>NC_138528.1:131484271-132064662 GCF_964234715.1 Podarcis melisellensis | reverse complement strand
TTTCTGCACTTTCCTGTATTATCCTCACAGTCACTACTCAGAAGTGCCTCAAAGATTGACCTTGAGTGATGTTCTGAACTGTGGGTAATTTTTTAACATGGTAGTACAGAAAGCAGCCTAGATATTTTCCTAGTCCCTCCAGTAACTGAACAACAGCAGAGCACCCCCCTCAGCTAGGAGGGCCCACTAGGTGGTCTTGAGCAAGGCACTCATTCTCAGTCTAAACTTTCTCTTAGGCTTGCTGTAAAAATAAAATTAATATTGGTGCTTTGAGTTCCTTGGAGGAGAGAAAATGAGCTATAAATGTGCCTGGGCCTGTAATTTTACAACACTTTCGTAGGAATGAATGCCACTGACGTCAGTGCGACTCAGTCTGACTGAGTAACATTCATGGGATTAGACTGAAAAAGACCTCCAATTTAGCAGAGTCCTGATATTTATTCCAGTCACATTCCCTCCTTCAATATACGGTGCTAACAAGGGGCAGACATAGCTATAAGCCCACTGGACTGTGTTCTCAGACTTTTCAGATTCCTGCCTCAGTAAACCCAGATCTCAAGTCCTGAAGATGTCAAATGATCTAGAATCAGTCAGGAAGAGCCAGACGGGGGTCTGGGGAGGCTCTTTCAAAGATTCACTCAAGAGCACAAAAAGACAATAAACATGAAATGTCTTTTTTATGGAACTATTTCAAGTATCTTGACAGGCTTCGCCCCTCCTATGTTTCTTTTGCTGCAGGCAGCAGCTATGTATCCCTTTACACAATGATTTTTATTTGTTATAATAAAAATGTTATTGATACAAGAGAAAATGACTGATACAAGAGGCTGTTCCACCAGAACAAGCCAACTGGGTGAACGAGTCCTATGCAACAGTGACACATACTTCCACCACAGCCAGTCCCATGGCACCAGCACCCCAATGTGTTTGTAAGCCATCCAGAAAAGATCTTATATCTAATACTTTTTAATTTTATTAATTAACAAATATAATAAATAATATTTGTTGTGTGCACACATTATGGTTGAGAGGGAACAGGTAAGACATTTTAATTAAACACCTCAAATATGTAACAGATGAAATCCCTGCTGAACCTAATAATAATCTGTCATAAACACTGTAATCCCTGTTATTTGGGTGGTGGCAGACCACTGAACTTTACTCAGAGTAGACTTATTGAAACTAATGGACCTAACTTTGTTATGTTCAATAATTTCAAAGAATCGACTCTGACCATCACTTAGTTGAATATAGCCCAATGTTCCAATTTTGTCATGTAATTATTTTAGCCAGTTTTAACCAGGTTAGTTTTTATGTACCTATTTTAAACTGAATACAATAAACTGCTTTTCTAGATTTTCATTCCATATTTCATGCCACAACTGCAGTTTACCTTAGTTATTGTCCTGTTAGCAGGCACTGGAGTTATATCAAACTTCAGGTCATTAGTCAAAGGCAGTCCAAAACTCCAACCACCATACCTAGAGGGGAAAATAAATACGCCTCAGGAAATACACAGTGTTAAGTTGTGGGTGAACATATCAGACGACACAGTGATTCTTCAAACAGCTCTTGTTTATTCACAGGCCAGAACAGAACTGAACTGAAGGGTTCAGTCAGCCTGCTTATATAGAGCTCCAGTACAACGTAACTGTAACAACTTTCTAAAACTATCCAATCACTGAACGTCACTTTTGATCCCTTATTTGCATATGTGGACCTGAGTGAAAACTATCTACAGTATCCCCCTGCTGGCCCAGGGTGAGAACTTCAGTACATAACACACAGAACAGTCATAAATTACATGCTAGACAGGATTGCGTCATTCCTTAAAGGTGGGTGAAACTCTGAGGCTCAGCAGCCCAGCCATACCATGTACAGCATTGGTTGCATAAGTACTTACATTAAGGCAGTGCCAAGCCAGCACATTAAAATCTTAATGAAGAATAACAATTTCAAATGGTTGTTAGTGATGTTCTTTCATTTTTAGATTTGCAGGATTTTAACCATCTCTTACAGTGAAAGCAGAGCCACAATATTTACAATTCTACATTTACAAAACCCAGTATCTGCAAACGTTATAATAAATTACTGAATAAAATAAAAATTATTTATACATTTTCCTGTTTTTTAAAAAATGTAGTTGTACAATTTTCTCCTTTTCAAAATAGGAATGTTGAGATTCCTAAAATATTCTAGAGCAAGCCTGATCCCCCTCAACCCTGTGTGGCATTACTTCACTCATACATTCTGGCTTGCCAAAACTTTAAGAAATGTGACCTGGATTTGCTCAGGGCTGTAGAATCAGGTGAACAGGGCACCATAGAGAGAAACTCCACACAGCAATTTCCCAAATGTTGGTGACTTCAGCTGTCATCGTCATAATCTCTTGACATTGGTTACTTTGGCCAGGGTTGATGGAAGTTGTAGTCAAAAACACATTGCCCACACCTTCCCCATCTACTGGGAGAATGCCTCAAAATTAATCAAAATTAAATACACAGCACACTTGTAAATTAACTCCAATGACCTGACAACTGGAAACAGAATAATAAAAAGGATTTACTGAAAGAATAAAATGTGGAAATAAAGAGGGGTTAATAGAATAAACAATGTACCTCTTCTGCACAAAGTCTTTGGTAGTCACTAGAAGGTATGTCTCAACATCATGGCCAGTAAGGTTGTAAATAGTCCGGGAGAAGAAAGTCCTCTTGTGAGGTGGAGAAAAGTCAACTTTTGGACATTTCTAGGAAGCAACCAGAAATTTTAACTTTTTTAGCCAAAAATCATATAGTTTTAGCAAATAAATCTTACGCACAACTCACTTTACTGTACCTAAATCACTTGTCATTCATAGTACATAGCTTAAAATATGTTTCTTGTTTTAATGTTAACTAAATTTAAATATGGATACATAAAATGTGTACAAAAAACCATTTTTTCAGCTAGGCATATTTTTTTCAGCTGCTTCAAGTATACTGGGCCAGCACCAACACTATGAATTGTGCTCAGAAGCATACTGAGAGCCAGTGAAGATCCTTTAGGACCAATGTTATATGGTTTCGGTGGCCACTCCCAGTCACCAATCTGCCTGTGTATCCTGGATTAGTTGTAGTTTCTGAGTCACCTTCAAAGGTAGCCCCACATAGAGCGCATTGCAGTAGTCCAAGCTACTTGGAGCAGTATTTCTCAACCTTTTGTCTTTGGCAGTTTTTGGACCACAGTTCCCATCATCCATGACCACTGGTCTTCCTAGCAAGGGATGATGGGAGTTGTAGTCCAAAAACAGATGGAAACCCAAGGTTGGGAAATGCTGAACTAGAGCATGCACCACTTTGGCAAGACAGTCTGCAGGCAGGTATGTTCTCAGCCTGTGTAGCAGGTGGAGCTGGTAGACAGCTGCCCTGGACACAGAATTGACCTGCATCTCCATGGACAGCTGGGAGTCCAAAGTGATTCCCAGGCTATGCACCTGGTCCTTCAGGGGCACAGATACCCCATCCAGGACCAGAAAATCCCCTACACCCTCCTGCCCCCTGAAACAATACTTCTGTCTTGTCAGGATTCAACCTCAATCTGTTAGCCACCATCCATCCTCCAACCGCCTCTAGGCACTCACACAGGACATTCACTGCCTTCAATGGTTCCGATTTAAAAGAGAGGTAGAGCTGGGTATCATCAGCATACTTGCATACAAATCCCCTGATGATCTCTACCAGAGGTTTCATATAGATGTTGAAAAGCATTGGGGAGAGGACGGAGCCCTGAGGCACCCCACAAGTGAGAGCCCAGGGGTCCAAACACTCATCCCCCAACACTGCTTTCTGGACACTGCCCAGGAGGAAGGAGCAGAACCACTGCAAACAGTGCCCCCAGCTCCCAAACCCAGAAGGATACCATGGTCAATGGTATCAAAAGCCATTAACACAACACACTGAATTTAAGGCCCTTAAACTTAGGCTAATATGCACACCATGGCATTGCTACAGCCCCTGTTAAGCCCAGGCTTAAGGACAACACAAGACAATATTCTTGGTTTATATGGCACCCTCTCAATCACAGGAAGTACGGACTATTTGGAGCACATAATTCATTTCTTCTTTACACTCTTCCTTTCACTCAGTGACACACATACAAAGGCACACATGCACAGTGCAGGCCAGACTGGAAGTGGCATTAATTGTGTAAATGCAGGGTGGGGTGAGTGAGGGACAGGGAAGTTTGCATTTTTCATTCCCTGTCATGGTTCCATTAAGCAGAGTTAGGCAGCTGCTATGGTTGGGAAGTGGTGGCAAAATACTGAAGGGTGGAGCAGTGTGTGTCACATGACCTGCCATGCACCTCCTAAGCTAACCAGCTGCACTCCGGGGGGGGGGGTGTACTGTTCAAGTCACCACTGTTGTACTAAAGTTCACCTGCAGGCCCACTGAGCTTCTGAATATGGCATGACATATACGGCACGGTGGGTGGGGGCACCTTGTATTTTGCCTCAGGCAGCAAAATGTCTTGGGACAGGTCTGTATGCTGTCAACAAAAATGCATTTTTGCCAACGGGAGCTTCCTTCGAAATGCAAGTAGCAGCTTCTGAGATAGGATTCTTTTCTCCTTTTTTTGTCAGGACCATGGCAACTCCACCCTTATCAGCGTTCAAAAAAATGTGCACAGTGATTGCACACACAAAATTTTGCACACAATAGGATTTAAGTATACCCAGGGATAGACAAAAGGTTGGAGAGAGAGGACAGGTGAGATGAATGCCCAAATAATATCACTATATACTGCCAAGTGTAGTGTTAGGTCTAGGAGAAGCACTTGGAAGTCAAATTATATCTTTCCTCTTTTGGTTGAAGCCTTGAAAGCACTAGAGTCCAACCCTCAGCTTTAATATCTTCCACAGGCAAATGCAATTTCCTTATTTACAAAAGGGCTTCCAATGAGATTAAGATCACAGTCCATAGTATTATGGAACAATTCCCACTGAGACCAGTGGGATCGGGCTGTGATGCTTTGCCTAAGTGGGATTTAAGCAGCCTAACTGTGCATAGAATTGCAACCCAAGGTTCTAAACCCACACAGCATTATTTTGAAGTAAGTTCAACTGAATTTAATGGAATTCATTCTGACTACATGTGCATAGGATTGGACCATGAAGCAGTTTAAATCCATGAACTCTGTTTTAGCTTGTTTGTGAGTGAACCAGCTCTGTGCTTGTCCAGCATTCAACACATCAAGCCACCTTGGAGTCTGCAGCCTTCCCCAACTTGGTGCCCTCCAGATGTTTTGGGCTACAACTCTGCTGCCTGGGACTGATGGGAGCTGAAGTTTAAAATATCTGGAAGGTACCAGGTTGAGGAAAGTTGAAGGAATGTAATAAAAAGAAGTATATCTGTTTATACCATAATTGGTTCCTGACTAAAAAAAGGCTGAAAGCACAGCCTTATTTTCAATTCCAGGTAGTGACAGACAGTGGACAGTAACTCCTGTCACCAATTTATCCAACGTATGTAGCCCATGTTCAACTATGCAACCCTTGGAGTCAGCCACTTGCTCCTGAACAAGTTCCACAAGTCCCTGATGTTTATTTCATATTTATCTCCTCTCATTGAGTTTTAATTTAACGTTACCTGTCTGGTGTCTGTGCAGTTGCAGGCAGAATACTGAGCACTCTGGTTCCCACTGAACACCCACTCTCCAGGCACGTCTTCCTTGAAACACGCTCTGAAAATAAGCAGATTTAACACTGACATTTCCTGTTGGCAGGTGTGCAGATGACACATGGTAAGAAGGTGGCAGATTCCTATTTAATGCAGGGCACTTGGCTGGAGATCACCTTTATTTATTGATTCTCCTGAGAGCCCCCAACAAATCCCACTCGCTTCAAGGGGAGCGAAGTTCACTCAGCCTGTCTAGTTCTTAATGGTTCTGCCTATTGCTCTGTCAATCTGTTTTCAGTCATTGAATTGTGATATTGATTGCAAAGGTCTAATGAGACTTGCTTTAAATTCCTTAGCAAGAAACTTTAGAAATTAACATTAAAATAACAACATTTTCTTGAAAACATAAGGGAGCGCCTGCCCTGAGGCATTGCATGGGTAAAGCATTAATTGGATAATCCTGTGATACTGGCTTAATCATGTGCAGTCTGCACAAATACTTCCCTAAGCAACAGAATTGTGCTAAGTTGGTTCAGGGATAATCAGAAGCTACTGCCAAGGCCCAAGATGAAAATCCATCATGCTTTCCCACACACAGATCAGTCAGCACAGATGAGACATGTGCTTCAATAGGTGTTGTCAGGGGACTGCCATTGAAACGGGGGGGGGGAGGCAGGGGGGCCTTTGGGATACAGGGAGCTGCAGAAACTTCTGAGGAGCAGTTCCTCGTCCACCTCCAGTGGAGAAGAGAGGGAAGGGGGCAGCCAAGCGAGGAGAGGGCTCGAAGATGCTGCTGAGAGGCCAAGCGCCTCACCTAGCCTGGCTGGTCAAGAGGGACACACGCCACTTCCGTCACCCAGCTTGCGCAGAGGGGTGAAACACAAGGAGGGGAGGCGGAGGGTTGGGGCGTCAAAGTTCTTATGTTGGGGGAGAAGCCGGGAGGGGCCACTCCCGGATTCTGCAAGTGACTAAGATGGACATGAACCTTTTAGCTCTGCACTGTAAATAGTTTGCACAATAAAACCTGTAAAAGACAGGTCGGAGTCCTGCCTGGTTATTCACGAGCAACCACCACACAGCACCTGACAGGTGTGATACAGAATCTCCTACCCACCTTGGCCCATCAATGTACGAATATTGCTTGGGCAGCTAAGGCTACAACCCCACACACTTTTAACTGTTAGTGAGCCTCCTTGAACAGGAAATCCATGGCTGTAATCTATGCCTATTTTCTTCAGACTGAGTCACATTGAATGCAAAAAGTCTTACTTCAATGTAAACATGCATAACTTTGGGTTGCATAAAATTTATTGAATTATGTGGGCTTACTTCTGGGTAAATATGAATAGCATTGTGAGGAAGGTTTAAATTTAGTTGAAGTCATTTGTCTTGCATCTAGGCACTGAACACAGAATGGATACCAACAGAACCTTTCAAGTAAGTATGCTTTAAATATCAGCCTTAGTAAATGCAAAACATTTTAAAAACGACATTCTTTAACAATCTGACGGTTGCTGGAGACCTGTTTCTAAGAGCATCATAGCTTGGCAGATGGTGAAAGGGTGCCCTTAATAAATGACTCTTAATTTTTGGCCACTTCCCTTCCCTGATTAGGAATTTAAAAGAAGAAAACAGCTACTTACAAATGACTTTTGTTCACGCAGGTGCTATCTGCTCCAGGAAAAGAAAGCAGTGAAGCAACCAGAGCATCAGTAGTCTCATTATAATTTCTAGGGTTTTTAAAAAGTACAAAAATTGTTAATTGAACTTTCATTAGAGTCAGAACTGATACATAGCATATAAACTGAATAAAATAAGCATAGTCAAAGTCAAACACTATTTTATCTCCCACTGCATAAAACATGAAATAGATATGAGTTTTGGCACAAACATTTGTTTGCTAGGTTCAAAGTTATACACATATAAACCTAACGGTTTGCCATATAAAATTTACGCTGTGACCCTATAACCAGTTTGTGAGCAATTCTTCAATTATCTACCCTAAAGAAATTTCCCTGTATCACTCATAAGTCCCGTTTCAAATAAGAACCAACAGCTTTTATCTCAGAAGCAAATTTCCCAGCTCCCATGTGTCTTTTTCAGGAGGGGACGTTTTCTGACATGAGAGAGCACTCTAAAAAGTTTCTGCACAGTACCCAGGAGTCATTCTTCTGAAGTGTTTCCCTGTAAACAGTCCCTGAAGGTGAATCCACAAACTGCTGCTTAGAATTCAATTCATCTTGAACTGAAGAAGCAGTTCAGCACAAGGAATCTGTTGATATAGAAATTCATTTTAAGGTGGGAGGGGCAGGAAAGGTGTATGCACAGTGATAGCAGTTTTCCTATCTGCCGGCCTTGTGCCAAAACTTTTGAAATCCAGAAGAATATAAAGTAGCAATTGAAAGTTTACTAAAGAGCTGCTGATATGAAAAGGTTTAAAAATAATTGTGATGCTCCGCATTTGTGCGCTACTGAATTAAACTTTTAATGTTTCGAGGCTTCAAATCTGTGGAATTTGTCAGTCAAGAGATTTCTGGGTAATCTCTTTGATAGGTAAAAAAATTCAGACATAATTTCTTAGTAGACCTAATCATATGGTTGAAGTGTGTGTGTGTGTATACAGGTGCACACACGCAGGTTGTCAGACTGGCAACCTAGAGCCTCTTTTGCCTTTAAAGCTGCCTCTGACAATTCATGAGCTGAAAGGCAACACCTGGCTGTGGAAACCAAAGGGAGCTCAGGTCCTGACCAACAGGTGTGAGAGGAAGTGGGACTACTGGGTCTGCAGAGTTCTGTTGTGTTGTTGAAGGGCCCTGATACCCTACCGACCAGCCAACAGCTGTGCTCCTGCACTTTGCTGACCCAGCCTCTTAGGCCATCACTTGGTAAGCTGAGGATTTGTCCCACAAGAGGATCCCAGAGGCTTTCCCAACTCTAGAAAACACTGGATTACAGAATTTAATAAAATGTCTTCCTTTTGTCCACCCCCTCTTCCAACTGTCATGAGCCAGGAGTCAGTTTTGCCTGAAGGGGCAGAAGGTAGAATGACTCCATCAGAAGCTGATCAGCCTTCAAGGACACAGAGGAGAAGGCGCTGGTGAAAACTAGCTGGCTTCAGCCTTCTTAGGCAGAGCTTCCAGCAGCAGTCAGGTGCTGGTAACAACACTTTTAGTTCGTGGCCCCACCATGCTGCTGCCTTCTCACCTTGACCTTTGACCCCCAAGATCAACATATTCCCTTGGACCATCTGAACATGTGGATTGCTGTTTGCCCGACCCTAGGATTGGACCTGACTAAGAGACTTCTGAGCTCTGCACGTTGTTGCTCAGCAACAAGACAACACCAACCATATTCCTAGTATACCTCATTATGATACTTTTTTTGCCCCCAGACTAAGTCACTTAACCATATGGCAGATCTTGGCCATTATACCTGGTCCACAATGCTAGCTTTGTTAACATAAAAAGGGATATTCACCCAAAGAAGTCTGTCTGCTTGGAGGAACCATACAAGGCTGGGGAGAGGTGGAGCGCTGGATATTCAGCCACCTTACTTCTCAAGGTGCCGAGACCCATGGCAGCAGTCACAAAGAGCACAGGAAGGATGACCTGGGCAATAAAGCCTTTCACATTGCGGCGTGTGTGATGGAACCTCTTAATGAGCAAAGCTGTGGCCTTCCTCAGCAAGAGAGGAAAGCTGTTGGACTTCATCGGCTTAACCAGCGCTTGGTCTATTGAGCAAAAAAGGGATGAAAGAGATACATAAGTTCTGAGCGTTGCTCCCTCCTCACACTAGCATTCACCCAGTTTACCTGACCAAAACATGAGGGTTGGTTTAAAATGATGCTACTTCTCTTTTACTAATTTACATCAAAAATCCTTGATTTGGGGTAGCTTCTGTACCAGTGCTGCTTTCCTAGGAGAAATCTGTGCTGGAGCCACAAGCTTGATGGCCAGCCAAGAGCCCGAGCTCATTGTCTAAAGCAGAGTGTTGCAACAAAGTGTGTCGGTTGCAGTGTGCAGGCATGAATGCTCCCGGTGCTCCTCCCGAGGCTGGAAAGGGGTTAGCTTAACCTCCTGCTTGCTAGTAAAACTGAATTACTGTGTTGCAAAATGATGCATGTCTAAAAAGTGTGTCACCAACATGAAGTTTGGAAAGCTCTGCTCTAAAGGATTTTTTAAAAAGTGCCTCAAATGCACTCACTTGGCACTCTGACACCTGCGGCACAAATTGCCACCTCATGGAATTATGTGCTGCACATGGATGGTGCACTCAACACAGGGCAAAGAGTTCTGCTGGCATGTAGAAGCCTCACATGAACTTTTTCTAAGTGCTGCTTACCATACTAGTAGTTTTGTACTAAAGCACCACACTAGAGGGTGTGAAATGTCCAGTGCAGATAGCACCAAATCAGACAATGCAGCTTTGTGTTAATTCCTGCTGTTCATTAACTAGCTAGCCTGAACATTAAGTTTTTACAAACTTCTGAGCTCCAAGTAGTAAGGGCTCACCTCTGTAAGGTGTTGTGGTAGCTAGAGTCTTGGAGACAGGCTGGGGTGGATGGGTACATGTGTTCAAATTCCTGTTGTACCATAAAGCTTACTGTATTGCCTGGGGCACATCACTCTTTCTCAGCCTAACTGACTTCACACTGTCGCTGTCAAGGTTAAAGAAGGGGAGCATATACACTATCCTCAGTTCCATGGATAAAGAGTCATCTTTAAAATAAGGTCTAAGATCCTTATGCAGTCTCTATGCTTGATGTCCTCCCGCTGTGGTTAAAGCAGGAGGAATGGAATAGTACCCCAAAAAAATTACCATTTAAACAAAGTAAAAAAATTAAACGAAAAGTGGCTTACTAACACTGCTGCTCCAGTGCTCCAGACTGTGCTCCAGACCTCCCCCACATGTGTGAAGTTGGCCCTAGAACAGGGGCGCCATCTTCTTAAAGGGATTGAGGGGGCAACGTCATGACATCGTGCATCTGAAGCTAGGGGGCAGAGCCAAATGCCCCCTGAATATTGAGGGGGCTCAGCTCCTTTAAAAAATACTTGGGAGGGAGGGGCCCAAACTGCCTCGGCCCCTAGGAGTTGGTGCGCTCACCCTAGACCCACAGCCAAGACTGGAGGAAACCTACCAATTGTGGAAAGGTGCTGCAGTGCGTGTCAACTGACCCATCAGTAGCACAAAAGAGGTGCAACCCGGCCATTCCCAAGAAAGACATGAGAGGCAATAGAGACATGTTGGTGCTGTTTTTTTTTCCATTTAGTTCAATATTGCCTACTCTGACAGACAGTCAGGATCTTCAGGATCTCTGGTATGCACATCATTTGTTACTGGAGATTTTGCCTTTTTAACAGGAGGTGCCAGGGAGGGAGGTGCTCTGCCACTGATCTATGATCTCTAAACTCATGAGATATGGCCGTCACAAAGTTATATGGGAAGGAAGCACGAAGAGGGCATTAGCTGGGAGGTAAAATTTAAAGGCTAGAAACAGCTCAGGCAAGGAAGATTCGCCTGGAGTTTGGCTCAACGCCTAACTCCAGAAAGGAGAAGCAAAGGTCAGTGCTGCTTAATTCGATTTCCTTGGCCTGAGGAAGAGCCTCAAGCCAAAAGCTCTGCGCTCCCTCCCAGATCATCCTGTAGCTGTTCAAAACATGATACCGGGGGTTGCAACCCAAATACATATTGCAGTCTGTATTGTGCAATTGTAGCACTCATTGGACCCACTAATATTCCCAAATGCAATGAGAAGGGGGTTGGGGTCGTTGCAAAGTAACGGCTGAAGGATTATGAAAACACAGAAGCAAAGTTTCAGATTCCAGTCTACAAAGAGACTTTACAACAACGGCAGGCATATTTACTTTTTCTAGGTAAAATGTCCAGCCTTTATGAACTACATCCATCAGCAATAAGCCATACTTTAAATTTGTACAAAGCAAGCCGCAACTACGAGATAATACACGGGACTCCAAAAAAAGACAAGAACATTGTCTCTTAGTATGTAAAGATATAAAATTTGCCATAGTAGAAAGGGTGTGTCAGAAGGAAAATAAATGTATATTGTAATGTTTTTATTAATGCAACATTTTTGTATGTAACTGTGTATTTTTGAAATATTTTCTTTCAGTTGCCTGTTGTTGCTTCAGCTTTTTGTACACCACTTAGGGACATTTGAAATCTATTAAGCGGAATAGAAATTAAAGCAGTCAAATCAAATTCTCAAATCTTAATTGAGGTGATATGCTGCTATCCACATTAGATTATCTACACTGACACATAGAAAGTGCATTTCAGCTCTCAACCAGCCTGAGTGATAAACAGCCATGAAGCTGCATATATGTCACTGCATCATGATTTTCATACCTTAAAATGCTCCTTTGCATGTAGTCATAGGGCCACTTCAGAACATGGAGCTCCTCCATAGATACAATTGGGTGAAAAAAGTGATGTCGGATCTGGCGCAACCATGTGGATAGCAGTAATTCATGTGAACAATTTGAGCCTTATTTTCTTTTACCCGACATATTTACCCATTTTTAATGCAACAAGATTAATCACTGGAAAGCAGCGTCAGTTATCAGTGTGGCCGTGATGAGTCACAAGTTACTTTCTCCTCACAGCTGTATTTGTATTATTTGCTTGAAACTCTTGAGAAACTTTAGGGTACCGAACCAGCCAGCAGAAAATAGGGTTTACCTAGTCAATTATAGGGACGCAGGTGGCGCTGTGGGTTAAAGCCTCAGCGCCTAGGACTTGCCGATCGAAAGGTCGGCAGTTCGAATCCCTGCGGCGGGGTGAGCTCCCACTGCTCGGTCCCAGCGCCTGCCAACCTAGCAGTTCGAAAGCACGTCCGGGTGCAAGTAGATAAATAGGGACCGCTTACCAGCGGGAAGGTAAACGGCGTTTCCGTGTGCAGCTCTGGCTCGCCAGAGCAGCGATGTCACACTGGCCATGTGACCCGGAAGTGTCTCCGGACAGCGCTGGCCCCTGGCCTCTTGAGTGAGATGGGCGCACAACCCCAGAGTCTGTCAAGACTGGCCCGTACGGGCAGGGGTACCTTTACCTTTACCTTTAGTCAATTATGATACTCAGCCGCCTAAGGTATTTAAGCCCTAGTTCTTTTCATGGAGGTAATTGTCCGAACGTGGGAGCTCACATGATTTGCCAATTTTTATTTGTAGCCTAGGGACCTTTTCTCTGAAATCTAACGTTTTTATGGAGGAATCTTCAGTCATGTGAGCATCCACCTACATTGAAGTAGCACACTCCAGGCAGGGGGTTACCTCCTCAGTTGGAACTAGGCCTATAATTCAAGCTGCTTTTTCAGACAAGCAGAAGGTTCTTTAAGCAACTTGCAGCTTCAGAGCTCTGATTTTCTTTGGATGATGCTCTCTGGTCCTGGCACCGCTGGTTGCCAGTTGGGACTTGAATTGCTAGGTTTACAAATGAAGCAAAAGTGACACTTTAACTCTCACCCCTTCCCCAAATGGTTGACTGTGAAAGTGCCTGTTGTGTCCTTTAAGCTTATATATAAAGCTTATTTACTTGGAAAACCCCACCAAAATAAATGAGATTGAGTCCTCAATAAATGGGGTTACAATTGAGCTGTATGGCAGATCTGTGACCCACCCAGTCAGCTTGTCTAAACAGAATAGCAGTCAAGGATCTAGGAGGCTTATGAGCTGCATTAATTTGTGGGTGGTGGTTCCTGAGTTTTGCAGGCCTGCATTACATCGTAGTTAGTGCAACTGCTCTTTCTTGCATGCTAGAAACCTGAAACTTTTTTGGGCAAAACTGTACACTGGGGTAAGATTTCATAGTCTTTTTTTAGCCTCTCCCCATTGAAAGTTTTTCATAACAGCATAGGAAGCTGCCTATGCCAGAGCATTGAACCATGTATCTCAGCACTGTCTACATTGACTGCCAGTGGCTGCCCAGGGTTGCAGACAGGACCTTTCCAAGTTCTTACTGCAGATGCTGCTTTGAACCTGGAACCGTCCACATGCAAAGCAGGTGCTCTGCCGCTGAGAGAGAGCCTAAGCATGGAAAAGTGGGGAAATGAGGTAAATGATTTGACAGATGCATCCACTATTCTTGGTTGGCAGGGGGAGCAAGTGTTATAAGGTGTATTCCTGAGAATCCTCATATTTGTAGCACAAACACCACCCCCAGGGGGGCCTGCCCTACGAAACAGGAGTCCTTCCTTAGCCAATGCAAGTTGACAATGTAACTATTTAGCTGCCAGGGGCCTAATCATGGATAAATACCATCTCTCTCAGTGAAATTATCGGCGTTCATGGAGAGATCGTCTGTCTCCAGATTGCAACTGGCTGCCTCTTGGGATAACTCCACATCAGCTTGTTCATCTTCAGCCAGGTCTTTGGTCAAATTGAGAAATACCTGCATAACGGCAAAACAAAAATACTTTTATTTCAGTTCTGTGAAATAACAAAACAAAAATACTTTTATTTCAGTTCCTCTTACAGATGTAGAAGGGGGAAGAAGCCACAGCCCAGGCAAAATATTAAAAGCAGGTAGAGGCGGGGGGAAGGAGCACACAGAAGGGAAGGAAAGGGACTTTGAGTTTTGTTGAGTTTTTTGGACAAAGGGTTAAAAGAGAACAGTGCCCGTTCAGAGTCTTCCTGTTAAGTTGTGGGCGAACATATCAGACGACAAAGCGATTCTTCAACAGCTCTTGTTTATTCAGAGGCAGAACTGAACTGAACTGAAGGGCTCAGTCAGCCTGCTTATATAGAGCTCCAGTACAACAGTTACTGTAGCAACTTTCTAAATCTATCCAATCACTGAACGTCACTTTCGATCCTTCATTTGCATCTACAGTATCCCCCTGCTGGCCCAGGGTGAGAACTTCAGTACATAACACTTCCGACAACTGATAATTCTGTGAATTCAAAAATATTTCTGAGAATTCAATATGTACATATCTTTAAACAAACTTCTAGCACTAAATCACCACTGAAACTAAACAGATGGGGAAACAGTAAGACTTGAGTTGGCATCTTCCTCATCATCCGCATCTTCTTTTATTCCTCCCTGGAGTAAAGAGCCTTGGACGTAAGGGTCAGAAAACCCTGCTGACCAATGGAGATGCTGCTTGTACATGCTGGCATCTTTGCCACTGGCCAGTCATTGAGTCAATTTGCACCATCTTTTGCTCCATCTCTGGAAAGTAGAGCTTGGAGATGGCTGTAAATAGTCCTATGCACCTTATTGTAATTCTCCCTTTATGTAGATTGATGTATGAATTAATAAATAAATTGAATGCACGTTCATATATTTAAGGGGAAATCAGGGCAAAATGTTCAATACCTTGGCTTTCTTTAATAAAAGTGTATCCAACCTTTTGGTAAAATTATTATCAGGTGGTTCACAAGATTTAAACTGCCCCCGCCCAACAAAATTGAAACAAAACAACAATCAATAAAACTTCAGCATAAAATAGCAATAAAACAACCAGATACTTAAAACTTATCAGATGTTTAAAAGTGTTTAGATGCTCACTTCTTCCACGGTGCTGTCTGAAATTCCAAAGCAGCCAATATGGAGGTCACTCAAGCCACTGTCCAGACCTCTCAGGAGAGACTGGTAGGATGAGGAAACTTTACTGTTAAATGGGGGGAGTGCATATACAAGCTCGCCCCCAATGTCTTCCTTGAGATAGGCTTCTGGAAGATGAGACTGGATCATGGCTGTCACTGCAGAGGTATCACATTCTTCTGTGAAGTTTAGAGTTGGACTCTAGGCGAAGAGGGGAGGAGAACACAGCACACTAAAGCAATTGCATGTGAGGATTTGGTTCTCCAGACATATTTCTTTATTAATACCAAAGATACTACAACCCAGGGGCATTTAGGGAAGGTGAAAGCTGGCACATTCCGGCCAGACAGACAACAGAAAGTTCTTCTTGACACAGTAGACTGTTATAGAATACATTCCCATAAGATATAGTGTCAGCCACCAACTTGGATGGCTTTAAGTGGGGATTAGAAAGAAATGGAGAAGGCTAGTAATGGCTCCTAGCCACAATGGAGGCAGAATGCCTCTGCATACCAGTTAATGCTGGGTGCAAGTCCTGCTTCCAGGCTTCTCATGAGCATCTGGTTGGCTACTGTGAGTACAGGATCCTGGGTGACAAGGCCTCTTTGGCCTAATCCAGCAGTTGCTTGGTGGTTTTCTTTATAAAAAAAAAGTTTTGTTTGGGCCAGTCAAAATGTGACACAGTAGCGCATACCTACTTTATTTCTTTTCCAGTCCAACACATCCCGAACTACAAGAAATCTGCAAATATGTTAAAATAGAATTGCTCCACTACCTCCCACCTCACTCCCTGGATCAATCTCAGAATGAAATTACAGCTTAGGCAAAGTTTAAAATTATTTTCTCCACATGTTTAAAATCCAGGGTAGTCCAGGGTAAAGGCAAAGGGACCCCTGACCATTAGGTCCAGTCGTGACCGATTCTGGGGTTGCGGCGCTCATCTTGCTTTCTTGGCCGAGGGAGCCGGCGTACAGCTTCCGGGTCATGTGGCCAGCATGACTAAGCCGCTTCTGGCGAAGCAGAGCAGCGCACGGAAACGCTGTTTACCTTCCTGCCTATTTATCTACTTGCACTTTGACTTGCTTTCGAACTGCTAGCTGAGCAGGAGCAGGGACCGAGTGACGGGAGATCACTCCGCCGCTGGGATTCGAACCGTCAACCTCCTAATCGGCAAGTCCTAGGCTCTGTGGTTTAACCCACAGCGCCATCCGCATCCAGGGTAGAGGTTACTTAATGCTTTCAGAGAGAGAGGATACACTGTGAAAAAGCAACTCAGGAATGGTGATACTGACATGGATTTATATCCACTTGCACTTCCTCCAGTTCAACTTTCTTTTTTTAAAAAAGCAATGTAGGCAAGATGCACAAAACCCCATCCAACTATAGCCATGGTCAAATCTGCCTATTTCCAGGTGATGCCACTTTTGCAGATTTTTACTCAGTTTTGTTCTCCTTCCAAATCAGAAACCATTACAAAATGCCTATTTAAATACATATTTTAAAGTCAATTATTTCTCTTAAAACATATTTAAATGCACCACTTGGTAACCCTAAATTTCTGTGAACTGTGCTTCAACATTTAGAGGAGTGCAAAATCTGATGGAAAGAATTATGGATCAGGCAAGTTCATATCAGGACTTGCAAAAAATGCAATTCCTCAAGCATCCCTGATTTTGAGTTTAAATCAACCACCATATACTGGCCGAAGGTGAAGGGGGTGGTTTGTCACTATATTTCCTGGCCCGCTCAAAACATGCATGAAAATGTACTTCCTCCAGCAACTCAGGAAGAGACGTTTTATTATTCTAAACAGCCAAATGAAACTATAAAAGCTAAATTTTCAAAGGGAGTGTAACTGGACAAGCACTTGGCCATTTCTATACAAATAGCTAATCAAAACGTAAAGACACCATGGGGAGAAGCTGTTATGCGATCTGATCTCTCGATTTTACCATTTCCTGTAGATTCATAACAGCCACTGGATACCTTTTAAAAAAATCATTTTCATTAGATGCCATTTCTTCACTTTCCTCCTTAACACAGGGCAATTTCAGGTTTGAAAAATATTAGATATTTTCACACCCCATAACAACATTCAAGTGTTTTCCAAACCTTTCTTTTAGTCAGGGTCAGGTGGTATCCACTGCCAAAAGTTTCCTTCAGGTAGAATGGGGACCCACAGCACTTGAGCCCGCCGTGTTCCAAGAATGCAATCCTGTCACTCAATACCTCTGCCTCGTCCAAGTGATGGGTAGACAGAATGATTGTTCTGCCTGAAAAAAGCATACAGAAAAGGCAGCATATATCAATCAATATGTTGCAGAGGTGTTGCAGACAGCAGGAAATGTGACAGGGAAATGGGAAACAGGGACTCGTGTGATAGTGTCTGCTCTCTAGGAGATGAATTGCTCAGACTGAAAAGCAGGCCCTCGTCTAAGGCTCTATAGGGCTGTGTGGGGCTCAGACGATTGTAAATGGCATCCCCTGGGCAATCCATTTTGGCCTGCAAGTCACTGATTATGAATCCTAAATTAGCGCTTTTGTCACTTGAGAGTAACTCTAACTCTGAGGTTCCATCTCAAACTCTTGTCTCTCTCCTCTTAGTTGCTGCCTGGATGGAGAGAGCTGTCAGGTGGAAAACAGGAAAAACAGGAAAAAAATCCTGGCATGCATGTGTATGGGGAACGGCACTTTTCTGAATGCTTGACCCAACACAGCAGAGTTAATAATGGTCAGGCAAAGAAAGACTAATTAATCAGATATTATGTATGTACCTTACTGTTATTTTTTGTAGCTAACAATCCAATAATATGCACTCTCTGTGTTTTTGTTTTTCTGTAATGTTTATGTTACTGCTGAAAACCAATAAAATGCATATTTTTTAAAAGAATACTTTTTTCATAAGATTACCTAACACTCCAGACATGAGTTTCAACAATGATGCAAGCTCACCCTGGCCCCCCCAATTTTTATTGTGTGTATGACAGTATTAACTTCTACTTTTGCTTTAAAGAGCCAGGTTGTCAACTTTTCTGCCCACATTACCTTTTCTGTTTTTTGAAATAATCTCCCAAATGCCTCTCCTTGAACATGGATCAACCCCAGTAGTTGGCTCATCCAAAATCACCACTTTCGACCCCCCAAGGAGAGCAATGGATATTGATAGCTTTCTTTTCATTCCTCCTGATAAAGAGCCGGTCAGCTTGTGACGATGGTTGTATAATCCAGTTTCCTTCAAAGTCCTTCAAAATAGCACCCAGGAAAAGGTAAGAGTAAAATATGTTTCGTTGTGTGTAACTAAAACAAAGGAAGCTATATATACCAAAGTGCCAACAATACAAATGAAAAACTGCTGTCTTAGAATTGGCATAATCCAAAACTGTGATTTAACGTGCTCCTTGGACTTGATTTCATTTATCGTTCTTTTTAAGATGTTTCAGAATTTCTAGCCAATGTGTCAAGGTTAAGGGCTCAGAGCTGAATCACAATGTATTCTGGCCCGCTTCCAAGCCCCCCAGTGACGCAAAGAAACTACAAACTCATTGTGACTGGATGGCAAAGGTTGATTAATATCTCTAAAGTGGCATGAAATAGCCTTAGAAAAACTGGTCGGTAAAACCAAACAAAAAGGACAATAATCATGAGGAAAAGCTACTATGCAAAAGCTACTGTTCTTGGCAACAGGGATTAGCTTGTCTTGGATTAATGTCATGAAACCCTGATTTCACCACCAATATTTCAGTATTATTCTGACTCAGCCAAAGGAAAGAAGCACATTTTTTATCCAAAGTATACCCTGCTCAGAAAACTTCCTAGTAATTTAAGAAACATCATTTCCTCCATGCAGTCTTTTTATGCCACTTTGGATACAGAAGATCGGTGTGGAGATAAATGTTGTGATAACAAAGCAGCAAAACCAAGAAAGAACATTATTGGATTTGGTTGTCTGCAGCTAGGAAAGTGGGGGAGAAATTTTATTTGGATCTCATTTTAATGTGAACCCACCCAATTCGCACTTGTTCTCCATATAACTACTTTGATGTACCTTTCTACTTCCTCGCGTAACTCCTCCTTACTCCAGTGGGGCACCTTGATGTAGCCATATAAAAGCAGGTGTTCCTTTGTGGTTAGGTAACTAAATAAGACATTGTGCTGCATGCAGATTCCCATGTTTTTCCTGATTGTATCCTGGTCTGTTCTGATATCTTTACCATAAACAAATATAGTGCCAGATGAAGCAGGGAACAAGCCAGTCAGAATAGATCTAGAAATAGGGGAGATACGGAACAGTTGAGACAAATATCCAGCGTTTCATCCCACAAGTTATAAGAGCTAGAATAGTGTAGTCACATGAGGCTGAGCTATGAATGAGGAAATCCCTTTAAATCTTCCCTCTGCCATGAACTCCCTTAGGAAAACCTGCCTCTTTCAGTTTCAGCCCTGAATCTGTAATATGGAGCTAATAATAACATGTCTTACGGTGTTGTTATAAGGATTTCAACAAGACAATGTATGTAAGGCATACGCGCTAAAGCAGAACTATGTTTGCAAACACTGCTAGATGATGAAATGTCACTGCAAAGGAAGTTACATCCTCACTCTGCCACGATCCTTTTAAGACCAGTTTACACTGTGAGTCAGTAGGATGGATGCCTTTCTCCATTTGATCAGCACAATGCAAGCTATTTTTGATGATTGTCCAAACCAAGATCCATAGTTTTTCATTGACTTTGGTTTTCCTTTGATAACTAAAACATTTTGCAGTCTGCGTCCCTCTCAAGTTGATTATTTTTAAAAAATCAGAATTTAAATATTTCAGAATTGTCAATATGGAAAGCTATTGTGGCAAAATTTCATTTCAGCTCTCTGTCATAAGGCTCCACTTTGCTGACAGAAGGCAATCGCAATAGACTGATCTGTAACCTATAGTTCAGATCCTGAAATATATTTTAGTTGTTTGATTCAGAGATACGTTTATGCAAAACTGGAGCTCCGCACTGAGATATCATGCACAGAACAGGATGTTCCTAGAGACTAGCAAAGCTGAAAAGCTGCTGGATTTACCCCAAAGGACTTTTGCACCCTGCAAATTCAGACGGTCTTAGTTTGATGGGAAATGACAGCCACTGAGTTAGTGTGGAGGATGACTAGTACAAGCTGTTGCTGCATGTCATTCTCCCGCTATGAGCATAAAAAGAAACACCAAGCCCAGCTGCAGCAGCACACAGTTCTACAATAATTCAACAAAATGGGAACCTTTAGCATCCACAATTGTTACTGCTGATACTTCTGTTGGCCTAGGAGCAGAAACGCCAGCAGAAAAATCAGTAAAAATAAGAAATATGCTTTCATTTGTGAAGGAAAGGGGAGACAGAAACCTGCTGAGATAAATAAAGAACATTGAAAGTATATGGCATAAACTTCAAAAAAGCAGCTTTCAAAGACAACAACTGATCTGGTCTTGAAACATAAAAAGATGTTACTGATTCTGGCATTAATCTTCACTAGCTACAAAGTGGTATTTCTTGCAGTTCGAAGCAATTCCTCTTCAAAGAGAACCTACATTGTGGTAGTTTTTCCAGCTCCATTGTGTCCCAGCAAAGAAGTTATGTTTCCTTCATAAAAGTTCAGGTTAAGATTCTGGACAGCCGCTTTGGATCCATAGACCTTTGTTATTCCATACAGAGAAACTCCCACTTTTAGGTCGGTCGGCTCAGGTTCAAGGTTAGAAGGCAGAGCACCTTGAACAACTATAAAACAACAAGAACAGAGAAACCTTTTACTCTGTGCTTCAGATGGTGGGAATTTGCATATGGAATACCTATATGGACAGCTATCAGTAAAAGAAAACACAAAAAATGGTAAGTGTGCTAAGTGGCATGAAAATGTACCACACAGGCAGGTATGCTGGCGGAATGGCCTCTGGAGCTGGGAGTTCAAAATTGTGTTTCCTTTTAGGGAGAGGAAAGGGGCGTATGTTGTGGATATCTGCTACTGCCCATGTTTGACATGTCAAAATGAGAAATAGAAAACACAGCTGTTTGGGTGGATACTAAGACTTCTTTCTATAAAAATTAGATGTACATGACTGTACAGCCACAACATTTTGTAACAAACTATAATGCATCAATGGGGACGCAGGTGGCGCTGTGGGTTAAAGCCTCAGCGCCTAGGACTTGCTGATCGAAAGGTCGGCGGTTCGAATCCCTGCGGCGGGGTGCGCTCCTGCTGCTCGGTCCCAGCGCCTGCCAACCTAGCAGTTCGAAAGCACCTCCGGGTGCAAGTAGATAAATAGGGACCGCTTACCAGCGGGAAGGTAAACGGCGTTTCCGTGTGCGGCTCTGGCTCGCCAGAGCAGCGATGTCACACTGGCCATGTGACCCGGAAGTGTCTCCGGACAGCGCTGGCCCCTGGCCTCTTAAGTGAGATGGGCGCACAACCCCAGAGTCTGTCAAGACTGGCCCGTATGGGCAGGGGTACCTTTACCTTTACCTTTTATAATGCATCAATGTGGGTTTTAAAGAAACAGCAGATTTAGCAGCAAATTTAAGAGCAGTGAGTTGTGGTTGTCTTCCCCTGCCCAAGTCTTTAAATAGGTGGAAGATTAATACGGAAATTATACTGTGTGTATATATCTAACGACAAACAATCCCTGGCTCACCTACCTCTCAGTCATCACACACATGCCCTGCGCAATCAGCTTGAGGGGGTAATTTTTGCTTTGGGATTTTACAATGCAGAGTATCCAAATAACCTACCCATATTTGAGTTTGCAAAACATGACAGCATACATATTTCCAAATATAGTCAGGGTCAAGTGAGGAATCTAAATTGTGTTGCCTTTTGTCATGACCCTTGACTCTAGTGGTGCTCTGGAGAGGGAGTAGGAGGTTGTGGGGCAGTGTAGCCAGATTCAGGGCACAGAGCTGACTGCTGAAGATAGGGAGACCCTTGGGCCTGAGACGGTTGGACAGGAGCTCTCAGAGGAAAGCCCCTGACCCCCAGGGCTTGTAGGGCCAGAGCCTGGTCACTCACAGGTACCTGAGCCTGAAGAGCCAGGTGCTTCCCATGCATCACTAGTCTGGGAGAGCACCAGAAGGGAGACTATGAAACAGCAAGGGAGTGTCCATCTTCAGGCCAGCTTCTAAGGTTTTCTACAAGGAGGTGGAGCCTGGAGGAGGTAGTCTGCAGAGAGAGCCTTGAAAGGCTACAGTTTGCTCTCAGCCTTTGTTGAGCAAGTTGCTCACTTGCAGCTGTTCATGGTCCAGCCTCACCACCTTCTCTGTGCATCAGGTCAACGTGCAACAACATTAAACTTTACCCCTCGTCTCAAGATTACTGCTCAGCTTTGATCTCTGGCAAATATCTATGTTACATTTCAGTACAAGGCTAATGGTTTGATTAAAGCGAGATCAGGCAAAGTGGCACCTCCAGATATTGTTGGACTACAGCTCCCATCATCCTTGACCATGCTGGCAGGGCTGATGGGAGTTGTAGTCCAAAAACATCCCAAGGGCATCTTGTTGGGTGCCCTGGTTTAAAGTAAGCGAATCTATGAAATAAATATTCCCCACATCTAAAAACTTGGAGTACGTACATATCTTTTCAGGGAATGCTGGCTCTTTTCTCAAGAAGAAATTGGTGAAAAGAAAGTTTTTCCTCTTCTCACTCCACAAGGGGAAGTAGCCATAGCGCTCTGCCCAGTAAGATGGAAGGAGTGGAAAATACCATGGGGCTGCAATACCATACTTGCCTGTTAAAAAAATGAGAGAAAGAGAGAGAGAGGCTGAGAAGTTGGGAAAAGTTACTCTATAGCATGTGACGGTCTGAATTAGGTTTACATGGTCTATACGACTGCAAGCCCAAAGAATGTGGTAGTGTGAGTTCAATGTGATTTCATCATTTCCCCAGAGTATATTGCACTTGTGTGCTGTGCAACCTCTGATCAAGTGAATGTGTTGTTTTCTTCCCTAATTTCCCAGGATTATGTTAGTATCCTAAGGTTACCCAGACCACATGGATAGAGGGCCACAGGGCTCTATAAGGACAGTGGCTGCTTGCTGCTGCCCAGCGAGGGACTCGCCTGCTGCTGAGGGCCTGAAGGGCCTCGCCTGCCTCCTTCCATCTGGGCAGAGAGGGCTCCGTTTTTGTTTTTTAAATTGCTTTTTTTATCTATGTCATTTTAAATTGCAACTGATATTAATGCTGTATTCTCAGTTTTAGATTTTATGATTTATGTGGAAGTTGTTTTCCATTTTGTTGTGTACTTTTTGATGTGTCTTATTTATTGCTTATGACTTTTGTTATGTTGGTAATAATGTAAACCTTGTCATGCTGTAAGCCGCCTTGAGCATGGTTTTAACTATGGAAAGGCGGCGTACAAATAAAATGATGATAATGATGCCACTATGCTGCCAAAATAATTACATTAAACACACACACATACATTCCTGTATTCATCTGCCTCTAGAAATAGAGTGGGAGAGCTCACCATAATTTGCATATGGAAAATTATGAGCGATACCCATTCTGGTTATGACATTTGTAAGTACTTTGTATGGCCATTTGTCATGCAAATACATCCTTCTGCACAGTCCCTAGAAGCAAAGAATGGTAGCATGTGCAATCATATAGGGCACATGTCATTTGTTAAGCACTTGCAAATGTGCAAGGGAGAGGATGCCCTCATTAGGAATTATTATTATTATTATTAACAACAACAACAACAACACCCCACATATCCGGCTGGGTTGCCCCAACCAAAGAATGTCTTTGGTGGCTTCTCTGTGGTTAACAACACAGTGGGCTGCAGTCCATAATCTGTCCCATCTAACACAAACTTAATAGACAAATAATGCCCTCATGAGAACCCTAGTAATTGTGTGTGTTTGAGTGTGTGTGTGTGAAAATTCTTGCATGCACTACTTACCTGGAAAAACATTCCTAATGTACCAGCCCAGAATGAAATAAATAAAAGAATCTATCAGAATTAACCAGCACATCCAGCCAAAATTAGTCTCATCTCCAGACATAGGTGATTTATACATATTATCCCACTGCAGGCCTACAAAAGAGAAAAGGTAAGATAAAGACAATTTCTACATTAGCCAATGAAACAGACTGCACCAGGGCTACCCAGAGAAGTGTCCACATCAGAAGAACCCTTACCAACGCCCTGTTCTTCATAGCGGGCAATGTACTGGCTTGCATAGCTGAACGCGGTTGGAGACAGCAGGCTCTGGAAAAAGAAGGGGAGAAACCCTACTGAAATATTTGCATACAATATCCAGGTAAACATATGAAGATGATGCAGATTTCAGAGACAAAGTGGGGAGATGAGAAAGAAGGCATTCCTGAGAGAATGAGCACAAAGAAGCCTTGGGAAGCCTTCTTATTATCCCCGTAGACTCTTCTTCCTACAAGGAGAGTAAGGAAATATCCATGCAGTTCACTCTATAAACTGGCGCTCTCTCTCTCTCTCTCTCTCTCTCACACACACACACACACACACACACACAGAGAGAGAGAGAGAGAGAGAGAGAGAGAGAGAGAGAGAGAGAGAGTTAGTTCTAGGGATAACTGACTGAGCATCATGACATCAGTGTGCTTTTTTGAATCCAGCATTGCACATCCAAACCAAATATTCTAGACATTTTGCCAGTTCTCATCTATTTTACCCTGTATTGGATAAGAGGAAACATAGAAACTAGGGCCGACCCAAGACATTTTGGCACCTGAGGCAGACCCCAAAATGGCGTGTCCCCCCCTTCCCACCAGGGAAGTAGAGATGAAGGAAGATCTACGTCAGGAATAAGAAGGAAGGGAGATCAGCATTGGAATCTGCTGGGCCTGTGAACCCTGCTGCCTGAAGCAATTGGTCCTAATATTACACCACTGCTGTTGTGTGGTTGAGAGACAAGCCAAAATGTGCATTTAAGTTGACCCCCTCCCCACAAAAATTCTTTGATAAATGACCCTTCCCCCAGCCTTCAGATGTCTTGAACTACAATTCCCACCAGCCCCACCTAGCACTGCCCTGCTGGAGCGGATGGGAGTTGTAGTCCAAAACTTCTGTGGGCTCCAGGTTGACTTAGGCTGCCCCAGCACCTTCACGCATCTTAACACGGCTGAGAGGTTTACCAGCAGGCTCTTCACGGAAAAGCTGACGTGATTCTCAACGACAAGCAGGACGATGAATGGGAAAAAGGTCAAGATGTAGATGAGACAGCCCACCAAGGCAGCAATGTTGGTGTTGTTGAAGAAGACGCTGATGAGGTAGCACATGGCGATGATGGAGAAGCTGTAGTCCAGGAGGTACAGGAACAGGATCACAACGTTTATATTGGAAAGGACGTTCCCAACTTTGAGCATAACAATGAGAAACGTGGTAGTAATTAGGAGAAAGGTGGCACACTCAATGAACCAGGCGATGAAGTGACTGCTGGAATTGACACCCATCATCTTCATATACTATGGAGGGAGGAATAATAAAAGGATAGCCACTTAATTGAATTCAAACATGGATATTAGTTATTACTATTATTTATTATGAAAACAAATTTAGAAACCAGTTTCAAAGAGGTGCACAGGGTAAAAACAGACTAAAACACAGAAACACAAACTCAAAGAAAAATAAAATCAATTTAGCCAACTCTAAAGCAATAAAACCATTTAGACAAACACCAAAGAATTAAGTGCTGTCGTCTTCTAATACGGGTAAAGGACCCCTGGCAGTTAAGTCCAGTCATGAACGACTCTGGGGTTGCAGTGCTCATCTCACTTTATTGGCCGAGGGAAAATGCCATTTATCTTCCTGCTGGAGCGGTACCTATTTATATACTTGCACTTTGACATGCTTTCGAACTGCTAGGTTGGCAGGAGCTGGGACTGAGCAACAGGAGCTCACCCTGGTAAAAAAGGTAAAGGACCCCTGGACGGTTAAGTCCAGTCAAAGGCAACTATGGGGTTGTACCGCTCATCTTGCTTTCAGACTGAGAGAGCCGGTGTTTGTCCACAGACAGTTTTCCAGGTCATGTGGCCAGCATGACTAAACCACTACTGGCGCACGGAGGACCGTGATGAGTGCCACAGCACATGGAAACGCCATTTACCTTCCCGCCACAGTGGTACCTATTTATCTTCCTGCACAAGTGTGCTTTCAAACTGCTAGGTTGGCAGGAGCTGGGACTGAGAAATGGGAGCTCACCCCATCGCGGGGATTTGAACCGCCGACCTTCCGATCGGCAAGCCCAAGAGGCTCAGTGGTTTAGACCACAGCACCACCCGGATATTCTAATTATGTACTGTAGGCATAGTAAGATGGCCATTGTCTCTTCTTTTAAAATAGAAGGGGTGACTGGTGGTCTGCAGCATTAATTTCAGTTTTACAGTCTCTGAGAGGGACATGTCAGTCCTTACCAGGTATGCCCAAATTGTGCCCCACTAAACTGAATATCCACACCCTAATGAATTGTGAGAAGGCCACTGTTACCTCTCCAGTTCATATTTCTGCAAACTCTGACTAACAGCAAAGTAGGTTTTGTGTGTGTGTGTGTGTGTGTGTTTTAAAATTGGGTGTTGTATAGGTTGCCTTACAAGGCCAGTGGGCTATGTGTGCATTGATAGGTTTACAAATGGCAATGGCCCAACCTATCAAGTGTGCTCCCAGGAGGGACTATTGACTGGTGCCAGGTCAGCAATAGCTCTGCCAGATTCTTCCAACAAGCATTGTTTCCTGCACCATAATCTTTAATGTATTATGATCAAAAAGTTGGAATCTCTAACTTGCTAAGCTATGGGGGGAAAATGAAATAAATAAACTAACACCATTGGAGTTCAAACGGAGTGGCACTTACCTCCCAAATTGATTGGTTTCTCAAAAATACCAGTTATTCTAATATTTTAAATTGCCAATCTGCTGAACAAATCATGCACCCCACCCTAAAATTCACTCCATTTAACATTTCCAAGCTGTTTCTTTGGAGTGAACATTTATAACTCAAGGATTAAGAGGTAGACTTCCTTGAATGCTACTGGTGCATGTGTGAAATATTTTGCTCCATTTGCCCCAAATATTTTGCCTGGTTATTTTTTTAACTCAGCATAAACAAGAATGTGTGGACCATTTCTTATGTTACATTGTTGAGCTGCTTTAACACAGCTTCTTCCCTGGCAAAAACGCAAGACCAGAGGTGTGAGAAGATCACACTATAACTCCTCCTCATGCCTGCATTACCACATTTTGCAAGAGAGTTATTCTGGCATGGCCAAGACTCTCTGAAGCTAACCTCCGACAGAGCTACTCTGCCCTTTCCCTACCAATACTTTGAGGATTAGATACACAGATATAACTCTACAAAAGTTGAGACTCTCCACACTTGCTGCTGTTCTAATATTACACAAATGACATCAGAGCTGTTTCACAGTGGAACAAATTCCCTCAGAAGGTGGTGCCCTCTGCCTCATGCGAGGTTTTTAAGCAGAGGTTGGATGGCCATCTGTCATGGATGCTTTAGCTGAGATTCCTGCATTGCAGGGGGTTCGACTAGAGGACCCGAGGTGATTCTGTGAAATAGTAGTATCTCTGTGGGGATCTGTTTGCTCAAAAACAATAATTTTCTTCGTTTAACCTGTGGAATCAATTGAATCACTAATGAAAGTGCTAAAAGTCCCACTGAGTGTTAGGACAGCACACAGGAACACTTTTAGCAGAAATAGCCTCATATTTTAAATAAGTGTACATTAAATTGAGAGTAGTTGGGCTAAGGCAATAATTGATTCTGAGGAAGTGGATGCTGTACTTCACTGACTACCAAGACAAAGAATTACAAAGCCCTTTTGCTCCTCTGGTGGAAGTTCAGTTTGAAAACTAAATCAAGTTAAGGGGAAAGATTTTCACATTGATCGCTATGTTGTCTCACAGGAAGTCTAATCTTGCACATGCCTCACTTGAGATAATAACACATAAAACACCAAGGTATGTAAGAGGTCAGGGAAGTAGAATCATGTCAGAAGAACCAATTATGAAAGAAATAATTTCTTAACAACTCGTTGATGTATCTAAACAAAATAGTGAACAGCTTCCAATCACTGATCTTACTAATGACCTTTTTTCTATAATCTATGGCTTTCTTTTAGAGGCCCATAACCCAAAGAAGCCCTTTGCTGTGTGCAAAAGTTTTTAAGAGCTCAGGAAGCTGCCTTACGAAAGGTCAGACCGTTTGCACATCGAGTTAAGCATGGCTGACATTGATTGGCAGTGGGTCTCCAGAGTTTCAGACAGGAGTCTTTCCCAGTCAGGCCTGAAAATGCCAGGGATCAGAGTGGCTCAGAGTGTGACCTGTGTGGCTGTACTGGGCGCAAAACGTCTGGGGTGCCAAACCAGGCTCTGCCACCAGTACTCCACTGCACGGCGAGAGGTGTGGGGAGAGATGTGCCAGATTTTGGCGGTGCACAGGGTGCCGCTGAAATCTGAGGTGCCAAGGTCCGTCTCTGCAGGGATCGATCCTGAGACCTTCAGCATGCAAAGCAGGTGCTCTTCCATTGAGCAACAGACCCTGCCCAACTACTGTACATCCCACAGTTTTCCTCTTGATGTTTGTTCCCAATTGAACTTTTCCAGACAAATATTCCCTGTTGGAGTGCCAGGAAAGTGAGAATTATACTCCTGCACATATTTTGTCACACTGCACACTGATGAAATGGGGGCAGGGCTAATAATATGCATGATGCATAACTTGCACGCAGGAGACATGGTCTTGACAGGGAAAGCTTCAAGTGCAGGTAACGAGAGAGCTGGACCATAAAGAAGGCTGATCGCTGAAGAATTGATGCTTTTGAATTCTGGTGCTGGAGGAGACTCTTGAGAGTCCCATGGACTGCAAGAAGATCAAATCTATCCATTCTTAAGGAAATCAGCCCTGAGTGCTCACTGGAAGGACAGATCATGAAGCTGAGGCTCCAAGACTTTGGCCACCTCAGGGTCTGGAAGAGACCCTGATGTTGGGAAAGATGGAGGGCACAAGGAGAAGGGGACACAGAGGACGAGATGGTTGGACAGTGTTCTCAAAGCTACAAACATGAGTCTGACCAAACTGCGGGAGGCGGTGGAAGACAGGAGTGCCTGGTGTGCTCTGGTCCATGGGGTCACAAAGATTCGGACATGGCTAAACAACTAAACAACAACAACCTTAAGCATGGACTGCTGAAATGTGCACTATATGTGGAGCTGCCCTGGAAGCTGTTTTGGAAGCTGCAGTTAGTGCTGAATGAGGTAGCTGAGCTCTTACTAGGGACTGCCTATTGCCAACAATTTACACCAATCGTGACAGAACTACACTGGGTGTCTATATGCTACCAAGCCCATTTCAGGGTGCTTGCATTGACTTATAAAGCCTCACATAACTTAGAGAGACTGCCTCCTCCCACATAGATCTGCCTGGCTGTTGAGATCTACCAAGGAGGTTTGTCATTGTGGGCCCCAGCTTTGGAGCACCTCCCCTCTGTGCTGCAGCTCCTGCTCACACTTCTGATGTTGCCTATTTGCCTAGGCTTTTGCTGGATACCAGTGCCTGGATTCCTGTCATTTATTATTTTTCAAGTTGTCATTTATCTGTTTTAATTGTATCCTACCCTAGAATTGTGTTGTGGTGAAAGAAGGGTAAGAAATATTTCAAAGAACAAATAATGTTAAATATGCATAATTAAGAGTAAGAACAGAAGGATCTGCTTCTGCTTTCTTCGTTTCTCATTTTTCCAATCTTAAATTGAGTTCTCCACATTTTGCATCAATTTATAAATGAAATTGTAAAAATCTTCCTGAAAATCCATCAACATTGAATACAAACTCATTTTATATGCAGTTTTGACTAATGTACACAATTTTGCAAGCAATGTCCCCCAATGCAAGGAGTTTTCACTAATATATTCATTTTTATGTATACTTTTCCCGAATATATGCATATTTTCAAACATTGATTGGAGAACTGCACCGCAAAATGTAGATGTGCTTCAGTTCACACACTGGAAAAAGGAACTGAATTTCTCCTGCATCCTTACACAGGAGTGATAAACAACATAGGAGCACCACAAAGAAGACTGGAATGTCTTCAAGATCAACTTCAACTGCTAGGCCCCTCTACATTCTTGGAGAACTAGCTCTGTTAGCTTTTAAAGGTGCAAGTCTTGTTGGTAGTCTATCTCTCATTCTGAAAAATGAACTCAGAGACCTGCCTTCTCAGGTCTTAACCAGAAGCAATTTCCACTGAATTTGCTTGTATGAATTGTTTTGGAGAGGAGCTCAGGGCATAGCTTTCATAAGTGGTTTCTCTGTCAGTCTCTGTGAATAAGTTAACAGGGAACCCTATAGACTGGATTCCTTCCACCCAGGTACTCAGACTCCGACAGATATAGCCGCAGGGTGTGGTGAATACTCAAAACTTCAGACTACCTCGTAAAGCCTCAGGTCTTTTTCTTCAACGAGTTTCTTCACAAAGGCTGCAATGTAAAGTATCCAAGCAGCCATCAACATGAATGGAAGGGAGTAAGTCACACTGGTTAGGAACCTGTAAAAAGAAAAGAAATTATTTAGCTGCAAAGGCAAAGTATGTTGGATTAGGGAGGGATAACTAACATGACTTTCAACATAAAAGCCTTTGTTTTTTTCTCTGAAACTTGGACTATAGTTAAAAAACGTTTGGCTCATTCTAGGAAGTGGTAACTACATTCAATGAAATAATTTTTGCTATTACAAAAACCTACAGCTACTGATTTGTGGCTCTCAGAGTCCCTACACTGAGCCATGTTTTGTGCCTCACCCTTCCTTGACTGATACTTAATATTCCTCTGTATAAACCTATGTAGGGATAAAGGTGTAAGGGCTCTTATACCTTTGCAAAACTCTATGAAGTTAGAGACTGGAAGTAGTTTCAATTTTCCGCCTCAAAACAAAGCATACTATGTTTTGCCATGTTTTGCAGAAATGACGCTGTGATCTTCTCAGGAGATGAATATGAAAGCAGCAATAACATCTATGCCAGACAAGTCCTGTCCTAGTCATGTTCACTCAGACTTATATCCTACTGTATTCAACATAGCTTATTGCCTGGCAATTTCCTGTGTATACAGGACTGCAAACTTAGATTTACTTCTGAATAAACATGCATAGGTTTAATTTGTAAACTGAATCATATTTACGTGGAACTAAGTCCCACTGAAAATGATTATTTTTGCAATCATTTATTGATAGAGCATACATGGTATGAATTTGGTATGGATCCACTTGTATTCTGAGTTTACTTACACAAAACACTTGGATCAAAGACAATTTACCATTAGCAATGCCTAAAACAGTGATAGTGAGAAATCAAACCTTACCATGGCTATCATTAAATAATTTAAGAAGGGGAGATTCCTATCTGAGAAGTAAAAATTACTTAATTCTTAAAGTTAAGATACAGGCAACCAGATGTTGCAGGATTCCACAACAATGGGTGGGTGGGTGGGTGTGGGTAGGGAGGGAGGTGGGTAGAGGTTGGCATAAAAGAAAAGGAACATAGTTTTTCAGGGTTTCACATATTGTTAAGGCAGCCTATGAAGGCATAAATGAAGCTTGGGGACATTCAGATGTAACACTCTCCATGAGTTGAATCAAAGCACAGACAGACATTATATCCAATCTATCAAACTGTGATTTGAATGAGCCATCCAAATCAGGATCGCTGTTTGCTTTGGAGGTCTTGCTTGATCCCTTTGCCAGCTGTCACATTATGGTGGTTTTATCTGACCAGGAAGTGTTTTAGCAAAGAAGCCTGATACAACTGCTGAGGTTGGGAGTGACCATATTTCTGTCCCACTATAATGTTTATTTATATCATAATACCATATCTATATATCATTAAAAAAAACCCTCATAAAAATGTATACTCAGAGATGATCTGCTATTGAGGAAGGATGGTTTCCTTATTGTCTGCATCAACTTGGTGGCACAGAACAGTTTTCAGCAGGTTTTTGAAGGTTAAAACAGAAAGCACCTCCCAAATCTCTGTTGCCTAACATTCCACTGGGCTGACGACACCAAAGACTCAATTTAATGTTGCCAATGGTGTCCCTGCAGATGATCTCAGTGGCTGAGCTAGGAGATAACAGTTCAGGAAGTCCCTCGGGTACCCTGGACCTAAGTTGTTGAGGGCTTTGTAAATTGGTGCAAGGTCCTTGAAGGTGGCCCAGTAGTAGGTGGGGAGCCTGTGCAGATGTTTTAACAGTGGTGTCACATGTTGGTAGCTTTGTGCCCCCACCCAGGACCCCCATTCTGCACCAGGTGGAGCTTCCAGACTAGGCCCAAGGGCAGCCCCATAGAGAGCATACTGCTGTAAATGCTTTACCATTTATTAAACACTCTGCTTATCAAGGTTTAGTCAGCAGACTTACATGTCTTTGTTGTAGCAGGGGTAGGGGGTAGCCTGAACTTGTACTGCGATTTCTTCTGCGGTTTTCCCGGTCTGCAGTTCAATGATTGCTCTGTCAATGCTATCCTGGATGTAGATAAATGCTCGGCTGTAGATCTGACTTTGCGAGGCTGAGTTATGTGGACCCACCGTCCAGATTTTCTCTCGTATTCTTCTGGTTGTTTGGGAAATCTTGCTGCTCATTCGGATGGTGTAGTTGACTAGCGGTGGAAAGGAAAGGTTGCCAGGAATTTCTGTCTCCTCCCTCTTTCTGTCTGAGAATGGCTTGAAAATGATACCTTTTAAAGAGAAAGAGAGAGAAATGCATTTCACTGCAGCAGGGCTAAGGGGGGTTCGTGTCAGTAGGTTCCTTACTGAGGTGGGGGCCATCAGCAAGTTGACCCTTGACACTAGCCTTGAACTCTGGGATTCAAACTCAGAGGCCTATAGACCAGTGGCATAGCGTGGGTTGTCAGCACCCGGGGCAAGGCAAATAATTTGCGCCCCCTAACCCGTGGATTTGCGCCCCCTAACCCTAACCCCCAGATGTTGTGCCCGGTGCGGCCGGCCCCCCCTGCACCCCCCACGCTACGCCACTGCTATAGACAGGGATCAGAAGTTGTGTCTGTTGTTTAACCAATCCTGTTAAATATGTTTCTCAGTTCCTTATCACCTTGTTTCTATATGTGCTACAAGACAAAAGAAAGAACTCCAACTGAAGAGAGAGAAAATGTTTTGTCATATAGAAAATTGATAATGGAATTTGGAGATTACATTTAATGAAAGAATTGATGCAACAGATTTGTGTAGTCATAAGTAATTCTTGTAGCTCGATAGTTTCATTTCATTACTTATGGTAATAATGATCCCTCAATACTCAACACAACATTATTCAACACAACATAAATTGTTCTGGCATGATCTTATCAGTATGTAATACTGATATTCTATCACTTTTTATCTGGTAAATGCCACTAATGTATCAGATGCTATATTGATTCTGTAGTTCTTAATCGACAATGCAAACTTCCTTTGTTTTGTGTGTTCAACTTCAACTGTTTTGCTTTGTTTAACTTGTAACATTACAAAATTATCAAAGAATAAATAGCTAAGAAATAAAAAGCAGTTACTGCAAACTTTAAAAATTGCTCTAGTCTAGGGAAAGGTGGGTGACTTGGCAGAAGAGGCTTCCCCTGGGTTTGATGCTCAAAAGAAGTCTCTACATCTGCCCAAAACAGGCTGAGTACAATTGCCTGGCCTTCTCACGGTTCCAGCTGTGTACACCCTTTATTTTGCTTGTGATCTCAAGCATGCTTTAATAAAATGAACAGGCATTAATATAATGTCTACTGCTATGATTCTCAATTTGCAAAGCAGAGTACCTTAAGGATGTTAAGTTAGTATACAATAAAAACACAGGTATATCATCAGATTTGGGGACAGCTGAATTGAGAATTGATATGGCACTGCTGCCCATGTGCCCATTGGAGGGAAAAGGTGGGAAGAGAAATAAACTAAAAATTGAAGTGAGCTATACATCCGATTCACACCTGGCCACTGCAATCCCTGCCGATTCTCGCAACAGACCTTGCTTACAGATAAACTCAGTGCATTATGCACTTTCTTCCTAGGCTGCTTGTTTGTTTTAAAAGTTATTCCTGAATGATGCTGGAACACATGCAACTGGGGATCAGCTTTGATTTGTCAAGTAATGTATTTCAAAACACCGATGTAACAGACCAGAATGAATCATCTCAGCCCAAAGATCCACATTTTAACACCTCATCTTGAATTTTGGTTGAAAACTATTTCATTTCAGTAAAGAAATCCAAATTCAGACGACAATACTCACTTGCAAGAAGTTCATTCTTCAAAAAGAAATCTTTTGCCACCATTTCCAGATCCTCTACAGTCTTGAATGGACGGATACGATCAAACAACACACATGAGGAGATATTTACTGAAAGTCCTGCTAAGACGCTAAGCTGATTTATGATGTCAGCATTATTCTGTAGTTCCCAACGTATATCATCTGGGGGTGGGGAAATGAAGCAAGAGAACCATAATCAGTGGTGGACTTTGAGCTCTCAAATTTCAGCAGCGCCCTGTGCGAGACAACCTCCCCCCCCCCAGCCTCTCACAACGTATTATACAGCATTGTTTTGGCAAGCCCTGCAGGATGGCACCCAGGATGACCACACCAGTTGCATCAATCTAAAACCACCTCTGCCATAATCTATTCTCCTGTGGAAGACACAAGAAAACCTAAAAATTAGCAGAAGTTACTCTTAGTAGTTTCTGTTCACAGATTCATAAAGCTGAAAAAGATCTAATGATTGCCTAGTTCTCTCTGAAAGAGGTAAACTTGTATCTGGCCTAGACCACTTTAGACTATAGATGAGGGCTGAATAACCAAATACTCTTCCATACAAAAAGCAAATCCCTTCACAAATAAAACCACACATTAGGGTTCTTCCCATTTTGGGTGTCTCCAGACAGTTAATATTGTGTGGAAGTGAAGGGATTCAAGTGCATACCAGAACTTTAGATTTGCATGATTAAAGTGGGTTACAGGGCTCTGTTACCCCTGAGCAACAGGGAAGTGTGGGGTGTTCTGTCCACCCCACAAAATGTAGTCCCTTTCAGTGGGTACTGTGTCAACTAGTATGCGGCCCAAAAAATAGGTGTCTCCACAGGGTACTGCAAGTAATACACACTTATGTTTTCCTACAGAAACCAGCGGCAACCACCCACTTATGTGATACAAGTAAAGGTGTATAATCAGGAACATCTCTAGTACTGTTAGCATGCATGGCTGTGTGCAACAACTTACCCAGCTCATCAATTTGGTTTAGAAGGTCATCAGCATCTAGTTTCACCATGAGTTTGATGAACACTTGGACAAAGGGATTATGCAGTGCATTCTACGAAATAATGGAATGAGAGCTTGGTTAAACAAAGTATATTCAACCACTTTTCAAAATTAGAACCACAGTTGTCAAAAGGAGGTATGTGAAGAAGGTATGGTCAGTTCCCAGAGAAGACACAAGCTTTTCCTCTTTCAGTGGCTGGCTTCTTGTGTCATGTAGGCCAGGCCCAGGAACTGAACCTCAGGCTTTCCATTTGTAGAAGAAAAAGGGCTGGACTGGAACCAAGCCATGGAACACACCAGGATTAGCACAATTTTGCCATGGTAATTATATACCAAGGCTGAGCATGTAGTGGGTTTTAGCAAACTGTTCCCCAATATCCAAAGATGACTGTCAAACCCCAAACTCCCTATATCTACATTTCTGACATGCCCTTCCCTTCGCTCCTATTAATCTGCCCATCCCAAAACTATGCATCCAGTTTCTGTATGTCATGTAACTGTTGCTAACTCAGTTTAAAGGAAGGGAGGAATACTTCTGAACTTATGTGCCTCACATTGTCTGAATGATGGCCTGTTTTTGTTAATCAAAGTTCTCCAGGTGGGCTTTTCAGTCTTCCTAGTTTCATTCAAAACAATATAGAGGAGGGTGAGGTAATCCATATGGGAGAAAAGAGTCACAGTGGAAGAAATATGTAACACTACAGCTCAATCCTCTTTTTTTAAATATTTTTTTAAAACTGTAAATCTAATCTTGGTCTGAGTACTAAGCAAATTTGGCCTCAGAGTAATGGCAAAAATTATCCTTCTGCAAGAGAGCAGTTTTATTAATAGCTAGGGATGTCGGAGAGTTTTGCTATGGGCAGATACAGATATGGAAAGTTCTTGTTCCCAATATTCAGGGAAGGAATTCCTTGAAGTGAATGCAACCCACATTCACACTGGCATCTATTTTATTTTTTTCAGTACGCAGGTTTGACATAATTAATGAAATTTTTTTACATGTCACTTCACCTGATGTTCCACAATGCTCTTATCATGAAGCTCAATAAATGTTTAGAACCCTGTGGGGAGATGGCTAATTCATGGGCCATTACCTGCTTTATTTACTTTGAAAGAGAATTAACAGGAAAGTGGGGCTGATAGAGGCACTGCCAAGGTATAAGAAAGTCACCGATGTACACAGGTGTTGCTTTTCTTTTTTTATTTCTGAAGTGTTGCCTAAGGCAGCCCATATGCACTAAGACTGCAAACCTGAGAAGTAAATCCCATTTAATTCAGTGAGGCTTACTCTCAGGTAAATAGAGTTAGGGATTCAGCCTTCATCTGCTTCATATTGTGAATTTTAGAAGTCATTGGAATGCAAATTTTTTTTTTTAAATGTAAATAAGTGATCTCTCTTATTACCTGTGGTTTTATATTTCTTCCTCTGTTAAAGTCCTAGCCTCTTTGTCAAAGTGGGGAGAACCATCTGGATTTTTGACCACTATAAAAATGCCCTTAAAAGTAAACTTCAATTAGGTTTCTGGCTACATCACGAACTCAATAGCAGTAGCTCCTCGCTGCCCTCCACAGGCAAAGGGGAGGTTCAGGCAGGGGATAGTCAGGATTTTTGAGGCAAAAAACCTGGCAATGTTCCCCAGTGGGGTCTGGGGAGCTCCCTGCTGCGCCGCTCAAGCCCATGTGTGCCAACTTGAAAGGCGGAGCGGGTGTGACCTGGGAGTGTCTCCTTGCCATGGAGGAGCCTCCGTCTCCGGCATGATTTGTAGTTGGTTCCTCCACAATTCAGTTAATTGGCATTAATCAAGAGGCGCTCCTGGACCAACATATGCTAATGGGCTGCAATCAGTCAGCTGCCGAAAGGATTCTGCTTGGCTCTTTGAGAGAATCCTTATAACAGCCAGGAAAGGAAGGGGGAGGACAAGGTGCTTGGTGCTTATTCTGTTTGTTACTTCAGAAAAGAGGGGGAGGCTTTTGATTTATTGTCAACAAGGAATTTAACAAGGGTTTACTAAGCCCTCCCCCCTCGACTGAGGCTGAATGGGCTTTATTTAAAATTATTCCTGAACTGCTGTTGGAGGAATGCAGTAGGGAGAGAATGAAATGCTGCTAAACAGATCTGGCAAAGAGACTGAATTTGAGAAACTGTGTGCCAAGGAAGAACTCCAGAGCAGAATTTTAATGGCAGAGTTTGGATATGCATTCCGTGAGTTATTTATGGCTGCAGCTCATACGCTAGTTGGTAAACAACAGGAAAAATGAAATTTGACCTTGTACCATCCAAATAAACTCTGCAAAGAACTGAACAATGGAAGATAGTAATTAATTCTCCCAGCACACCAGGTCTGGAACAACAATGTATATGAAGGACTACACACGTGAAATGGATTACTTATTTACAAGACGTAACGGAGGTGCTGGTTGGAAGGTGAAAAAAGCAGCCAGCTGGAAGAATGGTTTAACGGCAAGTGAAGGATGTCAACTGGACTCAAAATAAGAAATGATGTGGCAATGTGAGGAAATGATGATCATGATCATAAGTTTGGAACAGGAGTGGAATACCTGATTTTAAGAAATTGAATTAAATTAATTTGGTTTGATTTGTAATAATTTGGAAAATTAATAAAAGTAATTTGGAAAAAAGGAAATTTAAATTAAAGTTCCTTTACTTTTTTCCCCTTGAAATTTTCTTGACTTGTAACTCAACTGCCTACCCCTGTTATCTGAGTGAGGGAAGCAATATAGGATGGCAAGTTTATACTGAGTTGTGAAATCAAGGCAGTGAAAGAGGCTACAATCTTAACCTCACTTACCGGAAAGTAAGCCCCACTAAATTCAGTATGACTAACTTCTAAGTAGGCATGGTTAGGTTTGCATTCATAGATGGTTTTGTAATGGTCCATTAGCCAGTTCACTAACATTGTCTTTAAGGTGGCACAAGGATATTTGTTGTTTATCAAACTTTGAAAGGGAACATGCAGGAGAGACAATGGATTTGTAAATATAGCATAGCACAGCAGCATAGATCATGACAGATTGAAAACAAAACCATAGCACACAGTGGAGCAGATAGTACTGTATCAGGCATAAGCGGAAGGGCAGCAGAACAAAACCAGCTCACTTTATAGCACTTTATGAGCGCTACTAATTTTGTTTATCCCTATCTATAGCCTTGATATGCATGTTTCATATGAAGCTTTCAAATGGGCTTACTTGAGAGAAAAACAATCCACCATTAAGACATCATGAGATGCATGAATTTTTCTAGCATCCAGATTTTATTTCCATGTTACAAAAAATAAAATACCCCTAAGGTTTCCCTCAAGCCTTGCTATACTGACTGTGTTATACTGAATTTGACTGCTTACACGAGTTAATAAGTTCCTGTGTTATAGCTAGCTCTGTCAGATACATTGTCTTGAATTTCACATGCTACCATGAGTTAATAAAGACATCATTTGACAGAAGACAGCTGCAACTTCATAGTAAAAAGAAAATGATTGTTGCCATAGGACTCAGCGCCAGAGGGGAGTTTTAGCACTGATTTATGAAGAAGGTCTGAATTTTGTAGCTTGAATTCAAATATTTCAACTCATTATGCTACAGAGCCATTTTGATCCTCCTGACTCAAACAGGTTTTCTTAGATAATAGAGCAGGTACCAGCCTGTCAGCACACAGGTATCTCTACAATTTAGGGAAAGGCTCAAAGATATTAATTTAATCATGAAAAAAAGTATTTTAAACTTTTCAGACCGTATACTTTCCCATAAAACAAAGTTGCTCCAAGGGGGCATACAAGACCTCAAAACAATCACACATTGTAACAATGATATAACTTTTTTTTAAAAAAAAAACTAAGCAGCTTAATTAAAATACCATAAAGATACAGACAGGTGAATTTGCACTTAAAAATTAGACAGGGAACTAGCTCTCTCATTCATTTGATCAGTTAACCTTCCCTTGCAAAAGGCCCCAAAGCTATGCCTACCTTCCTCATTAGAAAACCCCATGTAATGGGCCAGATGGTCCAAAGTACCGCAGCCTCAGCACCACTGCAGAGAAAGCGCCACCAACTCCCGCCCCCAAGCAGAGAGAGAGCAAGCTCTCCCTACCCCCAAATTGCAAGAAGGTACATGTGAGAGGAGACAGTTAATAGGAAGTATGCAACTATAGTTGAGCCAAAATACCTTTGGCATTTTGTTGAGAAATTAGCAGTGGTTGGCCCATAAAGCCTGAGTTTGGGGGAGAGAACTTTAGATAGCCGGATGACAGGAGATGGAGACTCCATTGTGAAATCATTATGATGTCTCTGGTTTCTTACTTCTGATTAAAACCTTTCACACACCCACTCATTCACTTGCTGCAAGGCCCTTTCCCCATTCATGATACATGTGAAAATGGTTGCAAGGCTGACGCATCATTCATCACGGACAGAAGTCTGGCACGTGAAAGTTTTTCAGGCCTGGGCATGTAGACAATGCTCCCCTCTCTATGAGAGAAGGAAACACTTCTCATCTTCCACACACATTTTAGAGTAAGCAGCAGCAGAGGGGACCTTATTTTATGAATCAGGGAGCTCCGAGGTAAGGTCAACTTTGCTGGAATCCTATGCTATGAGATGTTAAGCATAATTATTAATCCACAAAAACCATAACAAGACAAAATCAACACTTGATCAGTCAAGGAGATAGGGAGTAAACGTTTCATACCTTTGCTATTGGAATAGTTTCCTTTAACATATTCAGTGAGTTCATCAGCAATGGTGAATTGTCCAGCCACTCCTGGGATTTTTGTGTTAATTCAGCCATCAGTTTCAGTGTTGCATTAGACTAAGAGAATTTAGGTGAGAGAACAGAAAATATATGGGCAAAGAAAAATGCATATCTAGTCCATCAAGTGAATTACAGTGCTTTGATGCCTTGGTTTGCTCCCTGATTATGAGGGCAGTCTCACACTGGTTAATAGTAATTTCTTGCTATTTTTACAAAACTTCTTCCCAACTAAGTCACATATTCTGAAGGCAAATTAACATTAGGAATTCCATATGTTCCCAAGTCACTGGAGAAGCAACCTCCTAATTGGTATCTACTGCAAGTACCAAGTGTTTTCTAATCACCAAGAACTATTGATTTTATTGAGCGTGGTGTTACCTTCTCCATGATTGCTCTTGTTTCAGGGGTGTCTGGTGTATACAGAATCCTCCCAAACAGCATGGGCTTTAAGAAAGTCCAAATTAAAGCCCCTGTAGGTGTTTTCACCAAGTCCAAAAAGATTGATGTGCAGAACGATGCTAGAAAAAGACAGTGTCGGTGTGAGAATTAGCACATATAACACAGATGCAGAGTCTGGATGCAGATATTGATGCTTGCCAGATGAGAGCAGATGCTTGAAGAATCCCTTGAAAGCCCTGTCTTCACATCCTGATGTGATGCCTTTTGACAAAGCTAATCCTCCCCAAAGATCTCCCATAGCTGAACTCAGCTAACAAGGTTCTTATTGTTCTAGCAAAAACCTCTTCTGTTTAAGGTTAAATGGAGCTTTTGGAGCTCAGAGGAGCGAGTGTCAGTACAGATGGAAAAACAACTCCTCAAAATAAAAGCAGTGACCTTTCTGAATACTAAAGCCAAACTCATTGGGGACTTTAGATTTGGCAATGTATTAAAGCCACTTCAACTGCTGTCTGCCTTGCTTCACTTTTCAGATAGAAACTTTTCTTGCACCAAGAAAATGCAAACCTTGCATTTCTTTGTAAAGTGTCTGCTGAAAGCTCAGCAATTCCAGCAGCAAAGTCAGTTTTTCCATTTTTGAAATAGGTCACCATAACTACATACAAACATGTATTGCAGAATTTGATCTCATTGAGACCGGAGCGCCCTTATGAACATATGGTGCTGCCATACTGAGTCCATTCTGACTCGTATTGCCATTGGACCAATGGTCTGACTGCCACCAGGTCTCAAGATTAGGTCTTTCCTGCCACCTGAAATCCTTTATAACTGGATTGAATCTGGTCCTTATGCAAAATACACCCTTGGCCACTCTGCCATCCCCTCTTGTGATCATCCTTCTACTCAGCTGATATAAAAGCACAGAATCCTGCTCATATAAGTGCTTTTCTAACTCTAGAAATATGACTTTTAATTACCCTTACTAATAAGCCATGAAGCTAGAATGAAAGCTGATCTTTAAGGTCCCAGATTTCTATTCTACCTGGTGAGACAGGTGCGAGGACAAAAGAAAGCTATTCTTGGACCAGTTCCTATGCAACTTCAATAGTGTTCACAATAGAGTATCTTATTGGATTATGATTGTGTGTGTGTTTAGATTTCATTGACCTCTAACTAATTTATAAGGGAATAAGGTTGATCAATGGTTGAAAGAGCGGAAGGGAAAAAGTCTAAAATATTTAGGACATCTTTATTTGCCTGTTTCCTCATATCAAGATATGTAAATGGCATAAATATGCACATAAACATGACCATGATCTTGCAGAGGTTCATGGGATTTTGATAAGCAGGCTATTAGTGGACTTTAAAAAAACATATTGGACAATTCTGAAGAAATAAACAAATGCAGTTTTGCACATTCCTAATTGTGCTTATGTTCTCCTGAAAGTAATGAGTTGAAATCTTAATTCCCAATTAAGACTTGTTACAACTTGCTCCCACCCAATAATTTTGTTGGGTTGTACCCAGTAGGTTTTACAAGAGGCTTCAGATACCAATAGTATTAACAACTCACTGGTGTTCTGTGGGATGCCATATTTATTCATAATATGTTGTATTTGCTCATCTTGTACAGAAGAATGGTGAACATTCTGCTCTTCAAAATCTGGAAGCAGAGACTCAAAGAACAAAGGAGTGATTTCCTCATTGCAGAGAGCTTTCGAAATGATTTTAAATGTCCCTCTGTTCATTGTTAAATTGCCTGCCTGAGACAATGCCTGTGGAAGCAAACAGAAGGCATGTTGATGGACAGAATAAATTTTGGCAAATGAGATAATGGTAACATTCAAATTTATATATGGCATAACATTTATGTGGCAACATATAACATTGGCAGCCAAAATGGGACTAGGATGGTTAGTGTTGTGTCTGGGTGTTATGCAGAGCCGGCCCAAGACTTTTTGGCACCTGAGATGAACCACAAAGTGGTACCCATGTCCCACTACCCCACCAGGGAACAAAGAGTGAGTGGACAGGAGAAATTGTCCACCACATTTCTTGAGACTGCATCTCTTTCTTTTTTCCTACAGTAGTTGTAATTTGTTGCAGGAAGCAAGCAGCTGCTGTGATGGCAGCTGTCCACCATTCTGTATCTACCACAGTGCCCTGGACATGACATCATTCCGGGACATTGTGAGAGTAAAATGGCAGTCAAAATTTTTAAAAATGGCCTTCCTTTGGGGATGGGCAGGAAAAAGAAAAATTTCAGAATTTTATAGGAAAAGAAATTTCTACTTTTCATTAAGAAAAATCTCAAGGTGGCTCACAATAAAACATCATTTAGAATTCATTAAAATACAGTGCAAATCAGTGGAAACCATGTTAAGTTGGTGGAAATAACCAGTGAAAGCCTGGCAAAATAGCTAAGTTTTGACCAGCCCTGAAAGCAAAGAACAGTTGGCACCTGCTCTATCTCACAGGGGAGATGGGGTCACAACAGAAAAGCTCCCCCCCCCCAGTCACAACAAGATGGAAGGCACAACAAGTACTGCCTTCAGATGTCTTCTAAAAGTCAGGTAGTTGTCTATTTCCTTGACATCTGGTGGGAGGGCGTTCCACCACCACTGAGAAGGCCCTCTGCCTGGTTCCCTGTAACCTCACTTCTTGCAGTGAGGGAACTGCCAGAAGGCCCTTGGAGCTGGACCTCAGTGTCTGGGCTGAATGATGGGAGTGAAGACGCTCCTTCAGGTATACTGGGCTGAGACCATTTAGGGCTTGAAAGGTCAGCACCAGCACTTCGATTGTGCTCGGAAACGTACTGGGAGCCAATGTAGGTCTTTCAAGACCAGTGTTATATGGTCTTGGTGGCCGCTCCCAGTCACCAGTCTAGCTGCCACATTCTGGTAGCAGAATGGTTATGTTTTTAAATACATAAATGGTTATGTATTTTTATTTAATTCATGTTAAAGCCAAAAAAAATATTATTGCCAGGGAGGGGGTAAATCTATTTTAAATAACTACCTAAACAAATCAATATAATGAATAAAATAACAACAACAGTAAAATCTTGCACATACTTTAGTGCTAAATACAGTCCAGAAAGACCTGATATACAACTGTCCCCCTTCATTATGGCTCCTACTGTCCTACCTGGAATTCTTCCCCCAAAATAGACCATAAAACAACAGAAAGAGTTTTGTGGCACCTTAAAGACCAGTAAATTTATTATGGCATACGCTTTTGTGGACTACAGTAACTGCACCCGATGCATAAAGCGGATTCAGGGTAAAACACTGTTATGCATCTAAAGAAGTATGCTGTAGCAGAAATCAAACCTTACGCTGTTATAAATCCGTTTGTCTTTAAGGTGCCACAAGGCTATTGTTTTGGCTGCAGCAAACTAACATGGTTTCCCTTTCTGGAAAACATATCATTTGCTATTTATACACATAATATATGTTTTTTTGATCTTTAGTTATGTTTGCTAACATTCCTGGAAACTCTACCAGTAACTAGTTTTCACAACAGTATTTATTATTTAGAAGGAATTTTTGTTTTTTGTGCCTATTGAAAAAGAAAACCAACCTTGGACAGTGGTACATTTCTTGACTGACGTAGTTTTTTAAGTGAATGAATTGCATCTAAGAGTGGACGGACGTCTGATGCAACCTGTTCCTTGATGTGATCCAAATCCTTGAGAAGAGCCAGCACTTTATCCAAAGAAGTTTGGAGTTCCCTTGGGAAAAGCACCTAGAATAGCAAAGAAAAAGGAACATCATAACCAAAACTAAGCATGTGAGGTACAAAATCAAAACAGAGAACTCTTAGATCCTAATGATCCCCATAGGAGCATTGAGCACATGCTTTTAAACCTCTCCTGCTGAAATAAATAGGACTTAAAACTGCTTAAATTTGGCTGAATTGCGATTGTATTCATTAGTGAAAAAATTTGCTTTGAATGCATTATAAACATGCAACACCTGGTGGCGCCAGAGAACAAATAAATTTTCCATGTGATTTTTACATAGCGTTTTTTTCTTTTGTTATAACTGTTTAATTTCTGACTTATTTTTTCCTGTGTGTGCCTCCACCCCAAATATGTTAGCATTTCCTAGGTCTGTAAAATAATCAATACTGGCTCAGTGTTGAACTTGTAAAATTCAGTACGAAGGAAAGTTTTCAAAGCAGGCATGATTTGCCAAGATCCTGCCCCAAACATCTTTTCATTCTTTATGGATAAAGCATATTGATTGAATAACATATACCTGCAAGTAAAACACAGTTCCTACAGTGCTACGTTGCTGAGGAAACCCACACCAGCCCTGCTTGGTACCTTTTCACCATGCCTGGACCACCGAATAGATTATCAACACTGGCAAGGAGAAGATGAGGAAGAAGACACCAAAGTCCAGATACAGCATGCAATTTGTTCTGCTGCATTTGAAAATCACTTTATTTCTTTTCGTTAATTATGGGATGGTGGAGGGGGGCAATAAGGCAAGCCTGCTCTTCAGATCTTTGTGGGATTACAGTAAAAGCATCTAGAGAGCTGGTTAAGTATGTTAAACTGAACATGCATAGAAAATTTCCTGCAATAAGAAACCCTGATAAGACAATCAAACAGGTTCCATCAAATAATCTTCAAAACCCTCTTCAGCGCTTAACAGAAAGATCTGAAGAGCAGCCTACACATCTGGGGACATGGGAAGTGGGGCGTGGGAGCCTGCCCCTGCTTCCACTTTCTGCAAGTTCAGGCAAATGACTGAACATGGCTGTTTTATCGTTTAGATTTTGCCTAGAATGGCCTTTAGGCAACTTAAGACAAAAGACAAGGAGTGGCCTTTTTCATTATCCCAGTTGAAAAGAAGTTTTTTAAAAATCAGAATTTTCTTTTAGGTTTAAGTGAGGCAGTGCAATTTTGAAGATGTATTGTTTAAATGTGTTTTTGTAAAACAAGAGAGAAGGGGAAAGTTGCTGCATGCTACGAGCTTTGGACAGTGAAATACATTTTTCAAAGCCATATTTGCTGTAGGCTGCTGTGGTTTTTAACCTACCCCAACTGCGACTTATTGTTCCTATTAATAATTTCAAGGCCATTTACGTCTTGCAAGACGACCATTTGCACTTTTCTGCAGAATATAATAGCATACACAATAGGGGGAGAGTCAAAATAACAGAAGCCTCTTGCCAGAAACCTGATCTTCTCCCCGTCATCCTAAATGCTGTCTCTTTGCTACTTCAAAATAAACCACTGGTATAACTTGAAAAAGAAACTGTGGGTGCTTGCATTGGCGCAGCCCTGCACCCTATGTGTATCTTGTGGCTACAAGCACAGCAAGGCTCCGAGACATCAGGTGCCATCCTCTGTCCCCACCAGGCAAAGCTAAGATCTCTCTCCTCACCTGCCATTAGGTCCCAGGATGTGAGCCTTGGGCAACCTGGTAACCTCTCATCACATTATTGCAGTGATAGAGAAAAACTGGCTTTGGCTTCTGGTTCGGAGCTCTTATTGGCATATAAAAATGTCCCTTTTGGAGTGCAATCAATATACATGTGGAACAAAATGGATACGGAATTTTTGATAGGCCTGAGATTTCGCAGGTCTGACTAGGGAAGCAGGGAGCAAAGGAAAGAGTGGTTTATTGGGCCAAGGAAGAGGGGAAGAGGGAATATTATACAATTGCTAAACATAGTTTAGCAATTACGTTTTCAAGTAGGTAATAACTCTTGAGTGCTTCAATGCAATTTGGAGTTGGACGCGGGTTAATCATTGCTTTATTAAATTCTACAAAATCATCTGTTAAAAAAATATTCTTCAATGGGCTACATTTTAAAATATATTGTTATGAGTGCTAGACCAGTTTGCAAGGTGGGAGGAAGTATGGAGACCCTTCTAATACCTGGATTCAATTGCTGGAATAGTCAGGCCAGCCTGGGAGATGGGCCATTAAGAGAACAAAAGGAAAGAGGATTCTATGCTAGATAGCAAATGGGTGGAGCTCCTCCACCCTTTCTTTGAGGGTGGAGTTTTGAGGGCTAATTTGCTATGATGTGACCTAGAGGACAAAGCTGCAACTGAACAGGCAGGGAGAAAGCCATGGCTGATTTCTGCTTGAATCCAAGGCTGCAGCTATGCGAGGAATAAGCCCCTTTTGGGGTGCTAAGACTGTGAAGCCCTCTATCACAGGCTCAGGTTGTATATATCTGTAAAGAAACTATATATTCTAAAGACACCACAATCTCCACTGTGCCTCTTTTTCAAAAGGGAACCCAAACCCTGGCTAAGCGCCTGGAACCTCACACTGCCCAGAGATTGGGATGGACTGTGACAATATACAACATGCCAGCACAGCAACAGATTAGTATTCATAATAGCAATATGAAAGATTTGAGCAATGCAAAATTAGAAGATGGGTTCCTTTAGGGTATTGTTTGAGGTTATTGTGCACAGGTGGGACCCTGTAAAGAACTGAATGCAGAAGGAAGATGGGACAATGGCTTGGTTGTAATTGTCTTCCTTTACCCTTTGCACTAGGGACGCAGGTGGCGCTGTGGGTTAAAGCCTCAGCGCCTAGGGCTTGCCGATCGAAAGGTCAGCGGTTCGAATCCCTGCGGCGGGGTGCGCTCCCGCTGCTCGGTCCCAGCGCCTGCCAACCTAGCAGTTCGAAAGCACCTCCGGGTGCAAGTAGATAAATAGGGACCGCTTACCAGCGGGAAGGTAAACGGCGTTTCCGTGTGCGGCTCTGGCTCGCCAGAGCAGCGATATCACGCTGGCCACGTGACCTGGAAGTGTCTCCGGACAGCGCTGGCCCCTGGCCTCTTGAGTGAGATGGGCGCACAACCCCAGAGTCTGGCAAGACTGGCCCGTACGGGCAGGGGTACCTTTACCTTTACCTTTTTACCCTTTGCACTGCTAGATATTTTCACTGGTAGGTGAACTAGGCTCAGGAAAAGCTTGTCCTGAACCTCATCACAGCTACAACCATGATTATTTTTATAATGGTGGGAGAGCCCAGGCTCACGTTATTCCTGAAACAATCATTAATGAGAGGGAATTAAGCTTGGAGTCAGCTGTCAGCAGCACACCATGACCCAGGAAAACTGTCTGCGGAAGCGGACAAACGCTGGCTCCCTCGGCCTGTAAAGTGAGATGAGCGCCGCAACCCCAGAGACGTTCGTGACTGGACTTAATTGTCAGGGGTCCCTTTACCTTTACCTTATGCCAACAAAGGCTATGGCCATTTAAAGCCTACGTCATTTTATGAGTATCCATTGCTCAGACATGACACCATTGCTGCACATGGGCACACAAACCAGGTTGATTGATTTCCTGAACTTTCTTCCTATTATGTTCAAAGCCACAATAGAAGCAGAAGATTTGTACTGATCCAAACGAGCTTGGAAAATTGTGGGAGATATTTTTAAGATTCAAACGCAACACAAACCTTGTACATGAAACTGTAGACATCCAGGTAATGCAGTAGTGTGACCCCTAAAACGTAAGACTTGTGGACCCTTTCTGTGAGTGGCAGGTTGCAGAATTGCTTTGCTACGACTCCCAGCTCAGCACCAGCTGCATTAGTATCACAGGACTCCAGCTCGAGTATCCAGAAAATCAGCTGTATTGGCACAGAGGAAAAGCAAGTTTGTAAATAGTGAGCTCTCTCTAACGAGGATGAATTAAGCATCTCTCTTTCTCGGCCCTCACCAGCGCCATCTAGCAGAGAAGAGGATTGAGAAACATACAATTCTTCACACAACAAATTGGGAGTTTCCTTAACCTCTTGAATGCAAGAACACAAGTTAGAAAATTCAGGATCTTTGGACTATTAATATTCATGACTTGTTTTGCATCTTAAGCCCACGAAAGTGTTGCTGAAGGACTCCTGCATTGATTCCTGCATTGCAGGGGGGTGGACTAGATGGCCCCGGGGTCCTTTCCGTCTCTACAGTTGTAGGATTCTATGACTCTAGCCGATGTGACTGAATCTATCACAACTCTCTGTCCAGCAGTGCTCAGGGCTGGAGACAAATATTAGTTTTTGACTTGAAAGTGTTTTGGGAGAGGTTTTGTTTCCTGGGGTGTACGTACATATTTATTTTGACCCAATGTCAAACAGGTTTACACATCTTTAACAACTCAAAAAGCTGCCCAACCTGATTAACAGGGGCTAAAGAGAGCAGTTGCATATACGCCACGAGCGGTTTTTGTTGCCCAAACTCCTAAAGGATAGGATAGGCTTTTATTAAATGGAGAAACAGGAGGGGGCCACCTTGCTTTCTACTGGCAGTTGTGAATAACACACATGTTCTGTCATGCTCTTATCAAGCCTTTCCCTCAGCAACCACCTTTAAATTAGTAGCAGCTAGCATCTGAAGAACTTTTTATATATGTCTCAGCATCATATTTTCTCCCGCTGGAGAGGCTGTCACACTATTAAGTCCACCCAGAATCTGTAACAAGATGCACTATAAGCTAAACTGTTGACAAAGAATTATGAAGGAACATACATTACGAATGGGCAGATCGGTAAGAAACATGAGCTACTGGCTGATGTGGCTCATGTCACCACATCCCATAATGCACAAGTACACACGAGCTGCACGCAAGTGTTACCACTTATCCCCCGCATGTGGAAAGCCAGCTAAACAGACAGCATCATTCATAATAAACTTGCCTGTGTTCTGTTTTCTGGAAGAGGAATTTCCATCAAAGCATTGATACTTTCTGTCGACATTCCTACCACATTTCTGAGATCATTTTTGAGGAGGTCAACGTTTCTGAAAAGGTCTATTAGCATGTCTTTAAAACATCAGAAAACAAAACGAAATGAAATATTTCAGTCTTCAGGAAACATTGCTTATGCAGAGCACTGAAAGTAGCTTCAGGGAGATGTGGGGAAAACGCCTCAAGAGTGTCACCATGTGGTACATTTAAATGCAAAGGTATCATTCCCATTTTCTACTATTTTGTATTCCTGTGCCCAGAGAGATCTGAGGCCGTATCATTTCAAGGCCATTCAGTATTCAAATAGCTCCTCTTTTCTTTTTTATGTATTTAAACATTTCCCATACATATTGAAATAATAAACATAAAATAACACTGTCTTAATAAAGCATAGCCCCTGATAAAAATCAATACAGTAATCTCACCGGCTACATTTTGTCCAAATCTTCTATTTCAAAAGCCTAACAATAAACCCCAATTGCCCATAAATGTGTTTCTAATTTCACTTCCTTCTCTGAATCATATCAAATGAGTTTATTTTACCATCAGCAATGTATTCCATTTGCTTCTTTACCAATCCTCACTAGATGAAACACCACTTTTCTATTTAAACGCTATTTCAGTCCTAGCTGATACCAATAAGTTAATCTCTAATGCTATATTTTCCTTCCTTACTTCATTTCGTCCCTGGATGGTGTGGCTTATATTATTAGAACGAGCAAGTAAATGAGACCCTAAAGGTATGGCTGATGTTATTAGTCCATAATAGTATTGGATAGCCACTCAGGCAACACTATTACAGAAATGAATAAAATTAGCTGTGTCATCAGGGGCTCATTCACCTATCCATCCTCCAACATGATAATATATCCATCACTTGCCATGAATGCCCTTCTGTTGTCTACAAAGGACAAACAGAGACTAAATGGACACAAATTCGATATAAAATCTGCACCTTTCAGAAACTAGTGGGGGAGCATTTAATTCTCCAGGATGCTCTGTTGCTGATCTGAATGTCACCATCATCCCAGAAGCCAGGCTCCAGGAGGAAATTTATGAGTAAGTTTGATTCTGTTTGTTCAGGACTGAACAGAGACCAAGGTTCTTATCCCACTAAAGACAATAAATCAGCATAGCAAAGATAGGAAGGCCATATTATCACCAATTACAGCTTTTGTAACTCGTCACTGTGCCTTTGTTGAATATAATCAAGTTTTATACAAATATGTATAAATTCTAAGCCTTGTCCACAATTTCACAATGAAAATGGTTTGATCCATACTGACAACTAAATTTAATAAGCAATTCATTCTAAGAAACAAACAAGTGAATGTAAAACTTACCTTGCTTCCTGGAGTGTATTGTATTCTGAGTGATGTTCATTATAGAATCCAAAGATGCCATGTACTGTGGGATATCACGGATATATTTAAGTTGTGGCACATTTTCTTGTAACCTTAAAAAACACACCAAATACTTTGTTACTTCAAATTAATATACACTGCTACAGATAATACACTGCAATATACACTGCTAATAAAGGTAAAGGTACCCCTGCCCATACGGGCCAGTCTTGACAGACTCTAGGGATGTGCGCTCATCTCACTCTAGAGGCTGGGAGCCAGCGCTGTCCGCAGACACTTCCGGGTCACGTGGCCAGCGTGACGAAGCTGCTCTGGCAAACCGCCACCAGAGCAGCACACGGAAACGCTGTTTACCTTCCCGCTATAAAGCGGTACCTATTTATCTACGTGCACTTCGAACTGCTAGGTGGGCAGGAGCTGGGACCGAACGACGGGAGCTCACCCCACCATGGGGATTCGAACCACTGACCATGCGATTGGCAAGTCCTAGGCGCTGAGGTTTTACCCACAGCGCCACCCGCATCCCTACACTGCTAATATTCTGCTACAAATTACCTTGAAGAAGGTCTTACCTGTTTATTTGCTGCTGGAGTTTCTCGGGATCCCCTATGATTATGTCTCGAAATTCTCTAGACACCCTGCTATGGTTCACAAAATTGGTGACAATCCAATCACTTAGTTCTATACCACGAAGAAGCTTCTTGTGGAACTCACTTTGATCACACAACTCTGCAAAGCCAACACCAGGGAGTTGGCAGGTTTGCTGCAACGACCAGATGCTCTCGGGGTCACAAAGGAGGGATGTCAAGTTTTGGAGGTGAGTTAGCTTCAAATACAACCAAGAGAGAAAAATTATTCAGAAATGAGTGGTTTAAAAACAAAAACCAATGAGGAAAATCCGGCCAACTTGGTGAAGAAACAATGTTTCACTGGTGAGGTGACAATGGCAGTGCAAGTTATAAGCATTTGTGAGTGGATGTGACAGAGGCCCAATAGGTGCTTTTCCCTAGTTTTGGAATGGGAATCTGGAGCAGAGAAGCCAAGGGAGAGGTGATGAACCCTTATCCACCTGCCGCTTTGTTGCTCTAAACCGCCACTGCCAAAACCACTTCCCACCTTCCCAAGTTTGGCTTTAAGAATAGGGGACCTCAGACCTGGGGAGGGAGTCAAATGTACCCCTCCAGCCTCTCTACTGATCCTCCAGAACTGTCGTCATGCTGCGCCCCTTCACCAACTACACCTCCACTCCACAGACAACATGGCTCATAAGCCCTGCTTTGCACCCTCCTTGAGGGGTCTTCGTTTTTGTTGTGCTGCCTTGCCAGAATATGTCCTTGAACCCAGATAATAATGCCTTCTGCGTGTCTGGAAGGAGGATAACGAGGGCTCTGTGGGGGTGTAGAAACAAAGGTAAAATTTACATTTGCTGCTCCGTCCCCTTTTGCCTCGGACGGGGGTCCTCAAAGGGGGCTGGAAAAGTTTCTCCATTTGCATTTATAGGTATGTTTGCAATGGGGGAAAGAGAGATTTGTAAAAGAGAAGCAGCAGTTGAGGAAATGGTGAGATGCCTTCCTGCTCCATTTCTGTGCCAGGTTTCCCCTCCCAAAGCTGCTTTTCTCTAGGGAATGTAGTCTTCTGGTTTTTAATACACTTGCGCGTTGGGCGGACCTAGGCCTTAATAACAGTTCTTACAAGCACACACAATCATACTGTACCAGCCAACATCATAAGCCTACTTACTCTTAGCATCAGGATCTCTGGAACTGATAAATCTTTCTTGTCGGTATCACGGGGAGTGAGAATAACCCTTTTCAGCTGGGCTATGCCTGGAGGAAGGGCAGCATTTCCTGTACAAAAAAACCCCAAACAATTACTTGTTTGTCCATTTATTTCAAGCATTCTTAGTACTTTTTTTGCCCTAGAGGCTACCAAGATGACTATGAAGATGCAACTATCATCATCATCTTCACCACCACCATTTCCCTGCATGTAGAAATGCAGGTAGGGGAGGATGAAATTGAGCAGATACCCCCAAAATCAAGACTGCGGCTTTTGCAGCTCCTCTTGGTAAAAACAAAAATGGAAATCCCATCATTCCCTCCCTCCCTCTCTGCACATATACATAAATGCATACATGAATGAACATACATTGAGTTCATTTTATGGATAACAGCCAGTCCAAGGCTGCTTACACACCATACATTTAAAGCACATTCCTTCCTCCCAAAGAATCCTGGGAACTGTAGCTTATTAAAGGTACTGGGAATTCTAGTTCTATGGGGGTAGAGTCTCCAGAATCCTTACAGAGGATAATCAGCTTTGAATGTATGGTGTGTACACAGCCAGCTAGGGCACATTCATACATAAAAGTGTTCAGCCATCCATAAAGGGAAGTTAAGTACCTAATTAGTTCTGGAGGTCTGTTCTTAACCTGAAACTGTTCTTAACCTGAAGCACCACTTTAGCTAATGGGGCCTCTTGCTGCTGCTGTGCCGCCGGAGCACAATTTCTGTTCTCATCCTGAAGCAAAGTTCTTAACCCGAGGTACTATTTCTGGGTTAGCGGAGTGTGTAACCTGAAGCATATGTAACCTGAAGAGTATGTAACCCGAGGTATCACTGTAAATTGTATGCCACTATCAACATATACATTACCTGAAAATTCACTTTCCAGCCTTTCAGAGACATTCAATACACAAATCAAGTATGATCTGAAGACATTATTGGGGGACATGTGTAAGAAGACATTTTCAAATTCCGAAAACAGAAACCTAGACAAAAAAACAAAACAAGAAAGGAATGCTCCGACTTCTTAAGTATGCCGCAGCAAACATTACATAATGGTGTGAAATAGAAATCCTTTAAAAAAATGAATCTGTAGCCCACTTATATTTGATTCAGTGAGACCAAATTAGCTTAAGCCAGACAGCTCAGCTGAATTTTACATGAGGGTGGTAAATTTTTTAAACAACACTGCACACAGTAGCTTTCCTAGTTTCCAAATGAGATAGCAGAGTTCAGCTTTCTTGAGTAACACAAATTTAGAGATACACCATCTGGGATAGTAGCCATAATTAAACAGATTTCTCTGTATGACACTTCACTTATTACGTTACAGTCTGTCTAAACTTCATAGATTTAAGAAATCTCACCAGCTTCAGTAAGATCCTCCCTGGCCCTTCCAAGTGTAAGTCTTAGGCTAGGAGGCTGGGAGCAGGAGACAGGCTAACTAAAAACCCATTGATCCAATCCAAATGCAATCCAAAGCAAGTTTGCTCATGTATAAGCCTCATTCAATTCAATAGGACTTTCCCTCTAGTAAGTGTGTTTAAGATTGCAGCTTTAAGTACACACTCAGGGCATCAGTCCTGGGACGCAGGTGGCGCTGTGGGTTAAAGCCTCAGCGCCTAGGGCTTGCCGATCGAAAGGTCGGCGGTTCGAATCCCTGCGGCGGGGTGCGCTCCCGCTGCTCGGTCCCAGCGCCTGCCAACCTAGCAGTTCGAAAGCACCTCCGGGTGCAAGTAGATAAATAGGGACCGCTTACCAGCGGGAAGGTAAACGGCGTTTCCGTGTGCGGCTCTGGCTCGCCAGAGCAGCGATGTCACGCTGGCCACGTGACCCGGAAGTGTCTCCGGACAGCGCTGGCCCCTGGCCTCTTAAGTGAGATGGGCGCACAACCCCAGAGTCTGTCAAGACTGGCCCGTATGGGCAGGGGTACCTTTACCTTTACCTTTACCAGGGCATCAGGCAACAATTCTAAACTTGCTTACTGAGAAGGAAGTCCCACAGTAAAAAAACAACAGTCAAACTTGTGTCTTAATATGCAAGCTTAAGATTGGGCTGCAACAATTATTTCAATCACTTACACATACACAGATTCCTCTAGTTTACATATTTTTCCTCTCTTGGTAACTGCTATTATCCTGGATCTTGCAGCTTCTTTTTTTAAAAAAGATGCTGTGCATTCATTTATCGTCCAGCGGAGGAGGAAGCCGCTCAGACAAAGCAAGCTGCCCATGGGGGTAGGGCGAGGGCGGGATGAGCCACCCATGGGGCAGGGCGCACTGTGGGGCTCCAGAGTCTGCCTGCCTCCTCCCACTCAGCCACCCTACAGCTGGGGGGAGGCAGTGGGCCAGCCTTCACTTAAAATGACATAAGAGAATCCAAGGCCCAACTAGACCAGGCATAGGCAAACTCGGCCCTCCAGATGTTTTTGCGACTACAATTCCCATCATCCCTGACCACCTGTCCTGTTAGCTAGTGATGATGGGAGTTGTAGTCCCAAAACATCTGGAGGGCCGAGTTTGCCTATGGCTAACCTAGACCAACATTCTGTTCTCAAAGTGGCCAATTGGATGCCTATGGGAAACTCGCAAGCAGGACCTGAGTGGAACAGCGCTCTCCCTATTTGGCAACTCTCTGATATTTAGAGACACCTCACCTCTATTTGAGAACAAGGTTGAATAATCTTTGAACTGTGGAATTCAACAAGAGATTGTTACAATTATGAAACTGACCACTTACCGTCCAATCAAACTGCTTGGAGGCAGTGTTTGCACCAGTTCATTCTGAAGCAGTATTCTGTTTAGAAGCATTTCAGCGGTCATGACAGAAGGGTGTGCAACATCGTCAAGTTGATATTCCAGATTGGCTCTGTCTTGAAGAAAATGTAGATTCACATCTGCTCTTAGCTCCTTCAGTAAATTCAAAAATGTAACATTTTTAAAAACACTGGCATCAGGTACTTCATTGTCGACTAGAACTCTTTCCACTAGTTTCAAGCCACGCTTCACATACTCAACTTCCGTAATGTTCCACTTGAGAAACATGTTCCAGATATGAGAAAAAGTCTTCCATCCAGATTGGCTGTGGATAGCTTCCCTGGCAATCTGAAGCACTTCATTTATGGCAGCATTTGAAGGATGGCTATCCTGCAATAGCTTGAAAAACACTGACAAATTATTCCCATCAGCTAAGCTGTCTGTGAGATTTTGTGAATAAAATTCTGCTTCATTGGCAAAGAAAAGCGGGACAAGATTCAAAGGATCATAGTTGACTGTATTATTTGTATCACTAAGAACAGGGATTGGGCAAGTCGAATCATTTGGGGGCAGCTCGTTAGAGATTATTGCTAGAGTTTTATGAATGTCCCTTATCCATGGATGTTTAAAATGGAAGAGGGTGTCCATTTTTGAAAGCAGGCTTGAAGAAAACTGTAGTGATTTGATGATGCATAACAATGCACTTGACAAATATTCACTATTGTTTTGGTAAAGTCTTGCTAATTCTGGAGTCTGCTTTAAGTTGCTTATTGAGTCCTGGAACAATTCAGTAAATGTTTGATTGGGCATTGTTCTGTTTTCAAAGTCCCTGGAAGTAAAAGGTAGTTCGCAGTGACTTTGCTTCAAGGACTCAGGGATAGTGGCATTCTGAAACAACATCTGAAGTATTACGTGAATTACATCTTGGACACTGCAGTTATGTGGCCTTCCAGCTCTGTGGTTCCCAAGATCTGAGAAAAGACTCAGAGATAAATGCAAGACATCTATTATCTTTGCTTCTGCTAAAGTACTAAGCCCTAACAAAGACTCATTAAATTCTTTTTGAAAGATAAAGTGTGAGAAGCCATACACTGCAGCAATTTTTTCTTTAGCAGTTTCTTCTTCCAATCTGCTGTCAGAAAGCATTATTGTCCCTTGCCTCAGTATGTCATATACCCTCTGGAGGGCTTTATTCCTATCATAGACCAACTGAGGGGTTGCTTCTAATTGGCTGGTGTTAAATTGGTGTTCAAAAGTTTTCTGTAACAACAGATTCCTGAGAACCACATTGATTACTTCTGAGATGTTGCTGCTTTGTGAGTCTTCCTCAGCATACTTCTGTGTAATGTGGGATAAGTGTCTAATCAGTTCCTTCAGTTCTGCACTGAAAAGATTATCAGAACCATTATCCCGTGTGTGTAAATTTGTGGTGTTTTGGATTTTTTGCATTATTCCTGAAAGGTACGCCATTAAGGGGGCATTGTGGCTAATGCTCATGTTTGCTGTAAAACGATACTTATTCAAAAGTGCTAAGAAGTGCTCCAAAATGTTTTTTGTGCTTTTAGATCTAAGCAGAACATCTGAAAACAGCGATGGAGCTTCCTGTGTTGCATCAAAGTCCTGCTTCACATCCTCAGGAAACAGTGGATTTGCCATAGACATCACCTTTTTGATATCTTCCCATATTGTTGCTAATTTAAACTTGGTCTCATTTAAAAACAGCTGATTCCAAATCATTCTACTTAAGTTTGATGCCTTCTTGGTTTCTTTCCAGTGAGGGTTCATATAAAAAAGGCTTTGAGCAAGAACATCAGCAGGTGGAGACGAATTCTTAAAAAGTATTTCTAAATGAGCTTTGAAATCTATGTCAGAGGTTTCACTTAGGAATAATTTTAATGAAGCAAGCATGTCTTCTAAATAGGAAGCTTTCATCTGCCAACTTAAGGTCTCAAGGGGCCGATGAGATTCTGTTTTATTAGGCGCTAGTCCTGCGCCAACGAGAAGTAGAGCTTTCCTGGTCATGTCCAAAAGTCGAACATACTGGTTTGCATTTGTCACATTCTGATTGGAGCTCAACATATTTGCAACTTCACTCAATACCTTTGATAAGTTCTTCCATTTTGATTGACTTGCATCATTTTTGATCACTTTTAACATCTTTGATACAGAGGCATTCTTATAGGGCTCATTTTGTAACAAAATAAAAGATGCAAGGGGTTGTGGTACACTGCCAGATAAATGTTGTGCACGAGGTTCTGTTTCGTTCAGAATAAAAGGACTTAAAATGTGCAAAGCAGAAGGTCCATTTATAATGTCCATAAGCCCGAGCCACGGTGCTTGGCAGGTCAGATTACTCTGGGGGAATTCATTAGAGATGGCTGTTAGATGTCTATGCATCTTTTGTATCCAGGGATTCTTGTAGCTATGGAAATAGTTCAGTCTGGAGAGAAACTCTGACGAAACTTGTAATGAGTTGATGAAGCACTGAAATTCATCTGAAAAGTATTTCCATTTGTCTTTGTGGAGAGTTTGAAAAGTTGGCATCAATTTTAAATTTCTTATCACAAGCTGAAACCACTCAGTAAATGTATGATGGTGGGCTGTTTGGTTTTCCAAGTCTGTGGAGGTAAAGAGGAAATGGCAGCTGCTTCCTCTTAAGGCATCCAGTAGGGTGGCATTATTCAACAGCACTTCAAGAACAATGTGATGAACATCCTTGACAGTACAGTTCCGCAGTCTTTCATTAACCTGATTATCTTCCCTTAGAAAAGGGGTCAATGTTAAATACAAAAGATCCTGTACTTTTGCTTCTCCTGAAGAATCATGCTGTGCTGAAGTGCTATACAACATGCGTGAAAAACTGTAGAGTGTATCCAGTTTCTTTATACTAGATGATTCTGTCAGCCTAGGATCAGAAAGTATATCTACCCCTTCCTTGAATATTTGGAACAATCTCCGGACAGTTTCATTGCTGGCATCCTTTAGTGGATTAAGAGGAATTAATTCATGGATGTACCTTTCCTCCAAGTCTTCTAGCACATCTAGAGTTTTCAGAGCAGCATCTAAAAACATTGAGACATTTGCCCCACTGATGTTCTCCTCACTGTATTCTTTCATTAAATGGTTCACAAATTTGGTCAGCTGCCCAAGCTCCTTTTTCAAAGGAAGGCCAGAGCCATTGTGGTGAACATGAAGAGTGTTGTGCAATATGTCCAAAACCTGCACATAGGCAACGATATCTGTATCACTCCATTTTGCTGACCTCAGTTTTTCTGTAATACGCCAATAATGATTGAATTCATTCCAATGAGATTCACCAACGAAATTTTGAATGTCCTGCATCTTGTCAATAATGAAGGATAGCAGTAAGTAATTATGACTTTTCTCAACATTTGCTACCATATTTAAGATTTTCTGGAGTGTCAAGAACTTCTCAGGAAAGTTGTAAATAGTTGTAGGTTTAAACAGAAAATCTGAAAACAATGGTGGCACATCTTGGACTGATGCTAAGTACCTTCTAAGGTTTTCAGGCATATAAGATAATTTGCGAGAATTTATCGTTTTAATGGTTTGCCATATCTTTGTGACCATAATATTAGTCTTATTTAAAAATGTTCGATTCCAAATGTTTCTAAACTTGGGAACATTTTTACTTTCTTTCAAGTGAGCCATTATATCAAGCAAGTGCAGCCTATTAAAGTCATTTTGAAGCAGGAGAGATGTGAAGTTGTTGATTTGGTTGATTTCTCTCCTATTAAGTGCACCTCTTAATTTACTGTCTCGGTCAGCCTCCATTTGCCACTGAAGGATATCAGTCAAGTTCACTCTACTGTTATTCTCATATTGCTTGAACAGGTTGTTCAGTTCAGCAATGCTAAATTTCTCTGGTAAAACTTCAAAAAGATGTAGAGACTTCTTAATGGTTTCTAAATCCTTTGAGAGATTACGCGTTTTGAAGTCTTCACCAGCAAAATCTGGAGGTAATATTTTTCTGAAATGAGAACAAAAATTCAGAAATACAAATTCAAATGAAATCAAACATTTATTTATCAAGTTTATATGTCTCCCTTCATCCAAAGATTACAGGGCAGTTTACAACATAAAACACACAAAACCTCCACAAAATACATAACATAATAACAAAAAGACAATAGTGCCCCCTCAAGCTAGAACATGGCAGAATAAATGTGTCAGTCTTTATGCCATGACAAATGTGTAATTCTTTAAAATTCAGTAAACAACATGTTGCTTCTGCTTGAAGAATGAAGTACGCTCCCATCAGTTTCTGAATGGTGCCGCATTTCTAGGCTTGCATATAACAACAAATCATCATTCATAAAAAACAGAAGCAAAGGGTTCTGATTCCCACCTCACTGCTGCTTTGAAAGAAGAGAGGAAGGAAGTGCATGTGCCCAATACTTGTGCATATAAACCTTAAGCCATAGTTTTGTGCTACATTTGAGAACAACCAATGCGTCATGGATTCTGTCACTGTGGCTGAAATCCTATACACACTTAGCTGGGAGTAAGCCCACTAAACACTGTGGGTAGAATTCAACATCAAGCTCTTTCAATTGTTCCCTCTACACAAGCATTTCAGTTTGCTAGATGGAACAAGCCCCTCTCCTCCCTTTGTGTACTATTCTGGGAATTCTCACACATACACACAAAAGCCAATTTTGAGGGACAGGGCCTGCCGAAAGAAGGAAGGAAAGCCCTATTGCACAAACAGAAATCCTTCTTCAAGGCTTCCATTCTGAGGAATCATGCATATGTTAATGTCACACAAATACTAAGTCTCAGGGAAACATTTCCCCCTAAAGTCCACAGTGTGTTGTGAGTTTAATCGACCAGCTTTGCCTCAACAACACAGCAGATGCTGGTTAAATGTTCATATGATCTAGTGAAAGCTATGCAGTTTTTGCAAAGCACCCTTCCCACTGCCCCCCCAGAATAAAATTTCACATTAGCGAAAACCTAACTTTCACCCCATAAATAATTTATTACTCTAATCTCACCTCACAATGTCTTTCATTTGAGTCATTAAAGTTGGGTTGTTTTTCCAGTAGAGAGAGAGCCGACAAATGTCATTCATTGCTGAGCTGCTATTATCTACAAAATAAAAATAAACAAGATAAATCCACAATTTGAGTTACTGCCTTTCAACTTTAATTGTGATGATAGTCAAACATAGCATTTGAAGGATAAATGTGAATTTTGAAGTATGGCTGTGTTTTGGAAAGTGCAAATTTGATGAATTAGGATTTACATGGAAACTGAAACAAATTTCTCCCCATCCCAAAACTATATTCAGCCCTTCAGTCCCGGTTTGCTTAAAACAGTGTGTCATATGGGGAACACTGGGGTGGTGATGGCTTACTAACTAGGATCTTAACAAGATCCAAGAATAAACCATGTTTAAAGATCCTGGTTAGTAAACTGACATGAAATCAGAGTTACCTGTTTCAGAAAAAATGAACTCTGGGTTAAATAATGTGCCAGAGATGGCATGGGTCAGGAGGAAATGAGAAGAGACCCTTTTCCTGGCTCTCTTAAGCCATAAACATTACATACAAACCACCCCAGTATCTCTAATGACTATTAATCTTTTCCATTTATCAGAACAAACACATCAACAAGGCCTTGAATAACTTATGAAAAAATTGCTTCTGTTAGCAGTAAGCATTTCATTATTTTGTGCATCTTAGTGTCTGTTATAAACTGAAGCAAAAAAACATTTTTTGTATGATGCAACAAGTATGGATTTGCAAGAGCTTAAACTTGTCCATCAATATTACTTAGATGCCTGATAAAGAGATAAGCAAGCAGACTCACCTTGCTCTGAACAGTTCAAGGCATGCAGCAGACCACTAATCATGTTCTGTATGGCTTGCAGTCCATTGTCACTTGCAACTAGTGGAGAATCCTTTTCCACAGCCATAATAATTCTTTGTAAACAGGGGAAATAAAGCAATAGAAACACAGAATGAGCATATTATAGAGCATCAAACAGCTTTGGTTCCTGTAAAAAGCTAGGTAGTGTAAGGGAAGAAATTGCACAATGTCTAGGGCATTTTAGGAAAACAAAATGGCAAGCATCAGGAGGCAGGCAGCCTATTCCCAAAGTAGTAAGAAATGGAGATAAAGGGGAGGATGAAAATGAATGCCATGAAGTCTATGAATTCCGATTAGTCAGGGTTTCCCTCCCTAAGACACTTCTACGTGGCAATCATCACTGCCCCGTTTGTTTGTTTGTTTTGCTTTAATTTTTTGCATTTTCTGTTATAAACATTCATTTCTTTCACTATGTTATTCTATTAGCTCCTTTGATATAACAATTGATAATACAATGTTGTATTAGATGTTGTTGTATCCTTGCAAAAAATTCTGTACCACCAAGAACAATAAAATCACTTTAATCAAACAAGCACTACAGATGAAGTCCATGTACACAGCCTAGACCTTCAAATAAACCAGTCTACTCCTGAGCCACCGAAATCTCAGGCTCTCCTTTCATAACACCTCCCTTTATAACTGTCAGTGGAAGCTACCACTTCATCACTGTCAGCGAAATACCAGGCATAGCTATTATGTTTTTGGTGTGTAGCTTTGCCTTTTCTTTTACCTGCTTGTGTTCTGAAGGGCAGCAATCATATCCTTCATAGCACTGACACCTTGAGTGATATCTGGGGCCATCAGGAGGATGCGCCATAGAGAAGTTTCATTCTGCACTTGGGAGATGAGCGATAAGAACGAAACTGTTTCCTTGACAAAAGCCACCTGGTCCTGAGAATCTTGCTGCAACTTAAAACAAAAATGAAACTTTAAAAAGGAAGAGAGAGAGAGAGAGAGAGAGAGAGAGAGAGAGAGAGCGCAAGCGCAGCTTACAGGACCCCAGTTCTCTTTTAATCATAGCTTGCTCACAATGGAGGGAGAGAAACAACTTCAAACTGCAGCTCTGTGGGGAAAGTATGTGTGTGATACCACACTTGGGCAGGCATCCTGAAGTCACTTCTTTGACTTCAGCGCTTGTCATTCTAGATACCTTTTTAGAACTAGGCAGGAAAGAAAACACCAGCAAGATTAAGAATTAACCTTGAAATGAATGGATGAAAAATGTCCTACAGAGAATCTGCTGCTGCAATACAACAGTAGGATAGCAGCCCGCCCACAAAAGTGCACCTTGTTGCCCCATAGATTTCAGCAACTGTGGGCAAGACTGTGGCCTAAGATAAGTAAAACGGGTCACAGCATGGCCTAAATGGATTTAGAAATTTCTCCTTTGCTATGTCATGCCTACAAAGCATGTGAAGTGTGCATTAACCAAAGAAAGGTGCTTCAGGTTCATCACTAAACTTCCCCTTTTCCTGATTGCTGTTCCTCGTGCCCAGAACTTACTCCCAGATCACCTACGTAATGCTGACCCACTTCCATACTTTCCTGAGCAGCTTTTGGCTTAACCCCTTGGTTCTCATCCCGTACTGAAAGTAAAGACATGTGATGAACTGAATACACATTCCTCAGCTCAGGGGCACACCTTTCTGGGGTTTTTTGATTACTGTTCTGTAAAAGTATTGTACTTTTTGAAACACATATTTCAAACCATACTACTACTAGTAGTAAAAATATTAATTTGGCCTGATTGAAAATTTAAATGCTTCCATACTAAACCTCAAGAAAGCCCAGCTATATACGGGGTGTGGAGGTTTGTTTCATTTGCTGATGCTGCTGTGAGTTGAGAACTACAGACCTGCATGAACCTGTTCCAAGACTAGGAGATCTTGTGATCTTGCCCTACCAGTTGCAAAACCTCCCAGATAGGAAGGGGAAACTGTGGTACAGGCTTGGGCTCCCAGATAGTATTGAAGTATGCCAAAGGCTTGTACTGTACTAGCCCTAGAGCATCAGATCGAATAAGAGTTGCTGGGTGATGCCCTTATAAAACATGATGAAGGCACAACAGGAGAAAGCAGACACTTATGGAAAATCAAATTTCAAAAACCTAATCTGATGATTCCAATAAGAGGTTCTTTTGAACTCAGTTCAAGGGAGGGAACATATAGCTGACCACTGCATGCACTTGCAGCAGGAATTCACTATTGTCTGCAGCTTCTTAATGACTTGTATATTAAATATACAAGCAGTGAAACAGATGCCTATAGAAGTGTTACATGTGTTGGTGCATATATGGTGCACAAGTATTTTTTCTATATGGAAGGGATGTCTGCATTAATTCTATTAACTGAAAGGGATGCTTTTATCACCTGTGATTCAGTACACATGGAATTTTGCCTTCAATCAGGGCCTTCATTCCTTTTAAAGTTTGCTACTATGTCCACACAAACACATGGCCTAAGGCAAAGAGGTGTTATAGCTTTAAGAAGTAACATGGTGATGTGGCAGAGGCCATGCTTTGAATTCATGCCAGGTTTGATCCTTGGATATAACCAGCCTCATATAACCAACATGCTTAACTCTAATTACAGTGGTACCTCGGGTTACATACGCTTCAGGTTACATACACTTCAGGTTACAGACTCCACTAACCCAGAAATAGTGCTTCAGGTTAAGAACTTTGCTTCAGGATGAGAACAGAAATCGTGCTCTGGTGGCACAGCAGCAGCAGGAGGCCCCATTAGCTAAAGTGGTGCTTCAGGTTAAGAACAGTTTCAGGTTAAGAACGGACCTCTGGAATGAATTAAGTACGTAACCAGAGGTACCACTGTAATGCATGAAGGGGTTAAGACCATAGAGTAAGCTGTCCTGCCAGGCTTAGCTAGGTTACATCCCCACATTGTGGGAGGAATGGTTACCAAACTCTTTGCTCTTTTTCCTTTCCATCATGTGAACCCTACCAGTAAGGAGGTCAAATCTAGATGCTCCAATCTTAGACTGCCTGGCTTAAGCAAGCCATCTTTGTGGTTTTATATGAATAATTTAGAAATATTTACCATTTTGAAACTGCCTATCTTTTCTTGCTGCTGTATGGAAAGGCATATGAATCTGACCTTTGAAGAGTTTATAAGTACAGTGGTACCTCAGTTTTCAAGCGTCTTGGAAGCCGAACATTTTGGAACCCCAACGCCGAAAACCCAGAAGTAATTGCTTCCATTTCCAAACGTGCCTCAGAAGTCGAACAGCTTCCGCTGCATTTTTTTCTTTTTTCTCCATTGACTTTGCCAACTGCCCTTTGTTCCTCGGTTGTCAAACATTTCAGAAGTCGAACGATTACGTTTGACAACTGAGGTACCACTGTAAACCATTTTAAGCTTCCCAAACGTGTAGTCTCTTGCTATGCTAAGGGAAGTGGGGAACTTTGGAAGCAACTTAGAAGGGGATATTTCAAAGGTCTAACAGCCTATGTTTCAATGCTCTACTTTGTTGCATGCTCTGTGATTTTAAACCTCTGCTGGGCTCTCTCATTTGCCCAGTACTTGCCCCAAATCTAGGCACACAGTGAATTCTCATTTTATTTCACCATATTCCATTTTTCCTTTTACCAAACCAATACACATTTCCACTTCAGAAGTTCTTGGCGACTACAGCTGATGAAGACCCTTCCTCTGAGACATTGGAGAACTGATACCAACTGAGGTAGACAACACCTGATTAGATGGGCCAATAATCTGACTTTTATGGGTAAGTAATGCTTGCTCATTTCTCAATTTCCCTCAAATCCCTATTGAATTTTCCCTTTAGAACTCTTTGTCAGGTATAACCAGGGTCAAACTAGAAAGGGCAGCAGCAAACTTATTTGTTGAAATTCAGATCTGCTCCGATCATTGTATAAAAGTGGGTGTGGGGATCCAAGCGTTAGAGATATGGAAGTATGTGGGTTGATGGAGCTGAACTCTCCCTGTACCTACTTCTCATCATCTCCCCTAGGACAGAGTTATAAAACCTGTGGACCTCATGTCTTTGTTGGATTCTGATTGCCTTCACCACCATCCAGCATGGCCAATGGTCAGGGATGGAGGGAAACGTAATCTAATCATCTGAGAATTAAAATATCCATGATATAAACTATGTATAAGCTACAGGAAGTCACACAAAGGAGAAGGTTTAGAACTTCCTGCCCATGCAATCGTTTTGCTCTTAAAAACAGTCCCCACAACTCCCCTCTTTTTACATGGCTGAGAAAATCTAGGTTTAAACACTCACACCTGCTGCTATTGAGTTTAGCTTAACAAATATTGCAAGCGTTCCCATCTCCAGCCTTTGCCCTTGACCAAGGAGAGATCAGCCTGCCTATTTCCGAACAATCAAAGTCTGATATTCCATCCCTGATTCTTCCTGCCATTCACTTCCAGCTATTGCAGTTCATGAAGCACAAAGAAACTGAAATGCCTCTTTTACAAAACTGCCAGCTGTTATGCTGAGGGTACAGGGTGAGTGAATGGGCACAATGTGAAAAGCTACTCTGATAAGGGAAGAGGGGGAACTTTTCCTCTAAGCAATTTGATTGAGGTTATTATTTAGCAGACAAAAAAAATGAGTTGGATACTCACTTTAGGAATCTGACTTCTGAATTCCTGAAAGAAGGACTCTACAAGGGACAGGTTGGTGAAGCAAAATGTTTGATAGATGTTTGTTCCAAAGACATCCCAAAGGAGATTCTGTGATGATGCATCGGCTGCCATGACTTCACAAATGCCAGCTTTAAGGTTTCCTGCAGAAGACTTGTGCATCTGCATCTATAAAATAAATTTCCGTACAAGAAGAACTGAAAATGAGGTGGTTGTTTCAATGTGTGAATGATCAATGGTTTCATCAAATTTTTTGAACAGCTACAATTGTTGGTGCAAAGGTTAGAAGATCACAATTGTTACACCCACGAGGCTAGCAAAAGGGCTCAGGGCACCAGAACTTGTAATAAATCTAAATTGGGACTGTGAACACCACTACCCCACCCCATACTTCCCAGTAAAGGCATATGGAGCCGTGCCTGTCCGACTGCCATGCCTAGAAGTGAGTATAGCTTGTTTGCACATGTACCCACTCAGGGATGCACACATCCCTCTTAGACTTCATGTTCTATTTGGAAAGCAGGAAGTACGAAAAGTATGAAGCTGCTACTAGCCCAAAACCCAGGCTCTTCTCAGAATGGAGATCCAGCACTGAAGGCCTTCTGGCAGTGAGGCTACAGGAACCAGGGCCTTCTTGGAAGGGGCACCCACCCTGTGGAATACCTCCCATCAGATGTCAAGGAGAAGAGTAACCCTTAGGAGACATCTGAAGGCAGCCCTGTATAGGAAAGCTTTTTAAGGTTTAGTGTTTTACTATGTTTTTATATATGCTGGAAGCCACCCAGACTGGCTGGGGCAAGTTAGTCAGGTGGACAGGATACAAATAAATTATTATTATTATTATTAGATGGACTGTGGCTTGTTTTTTCCTGGTGTGGCAGCAGCAACAATGGAGAAACAGAGCATATTTTAACATTGGATTCATATGAAAGGTGAACCAGGCATAGTCAAATCACATTCAATTGCACATCTATTTGTACCAGATCTCCATGGAACAAGCTAAAATAGGATCTGTTGCTATTTGAACACCCCGAGATAGCAATTTTGGAAACTAGAAACATGCTTGCATTTTCTTATTAAAATAAACCCACACACTAATATTACGTAAGAAAATGGTATTCCAAAGGTGATTTCATTAAAGCGAATATAGAAATTACCTCTCCCAGACTGAGAATCTTGTTGAGCAAGTTAATTCTGGCATGGCTGGCTGATGAAGAAATATTTTCAGCAATGCTTCTCAGATTGACTGTTGAATCAAATAGCCCTGCAATGATTTTAAAAAATATACAAATTTCAAATGCTGAATCTGCCAAAGAACGTGAGCTCATGACACCTCCTACGTAAGGTAAACAGTGCCTCTGTTTGGCATGGATAAATGTAGCCGTCATAGTCCATTACTCCAAGCAGCAATAACTGGTAAGGCAGTTTGTGGTGCGAAACCAGTAGTAACCAGTTTGTTTTGGGAGAATCATGTTCTTGCCTTTGAATAAGGAAGCTGATGGTCAACACTGTCTGCACCATGCAATCATACAATTGCTAGCTAGCTGAACAGTCATCCCCTGCGGATTTTAGAAGCCTGAATCAAGGTAATTATCCAGCCAACAGCCACACACTTGCACTTCCTTCCCAATGCTTCAAAGTAAAGGTAGGATTTCCCCCTCCCTTGCAGTTTTCCCCAGGGAACAACCTCATGTCACGCGCCATCCAAGGTGTTCCCACAAAGATTCTAAAACAACTCCCATTCACTTAAAGGGGTTTCTTCTTCAGCAGAACTTCCTTTCTCCCTTAATGCCACTTTAAGCAAGCCTGTTATCTATCTGATTTCAAACTGGACTATGGGAGCCACAAATTTTTATGGCTTAAAAAACCAATTTCCTGACTTTGCCATAGTCCTGAACAAATTTTTATCGCTCAGAAAATTGATTTTCTGCCTTTGTCTGAGTCCTGAGAAATTTCACTTTCACTTTCCCTTTGGCTCCCTATCCAGCCAATGAGGATACGTGAAGAGAAGGAAGGGCACTTTAGTTTTGTGTGTTGAGGTCCCCAAGACACCCCAAGAAAAACACAATTGATACATAATTTTTGTTTTAGGTTTTTGGCATAATTTTGGCCACAACTTTATTAAAACACAGAAAATGTGAGTGGTTGCTTAGGCAGCGCTAGCAGCAGAGGCTGCTGCCTCTTCCCCCTTCTCTCTCTTTCTCTCCCCCCCCCCCCCGTTGCAGACATGGAAGGAGAAAGGGCCAAAGTTGTTTGAGCTATTTCTAAGCAAATTTACTGAAATCTACACTTCCAACATGGGTTGCCATACGTCTGGACATTGTTTCGAACGGCCGAATCCCAACAATGCCTGAGAAATTCCAGATGTATGGCAACCCTAATATAAAGGCACATACCTGTAACTATTCTGAATAGTTTTAACTAATAAAGCACAATCATATCAATGACCTCCTGGGAATCAAGTCCTACTGAGCTTTCTGGAGCTTGCAGGACATGAGACTGCACACATATCTGGGAATAAGTCCCACTGACGTTTTGCATATACATGTATATAGGCTTCTGCTGTTACTAAGATATCCTCAGCTGCTTAAAATAATTGCTTACTCACTCAAGTACCCAAAGAAAACAAAGCTATTGTTTTAATAGAACTCGCCTGGGCCCTGTTCAAATACTTCTCCTTGGTTATAACATTTATCTGCAGCTAAGAGAGGAAGTTTGCTAAACTCTTAATAGAATCAAATAACCTACCCAATGAACCATTCTTGCTTTTGGGAACAACAGCACTCTGGGATGATGGATGGCTGTCCTTCTCCGGGTTAGCTGACCTTCTCTGTTTTCTGATAAGGAAAAAGGAGTGAGAAGAATCCTGCATCATCACTTATAGTTATCCCTTCACTGAAGCTCCTGGCATTCAACCACTCAGGCCAAGTTCTTCCCACCAAAATGTGAATTTCTTGATAAAGCACTGCCTTTATTTCAAGCAATGGGTTCTTGTTTTGTTTAGAACCATTCTGGAATCAATCTTGATGTTATTTCCATTACGGACAAGCTATATGCTTTTCCCCCGGTGGTCTTTCTCATAGGGTAAGGCAAAAAGAGGATCGGACCAGATCCAAGACTGCAGCTCCATCAGAAGGTAATGCTGCAACGGTATAGCAGAAGCACCCAGGATGTTGCAGGTGCAACCGTTCAAGCCAGCGCACATGGCAGCTCTTCACTGAGACAAATGCTGGTAGAAGTGAGCATGATGAAAGGAAGACTGGGAACAACAGCAAGTCTAACCACAACCTTAATGACAAGATGCAGAGCCCCTGCAACCACAAGGAATCAGCAGAAGCCCCAAAATGTGCTCACCAAGACTCACCATGAGCATGCAGCCTCTAGACAGCAGTTCTCAACCTGTGGGTCCCCAGCTATTGTTGGACTACAACTCCCATCATCCCTGAGTTCTGACCTTGCTCTGACCTAGGGGTGATGGGAGTTGTAGTTCAACAACATCTGGGGACCCACAGGTTGAGAAAGGCTGCTCTAGAAGGTTGCCATGAGAGAATCCAGCTCTCTAACTCTAAAGGTTTTGCCACTTCTGGGCTAAAACCTCGAGTGATTTGTTCATAAAAGCCAAGTGTGTGGAGGGCAGTTTGGGAGATTTTTAATTCACAATTAACTCTCCTATCATATTTCCTCACCTTTCTCTTTCAAGACCTTATATGAATTTCTCATGAATCCTATCTAAGTTAATTGACCAACACCACAAAATCAGGGTCAACCATGTGATGGTCCGCCACTCTCTTTGGTGTACACATTCCATGTGACAAAACAAAAAAAAATCCTTCCAGTAGCACCTTAAAGACCAACTAAGTTAGTTCTTGGTATGAGCTTTCGTGTGCATGCACACTTCTTCAGATACACAGAAGTGTGCATGCACACGAAAGCTCATACCAAGAACTAACTTAGTTGGTCTTTAAGGTGCTACTGGAAGGAATTTTTTTTGTTTTGACTATGGCAGACCAACATGGCTACCTATCTGTAACTGATTCCATGTGACCTTAGGCAGGGATGCAGGGTTAGAGTATTGTAGAGGAGATTCTGGGTGCAGAATAGATGAAACTCAGTGACAGAGCACCTGGTTTGCATGCAGAAGGCCTCAAGTTCCACTCTCAGCATCTCTAGGTAGGGCTGGGAATGTCTCCTGTCTGAAACCTAGGAGAGCTACTGCAAATCAGTGCAGACAACAGAGTCAGGTGGTCAGACTTGGGGTAAGGTAAACTTCCTGTGCGTGGTCTACATCAAAATATTTCAAATCTTAAGAGAGAGTCTCAGAGGAGCAAGGAATGTGCTTGATAAAATTGATCACTTAGTTTTGCTGCAAGCTGATACTATTGTTATGTGTTTGTATGTGCCAGATCCCTCTGATCCCTGGATTCAGCAAGTATTAAAAGCTAATCAAGCCCGGCTAGCTTCCTACAGTTGAGAGAGTTGTGGCGATTCAGAGAGCTATCCGCTAGCTCTGTGGGGATTGTTAATAGCCAGACAGATCGTCTGGGTCTATTACTCACTCTGGAGACAGAGTAACCTAGGATTTATCCTCAAGACACTTGGATCAAAGCTGTTTTTCTGTTGTCTGCACCTTGGACAGGAGCAAGGAAGAGCTGGCAAGCTAAGAAGCAATGCCAATAAAAGAATCTCACCCTCTCTTTTAAAAGCCCTTTAAAACATATTTGGTACAATGAAACTGTGATGAGAATCACACATCCCCTTTCCATCTGCTTGGGGAAATTTATAATTTGAAAATCTGTGAGTACTACCTTTTGTGGCTGAAAAAAGAGAAAGGAAACTAATTGTTAAAGAGTTACAGCAAAGCAGACAGGCTGATTTCTGGTAGACAACAAAAATTAAATCAGATGATAGGAAATCCTCAATCCTTTTACTTTGTTTCTTGCCACTAAAGAACCGTGAGAAGAATAGCCGTGAGAAAGGAGGCAGACAAGAATCTGCTTTTGAAATAACACAGTTACAGCTGCAGAAGTCCAGGACTTTTAAGGGGGAGCATTAAGGTGGATTTAATGTCTAATAAGATCTAGAACATTAAAAGCACCCAATATGGTACCTTTGGATGACCCAGTGACTGTTGGTATTGTTCAGCAGTTGATGGATGAATAATTTAAAATGATCAGATCAATGTTTGATGAAGATAAAGGGAATGATGGGGGGAAATGAGCCAGAGTAGGTCGGAAATGGAAATGGAAAGGAGGAATACACAGAGGCTTCAGACCAAATTGATGAAATGTTGGCAGGACTGGATCAATAAATAATTAAATGGAAAGAAGCAGACGGTGATGCAGAAATGGAAATGATTCCCACACAAGGATTTGGAGAAGTAAAAGATAAAATCACAAATGGTGAATTTGAGAATTATTTGAACTTGGTGCTGATAGAGTTGAGAAGGGGGAAAGATCTGGGACTTCAGTGCTGGCCTGTTCTAGCAGAGAAAAAGTACTCTGCATATGATCTGAATTCAGAGAATGATGGTATTAAAGTTATGGTACTCTCTCTGGGAAAAGACTGGGAAAAACAAAAATGAAAAGTGCTAGAGCAGGAGAGCAGGATGTCACCATAAACATAAACAAAACTGGAAATAGAATATAATAGGAAATAGAACTGAACACACAGAACTGGGCATGAACAAGCAGATTATAACGGGAAGTAAAAATTGAATGTTGATCTAATGTGTGATCACAATGGAGAGACTTTAACATGGATATGGATGTAAGAATTTAGTATTCTGCAATATGGAGTCATGGTGGTCAGAATTAACAGAGGTAAAAAAAATGGTTAACATAATTACAGAACCTATCTTGGAAAAAGAAATGTAGGAAGAAGAAATGAATGATTCTGAGACACCCTGATTTAAAGGAAATATTGTTCAACAGAGAGTGGAGAAGATGGATGTTTGTATGGACTGAAGGTTTAAAATAATTACTATATAAGGAACATGGAAGTTCTCTTACACCTTTTGCTAATGTTTTACTTTTGTTTTCTTCATCTTACTTTTCTCTCTTTCTCTTTTCCCTTTCTTTATTTCTATTGTCTTTTTCACTTCTTTGTTTATTTCTAATTTTATTGTATTATGGAAAAATAATACTTTCTGTTGTTCATCAGGCAAGGGGTTTTCCCAGCTGCCTTGCCCCCACCCTCCATTAGAAGAGACGTTGGCCCCCTTCTTATGTAACAAGAGGACTTACTCCCTTACCTGTTTATGGGTGATACACCATTCAATCTTGGTAGCAGGTCTTCAGGTGTATATGGTGTGCTTTTGCACCTGGCATCTGAACTACAAAGCACGGTTTGAAGAAATGGAAAGAAACCTGCACTGGGAAGGTTCCGGGGGGCGAGATAACCTGGAAAATAGGCAAGAAATAGGTACAAATCAGTATGGCTTGGTGGTATGCATGAGAATCAGTGAAAAATTATGCTCCATTTTTTTATTATTAAAAGTTTCTGATAATGAAGTAAAACAGAACCACACATAGATTAGAAATGAAGGTTTTGACAGCAAATCTAAGAAGAGTGATATTTTTTTCCAGCGGCCACCTCAAAGGGCAGAAGTAAACAAAGCCTTGTGCAGATGGCCAACCAGATCAAGGGGGTCAGACTTCCCAGCCCTGTTCTCCATGAATTCAAGGCCCCATCTGGAGAGGGTCCTGCAGCTTAGGATCCCCTGCGCATGATCTAGAGCCTGTCTTATACAGAGTACAGAAGAAGTGCCCAGGTCCAGGATGAACAAAATAAATCAAGGAAGACTAGAAGAGGCAAGAGTGGATATAGCCACTCAGATTGTTCTAGAAACCTTTATAACATATCATATACTATTCTTTGCTCCTAGTCCTGCCAGACCTGCTCCTTGCCTTGCTGGCCTCTTTGCACCTGGCCTCGAAGGGCCAGGCCTGACTGACTCCACTTGGCTGCTGAAAAGGCCAGAGGCCACCTTCGCTGTGAGTCCAGCAGGACCTGCTTCTCAGGATACCTAGAGACACTTGGTGTGGGGTATTGTTTGGGGTTTTTTGTTGAGGTCAAGATTTAATTTTGGAGATGCTTAATTTTGTTGTTTGGGGTATTTTTAAGATTGATTATTGTTAGCCCTTATTATGACTTATGTAGGGATCACTTAATTTTATTGCATACCTATTGATATGTAATTTATTGGCTATTAAAACTTTTGTTATATTTTTGTGATTATGTAAATCTTTTCATGTTGTAAGCCGCTCAGAGCTTGGTTTAACTGTGGAAAGCCAGCATACAAGTAAACAATGATGATGATGATGAAGTGTAATGGACTGATGAGCATTTGGCATTCTGTTTCCCAGGTTACTTTATCCTTGCCTGGTTTTCTGGATGCAATGCACCAAGGTTTCCCCCCACTATGAACTCTATTACACCCTACTGTAAAAGCTGACTAAATGGTGCACAGAAAAAGTATTCATCCAAAGTCATTAAAATCTATGTCTTTATCGTTGATATTTTAAATATGAGTTAATCCCAATCACATGTGTGGTGGTATGGTTTAAAGTGCATATCAGGTTTGTGCTGAACCAACCTCCTCTTATTCACCTCTCTTTCTCCTGCAGTCTACCCTCAGCCAGCTCCCTTTTGGTACTGGAATCTGGCTGGAGCAACGGCAGATTTAGGGCAGTGCAAGTGGTTCCCCCACAAAGGACACCAAGACGACGAGGCACACAATAATATATTTATATGGGGTACCTACTGAGAAGATCCATTAAAAAGCAACTGTACCAAAATGAATTATTGTGAAAATAAGACATCTTTATGAGTGTTGCCAAATTTTGTCTTCACTCAGGATGCCATATTACCAAAGTCTGTCCCTGCTGGGGGGGAAAGTAAGGAAGGGGTGAGTTCACACTTAGATCATACTCTCAACTGAGGAAAGCTCATGTGTAAATATTCAGGTCTGCTAAGAGCTCATTTAGTTTAGCCTAGTTGGCATGGTGTGGAGAAAAGTTTTTCTCCCTTGTCATACTAGAACTCCTGAACATCCAATGAAGCTGAATCTTGGAAGGTTCAGGGCAGACCGAAAAAACTCCACCTTTGTTGCATGTAGTTAAACTGTTGAATTTGAGTCCACAAGAGGAAGCGATGGCCACCAGTTAGATGGCTTTGAGAGCATCTGGCCCAGCTACAACATAAATCTCTCCCATATCAGTCTCTACAGCCACAACAGGCGCTGTAACTCTCCAACAGTTTGACTTCACCCCTGAAGGCACACTCCTCCATTATTTCCCAAGACAGACAGGTGCCAACAAGATAAATTCATGGAGCAAAAGGCTATCAATGTCCACCAGCCACAATGACCACGTTCTGCCTCCACTGTCCAGGCTCTAGGCCTCTGAATGCCAGGTGCCGGGAATCCCAAATGGTTCTGCTTGCATGTTTCTCATAGACATCTAGCTGGCCACTGTGAGAACAGGATGCTGGCCTCTTCCAGCAGGATTCTTCTTATGACCCTTGAGAATTCAGCCAGAAACGACTTGTTTACTCCTCCATAGTCCTTTATATTAATAAAGGAGAGGACTATGGGGTGTTAACTCTGCTTTAGAGTTGAAAATTACAAATGAAGTCTACCTATTAATTAATGACTGTTGGAAAGCAAAGCAACAATGATTGCACAGTTACCTTCCTGTTCTAGAAGTGGATTCAGATGTAATTAAAGTAACATAACATTAAAATGACAAAGCAGTTAATTAGTGCCTTCTTAGGGTAGAACATCAGTCGTGGACAAAGGGGTTCAGAGACCGGAGATATAGATAGATAGATTATTTGCAGGTTTTCCTGATGGTGGTTGCAACATGAAACCATGGAGGTTTGCTATTTATATCATGTAAGGACAGTAAGTTTTGTTTATGCAAGCATTTCTGCTCTATCTTTCTGTCCCATGACTGAAAAATCTATATATACAATAAGAAAAATACAGGAAAAACCATAATTGTAGCCAACAAATAAAAGCAAAGAGTGTCCAATATGCAATCCCTGAAACAACAACAAGGAGAGAGTATAAAACTGGGGGAATTAAAATATATATAAAACACTCAAATGGCTTTAAATACAAAAAATACAGGAAAATTAAAAATTAAATCAAGGTTAAATGCAAAATTTTGTTCCACCAAAAGATAAGGAACAGAATAGCAAGTAAGAACATAGCAGTTCATAGGAACATCAGTTTCAGATTCTCACAGCACAACACATGTTTATTCAGAACTCCCTCTGAGTTCATTGAAACTTCATAGAAAGTTTTAAGTTTGCAGTCTAAGGCAGGAATCTCTAACTATTTTGACCACTGAGGAGATTCCTTAAGGGCTGTCAGACCTCTATTTGAAGGAGGCCTCCAAGGTGGGGCACATGGTTCTTCCTCTCTCCATTTTATCCTCATAACAAGCATCACTCCTGAGTAGGGATGATAATCTGGTCTCCCAAGTCTCCAGCACTCAAAACTACTATTTTAAGTACCCTGACCCCAAGTGGGCCTGGGCAATGTATTGAGGGGCAGACTGAGATGGCGGCTTCACTCAGCAGTATATTGCGAGTGAAACCGCTGCCACTCCTGAGTTCCTCTACCACCAGTGCCCAGTGCACCAAAAGAGAAACAAGCTGTAGCCGGGAGCTGGAAGCAGAGGGACTTAGGAGCGGCAGCAGTTAGTGATCTACCGTGGAGTAAAGCCACCATCCCACTCTGCCCTCATACCAACGCAGATGGAGATACAAGCTACAAGGTTGAGGAGTGTGCGACTGCCCTTGCCTCAGCCAAGCAGTTTTATGGAGCCGGTGGTGGCGTGCAGGCTCCATGAAACTGCTCCATTGAGGGGCGCACGGTTGCCGCTCCCGTCAGCCGAGCAGTTAATGGAGCACCCAGCCTGCTGCTGGCTCGTGCAAGCCAGTGGCGGGGTGGGGGCTCTGTTAAAGTGCTCCCTTCTCCCAGCTGAAGGAGCCTCAATGCTTCTCCGGCTTGCTAACAAGCCAGAGAAGCATAAGGCTTCACGCCCCTAGCTGAGCAACCCTAATGCTTCTCCTGCTCGCGTGCAAGTTGGAGAAGGATTGGGGCTACTCAGGTGAGGAGCGGGAGGCTTTGTGCTCTCTAGCTGAGCAGCCCCAATCCTTCTCCTGCTCTCATGCAAGGTGGAGAAGGATGGGGTTGGTTAGATGGTGAGCATGAAGCTGTTGCTCCCTGGCGCTTTGAGGCGCTGGGGTGAAACCACCTTGGCGATCTCACCCTGATGCCTCAGCGCTGTGGTAGGAAGCAGGGTTTTGAACATCGCAATGTACCGCTAGATCATGATGTTTGCCTAGCAATACATTGTGATGTAGAAAACCTGACATTGTCCAGCCCTAATCCCAAACACAAAAGGCCTTTGTAGATTAAAATCAGCACACTGAATTGTGCTTGGAGATGCGCAAGCTTTAGGCGTCTGCTGTTCTGTAACTGCACAGCTATTCAGTGGCATAGCATGTGTTGCCAGAGTCTGGGACCTTGCAGGGGAGGGAAAAGGATGGAATACGCATGCACATGCAACTGCCTAATTGCATCCACATCACACAGGAGATCATAGCCACAGAGATAAGAAAAGAGAAGTCAATCTGTTGTCTGTGGAGGTCACTTCCTGTAATGGCTTGGCTCTCCCACAGAAGCGAAGCGAGACACTGGAAGTAATTATCTCAGGTTTATTGCTCAGACACATAAATCACTCCTTCACTCTGTGTCTGACTCCAAGTTTGCAGTTGCCGAGTCTAAACTCTGCCCCTTCCTCTTCCTCCAAAAGAGAAAAAGCCCTTTCGCTTTTGCTCTTTCCCTCTCCTCTCACTGACCCTTTCACGCCTTCGAGTTTTGGGGCTGGCTATTTCCGGCCTCTCCCTCTCTGTTTATGAGCTGAAACTGTTAGTCTGTGTATCTCTGCTCTGGCGCCCCTTTCCTTGTCCACTATGCCCAGGGATCAGGTTACTGTCGCCATCTGCTGCCAGCTCTCTGTTCTCTGTCAGGCAGCCAGGCTGGCCCTCCTCCTTCCCACATCCCACATTCTCTCTTTCTCTGGCCTCATTCCCAGCCTCTATCAGCTCCAGAATGAAGCTGACACTTCCTGGTTCTCATGGAGAAGCTGTTTTCAGCGGACCAGCTGACAGAGGCACATGCCTGTATTAAGGCAGCACCGAGTGTTGAAATTTTGCACCCGGGTCAATGCCCCCTCTGCCCCCTTTTGCTACGCCACTGCAGCTATTCAAGCAGACACAGAACCCCTCAGACAACCTGTTACTTTACAAATGCGGAGCTGAGATATCCCACATTAATACTGTGAGGGTGAAAACTCACCTTGGTCACTATCAATGGAAAACATGGCAACAGACAATATGTTCTGGGTTCTGCCTAAGACTGAAAAGGCCATGTTTGGGGATAGCCTTCCTCTATGCTAGTGTTATATTAGCTCTGCTCAGCATGGACAATGGTCAGGAATAATGGGAACTATAATTCAAACACCTGAGAGCATTAGGCTGGACAACTCTGCTTTAGGAGGATAACACACTTAGGTAACACTGGTTTTCTTCAGAGTTATTGATCACAAATGTTTGTTTTTAAAGGGTATTTTTTTATCATTATTAGAATTGATTTTTAAAGGAATCTTCAACTTCCCAACATTAAGCAAGGGAGTATGTTCCTGATTAGATCTTTCTTTCCAAGCACCAGAAACGCTTCCCCTCCTTGCCACCACAGCGCTTGAACTGCCTTTCTGCCCACACCACCCAGATCAATTCTGCTTCCAAGTCATACGCAAATTTCTTCACTGATCTCTGGGATGCTGTGGAAGAAGCAGAGACCTACATTTTCCTCCCACTGCACCTCACACCCAGAGCTTCTTCCTGCGCAAAGTGTCTCGTGCATCCCAGAAAGTCAGGTGCTCTTGCTTAGAGGCTGAGAGAAACAATCCCTCAAAAATGCTGCTTCACTCCTCCATTCTTGTAATTCTAATAACTTCAGGATCTGTTTTCTAGCATTTATTAAAGTATGACGGATCTAAGAAATTAAAACTGGCTGTCAACTGAGGTTGAAAATAAAATTAGTGGAACTGAGCCTTCAAACACATCCCGTTCTTGGGACTTCCGGTCGGCGCCAGCGTTAATGGCGGTCCTTGCTTCAAGCTCTGAAGCAGGACTGCTCCGTAAGTTCGGGTCTGTCCCGCTACGGCGAGCGGGGGACCCCTAAAATCACAGGCGCTGAAGCCTGTGGACAAGGAGATTCGGTGGGCACCTTTGCGCCCCCCGGTATCGTGAAAGAGCCTTTTTAAAGGCTCCGGAACGGCACCGGGTGTGAGCGCGGTGCTGAGGATCGTAACCCAGCTTGCGGAGCGAAGCCGCGTCGCCATTAACGGAGAGCGCCGATTCCTTCCTGAAACGACTAATTGGCAACAACAACCCGTGAGTAAGAACGGCAAATATAAAGTTAACGGACTCAGTAAATTAAGAAGATTTGGCTGAAAACGGGAAGGCGAAAAAGTAAGGAAGTCAGCCTCCCGGAACTGCACGACTTAAGTAGCAATGAAAGGAACTAGCTATATTTAAAAGGAACCCTTATTTTGAAAACTGTTAAGCCTGACATCTGAGGTGATCTCTCCCCCTTTTTTTTTGAGCGGGAGAGGGGGGGAAGAAGATTGACTGAATTTAACCTGCTAACTGAGAGAGAGTTTAGAAAGGAAAACTCTCCGCTGTCGATACCCCTGGCCGGGCTGCCTGAGAGGTGAGCGCCTGGAGAGAACTGTCAAAAGAAAGCGGCGCTACAAAGTAAGATCCCTTTTGAAACAAAAGTATTGGGACTTTAGAGGGCAAAATTTGTAACTTTTCAGTAGCAACAAAGTAAGACTGTTGGATAAACTTTTTCTTTTGGGACTTTGCATGGCTTTTGGCTCCCCTGTCTCTTTGTTACAGTTATTTGGATACAACTTCTCCCTCTAGAGGACTAAAACAGAAAATCAAGGCAGGAAAGTGGGACTTTCCATTTACAACTTTCCTGTGTGAATGACCTTGAGATGAGCACTCCACTGGAAGAGATATCAACAAGAAGCAAAACAAAACAAGCTCAAAAGCAAGCTCAAAAAAGAGGCTCTTTAACAGGAGCTACAGCTGCACAGGAAAAAGGCACATCGGCATCAATGGATTCTATGACACAGGCTCTGCTCAGAATAAATCAATCCTTAGAAGCACTTACCAAGCAATCAACAGAGAACTCTAAGAAACTGACGGAGCTGACAACAAGACTTGACCTGAACACAACGGCAATATCTTCAAATACTGACTCTATTAACCGTTTAATTCAGGAAAGTACTGAGACAAGGAGAATAGCTGAGACCGCTAGGAGCACTGCCGAGGAAACCAGGGGAAAATTTGCACCTATTGCAAAGAAAGTACATGAACACGATGCTACTTTGGCACTTTTGGAATTGGAGAGAAAAAGCAAGAACCTGAAATTAAGATTGGTACCAGAGGAGGAAGAGGACAACCTTGGGGAATTTCTCACAGACAAATTCCAAGAATTCTGGACGGATGAGTTGGAAGGAGAGGAAGATGAATTTGCAATAACCACAGCCTTCCGGATTGGCAGGAAACAAGGCAAGAAACCAAGGGACTGTTTAATCACGTTGAGATCCAAAGAAGAAAGGGATAAATTATTGAACCTTCACTTCCAGAAGGCTTTGATCATCAAAAATTCCCAAATACAGATCTTCAAAGATATCCCTAAACACTTTTTGGAAGTTAGGGCCCAATTTAAAGACCTAGTGGACCTACTGAAAGCAAATAACATCCGATTCAGGTGGGAGTTCCCACAGGGGTTGTCCTTTAACTTCAAAGGGAAGAAAATTAAAATCAAAACAATCCATGAGAAAGATCAATTCCTCGAAAGAAACGCTGAGGATTTCCAAAAAGGAACCGTGACTGAGAGGGAGGTATTGGATATAACAAACTTATCATTTGGCCTGACCCCAGCACCGACAGACGAGGAGCAAGCACTTGGAGCAGTCGGTGGAAAAGAAGCCCAGTAACAAAATGTCTCTGCAACTTCTGAGTTGGAATTGTAATGGTCTGAACCACCCCCGAAAAAGAGGTCAAGTATTTCACATATTAAAGAAAGAACATCTAGATGTAATATGTCTGCAAGAAACCCACATTGCCAGGATACATAGAAAATTACTGATAAACAAGAGATTAGGACTGGAATTCATTTCGTCAGACAAAGTTAAGAAAAGAGGGGTAGTGATGTATGTTAAAGAAAGATTAGAACCAAAAATGATCTTTAAGGATGAACAAGGAAGATATCTGGCAGTGGAAATTCAAATACATGGAGAAAAGATCTTGATTGTAGGAGTTTATGCACCTAACGAGGGGAAGGCAGAGTTCTTTAAGAAGTTGCATGAGACTTTAATGGACTATATGGACTTTAAAATCATAATGATGGGCGATATGAACGGAGTCGTCTCCACAAACATGGACAAAGCGCAAAGACAAATAATTTCTAAAGATGGGAGATTACCAAAGACCTTTTTCGAGCTGACTGATACCATGGACTTGATTGATATTTGGAGAACAAGGAACCCCCTGGAAAGAGAGGGGACCTTCTTCTCTGAAGCAAAGATGACCTGGACCAGGATTGACCAAATTTGGATCTCTAGCAATCTGGCACCAAGGGTTAAAAAGACAGAAATCTGCCCAAAAACCTGCTCCGATCATAACGCAATAAGGATGGACATGAAACTGACAACAGCTGGAAACTTCAGATGGAGAATGAATGACACCCTATTTGGAGATGATGCTATTTACAAAAAGGCCCAAAAGACATTGAAAGACTACTTCGAGGTGAATTTAAGATCAGATGTGGAAAGAAGAATAGTGTGGGATGCTAGCAAGGCCGTGATGCGTGGTTTCCTAATCCAACAAAATTCTATAAAAAGGAAAAAACAGAATGAGAGAAAAGAAAAAATTTGGGAACAGATGAAAGAAGGAGAAAAGAAATTGAGATCTAAACCCAAGTCTCAAGAGATTTTAAGAGAAATAAAGTACCAACAAACCCAGTATATGGAACTGATAAATCAAGAAATAGAATGGAAAATAAAACAAATGAGGCAAAAGACTTTTGAGTCAGCAGATAAATGTGGGAAACTGCTGTCATGGCAATTGAAAAAGAGGCAAAAGCTGAACACGGTAACATCCCTCGAGGTAGAGGGGAAACTCATCAGTAAACCAAATGAGATCAGTAATTGTTTTCAAAGTTTTTTTAAGAAATTATATGCACAAGGGCCAAAGAATGAACAAGAGATAGAAGATTTTATTAAAAAATATGGACTTTCAAAGATTAGTGAAAATAATAAAAGGATTTTGAATGAGAAAATTACAGACCAAGAAATAGAGGGTGCCATTCAGGGTATGCAATTGGGGAAATCACCAGGACCAGATGGATTGACCGCGAGGTATTACAAAGCACTTAAGGAATGGTTAATACAACCGTTGAAAGAAGTGTGTAATCAAATCATGGAGGGGAAAAAGGCTCCTGAATCGTGGAAGCAAGCATTTATCTCACTCATACCGAAAACAGAAACTGAGAAGCACCAAGTTAAGAACTACCGCCCTATCTCACTATTAAATGTGGATTATAAAATCTTTGCAGACATTTTAGCAAAAAGATTGAAAAAAGTGTTATTGGATGAGATTCATAAAGACCAAACAGGCTTTCTCCCAGGGAGATATATGTCAGACAATGTGAGGAACATTATAGACATTTTGGAGCTTTTAGAGACGAACATAAACAGAAAAGCAGTTTTGATCTTTGTGGACGCGGAGAAAGCCTTTGACAACGTTAGTTGGAGTTTTATGAAGAAGAATCTGCAAGGGATGGGGGTAGGCCAAAAATTTGAAAATGGTATAGGTGCAATATACTCTGAGCAAAAGGCTAAATTAATTGTGAATGGTATGGTGATGGATGAGATCCCGATAGAAAAAGGGACACGACAGGGATGCCCAATATCCCCCCTATTGTTTATATCGGTCCTGGAGGTACTGTTAAACATGATTAGAAGAGACCAGCTGGTGGAAGGGATACAGCTCGGAGCTAAACATTATAAGTTAAGAGCATTTGCAGATGACTTAGTTTTGACTTTGCAAAAACCAGAAGCCAGTACAAAAAGGGTATTGGAACTTATTGAAAAATTTGGTCAAGTGGCAGGTTTTAAATTAAACAAACAGAAGACAAAGGTGTTGGGAAAAAATTTAACAATGGAGGAAAAAGATAGCTTCCAAAGGGAAACGGGTTTGGAAATAACAAAAAAAGTGAAATATCTGGGGGTGAATTTAACATCTAAGAATATGAATCTGTTTAAGGACAATTATGAGAAATGTTGGTTGGAAGTGAAGAAAGATCTTGACATTTGGTCTAGACTAAGACTCTCCTTGTTAGGCCGAATTGCTGTTATTAAGATGAACGTATTGCCGAGAGTGTTGTTTCTGTTCCAGACACTACAAATTTTGGACAAGATGGACTGTTTCAAGAAGTGGCAGAAAGATATATCTAAATTTGTCTGGCAGGGCAAAAAACCCAGAATAAAATTTAAGATTTTAACTGACTCAAAGGATAGAGGGGGCTTTGCTCTGCCGGACTTAAGACTTTACTATGAGGCAGCAGCATTTTGCTGGCTGAAACAATGGCTACTTCTTGAGAATACAGATGTCTTGGATTTGGAGGGATATGATAATAACTTCGGCTGGCATGCATACTTGTGGTATGACAAGGTAAAGGTTCATAGAGGCTTTAAAAACCACATTGTCAGAAAAGCATTATATAATGTATGGATTCGTTATAAGGATTTGTTGGAAAATAAAACCCCCAGGTGGTTGTCACCCATGGAAGCCAAGGCGGTAAAAAAACTTAATATGGAATCAGATTGGCCAAAATATTATGAAATTATAGAATACGATGGTGAAAAGCCTAAATTACAGAGCTTTGAGAAACTAAAATCTAAAGTTCGAGACTGGTTACATTATCATCAGATTAATGAGACATTTAAGCAAGACAGGAGAATAGGATTTCAGAAGGAGAGGTCAAAGTTAGAAACAGAGCTATTGGAATCCAATACTAAGAATTTGTCTAAAATGTATAATTTGTTGCTGAAATGGAACACTCAAGATGAAACAGTAAAGTCAGCAATGATTAAGTGGGCACAGGATATCGGACATGATATTATGTTTGCAGACTGGGAACAGTTATGGACCACAGGCATCAAATTTACGGCATGTAGTGCCTTAAAAGAGAACATAATGAAAATGATCTATAGGTGGTACATGACCCCAGTCAAGCTTGCAAAGATATATCATCTGCCCAATAACAAGTGCTGGAAGTGTAATGAATGTGAAGGAACCTTTTATCATCTTTGGTGGACCTGTCCAAGAATTAAGGCCTACTGGGAAATGATCTATAATGAAATTAAGAAGGTCCTAAAGTGGACATTTGCAAAGAAGCCGGAGGCCTTTCTCCTGGGCATGGTCGATCAAACGATTCCAAAGAAAGATAGAACTTTTTTCATGTATGCAACCACGGCAGCAAGAATTCTTCTAGCAAAGTATTGGAAGACTCAAGAGCTACCTACTCTGGAAGAATGGCAGATCAAGGTGATTGAATATATGGGACTAGCAGAGATGACCGGCAGAATCCGCGACCAGAGGAGAGAGACGGTGGAAGAGGACTGGAAAAAATTTAAAGTGTATCTTAAGAATTTTTGTAAAATTTTGGAATGAGAAGATGTCAAGGGCTATGAAATTAGAGAATTTATAGCTGTTAAAATCTAAACTTAAGAAAATTTAAAGAAAGTTGTTCTTTTAAAATTGAAAGAAGGATTGCTCAAAGCTAATTTAAAAAATAAGGGTGCAGTGATGGGAAGGTTTGGGGAAGTCATGTATGTTTGTTTGTATGTTTTTCTTTTTCTTTTTCTATTTTGTTGTCTATTTTGTTTTCTATACTGTTTAAAATGAATAAAAAATTTTATAAAGGCAAACACATCCCGTTCTTGGTCCTGAAAATCATAATCTTTAAGCATGTTTCCCAAACCCTTATCTTCACAATGAGGCTTAGGGTCTAGTGCTCACTGAGACAGTAAATCTGCCTCTAGGCTGTACTATTTTAGAAGGCAGATGGACACAGAAAACTAGTCTTCCTTTTTAATTTTTTATTTATGCATTTTCACAAACTTAGTATACACATCTTACATTTTCATTCTCTTATTTCTTTTAAAGGACTTCTACCTCCACCTCTCCATGGTTCTTTATTTATTCTTTTTTTCCCCTGCATATCCTTTTTAAGCCACCCAATTAATTATATATATTTGCAGTAGTGTTTTTGACTGCTGTTCATATTTCTAACCCTTCTTGGAAATTTATTCTTTATTGTATCTCTTTCAATACATGGTAGTTTTCTATCTGTAGATCTGTAAGCTGGTATAGCCTAGGCACAGATTTACTTCTTCATAGAGAGCAAGGTCCCAGTATTGCATTGCATAGCATTCAGAGCTGGCTCTACCATTCGGCAGAGTGAGGCAACCACCTCAGGCAGCTGGTTATGGGTATCATGAAAGGGTAGCAAAGTGATAGTTCTTTTATTCATTTTATAACCAGAGTGAGGTGCTTGTGGAGTTTTCTACCATAAGTGCCAGAATAACTCATTGGTGTTTTTATTCACCATTTCGGGTTTTACTTTGGTTTTATTCAGCTGCTGTTTTATTCTGTTCTAGACATTGAACTGATGTCTTTTTTCTCCATATGATATGGTTTTAACTTTCACTGTAAACTGTCCAGAGTCCAATACCATTCGTATCTCACTCTCATGACAAGATAAGTTCTCCTGCACATGCTGCCTTGCAAGTCCTGACATACCCCATTCTACACGCCACTATAGTACACTTGTCGACTAAAAATTCAAAAACTGAGAATAATTCTGCAACACAAAGTACATAAACTATGATAATTTTAAATTTGACAGCGTATTTGAGTTTCCTTGATACAGAGCTGGGAGTGGGGTAGGGCAGGGATTGGCATATAATAGGTAGGAGCTGATTATTCCAGTAATAGAGTGCTTTAAAGTTCTGAATGCATGTATCCTGAAAATAACTTACATAAGTTAGGTTTTAGAACCGCGGGGCTTTAACCTTGATGCACACCTCAGGTAGCGGTTCAGGATAGGTAGTGGATTGTGCCCCCATCTGTGCCCCTTCCTGAGGGTGACATATTTTGGATCTGTGCCCCTTCCTGAGGGTGAGGCAGTGTAGGTGAGGAGACCCTGGAAGTTACCTGTGCCACTGCCCCTTAGCCATGACAGAGGCAAATCCTGTTAAAAGTTAACTTTACAAGCTTTGCCACCAGCACAGCAAAATGATGGTAGTACACTCATAGGACCCCTTCCTTGGTGTGGCATGGATAGCCCTGGCACAACAGCAGATCAGGGAGAAAGGAGAGGGGAAAATATTGGTGACAGTGGGGAGGAAGAGGTGTGGGAGGGGAAGCACACCAAGCTGAGGCTTAGTTGCCTGGAGCAAGAAAACAGCAGGTGTAACCTGGCTATCTTCTGCAAGCATAGACAACATGAATGACTCTGGCCCTCTAGGTAATCTCCAAAATATGTAGATCTCCAAAATATGTAGATGTCTTCTTATTTCATAACACAACCCATTTCTGTTTGTTTTGGGGAGGACAGGGGGGCTGGTCATGCCTAAAAACATTAGGAATACTACAGTTACAGTCTCCAAGGTAATCCCCTACTTTACCGTGTGGAGATCTTGAGAGACCAGCTCTGCTGAGCTGGGTTGTTGGTATACGAACGTCTAGCAAACAGTGGAAATTGGGAGAGGAGTGTTATTGGAGTGTTACCACCACCACACCTTCCAAAAATGTTCTAATGAGCGTCCACACTAGTGGTTACCGAAAATATACAATGGCTATTTCTCCTGATTGGATTCCCCACAGTAAGAGGCATCATCTGAATTAAACATACCAAAAATAAGAAGTGCAGAATGGCGTTTTGGTGACAACATCATTTAGTCACTGCAAAAAAGCTTGTGTGCGTGAGCAGCACTGATTCCACAATAACCTCCTGTCTGGGAGCAATCCAAGCCTGCATTGATTTTTTCTCCTCCAGGGAGCAAAGCAGCTGGGTGGGGTTTTTAGCAGACAAATGTCCAATGTAAAAAGATTAAGTAGCTCCTCTCCCTGCCCCATCAAATTTAGACACCTGCCATGGTGCAGTTATACTACCCCCAGTTTATTATTTTAAGATTACCCAGCCCTCCATCTCTGGTAAGCAAAGAAATGAAGTCCATGGTCCAATTCTTTCTAATAAGGAGATGGGAAAATTTGGTGATACCTTCCACTCTACATAACCATCTTCCTCTGCTCCGGAAGATGTCAAACCTGTCATGGCTGTGATTAGCTGGAAATTGCCAGACTAACGTGGGTTCTGAGCCCTTAAAGATGAACTGTAGCCATGCAGTTTATTTTTCCCTGTTGAACTCCCCAACTGCAGCTAATGCTGGAAGTGTCCAGCAGTGACCATTGAGACTAAGTTGTACAATGTCAGTTTGGATTAAGTGTAGGATTAGTTAGAAAAATATTCTGGTATAGTGTTTTACCTCAATATTGAATTGCACAATTGCTAATTCTTCTCTTTTTTTTTTTAATATCATGCAGAGACCAGAAACTATTAGCTAACAGGAGAAGGATCTTGTTCAACTAGTTTCATGCTGCTACAGGCACTGTTCCTTGTTCCTACAATTCTAGGTGAGCTTGCAAAATAAATAGCTTGCTCTATGTGAGCGTAAATTGAGAGAGAGATGCTGAAGAAACTATTAAGAAACATTCCAGCAAACAGGTTATACCAACCTGACCTTGAATATAGTAAATTCAGATTATCTCTTAAGCGTTTTTGATTTCACACACATGCCGGTGTCATCCAAAAGGAGAGGGTGTGGCACCTCTACACTTCCCAAATTATGCTTAGAATCAGTGCATAAAGTCCCCATTGACAAAACCATCACACAAAATTGGGCACCTAACTTTGCTGATAATAGGCAGATTGGGGAGAGAGGCAGTAGACAGAAAACACCCTTCTGGGACAATGGTATCTAAGAAACTATTAAAAGCTTTTTCTTCCCAGAGTATGTTTAGCCCAGAAAAGAGGAGATTGAGAGGAGAAATGATAGTTATCTTCAAATAGCTAAAGCTTCTAGAAGTAAAGGACCTGAGCCTTTTCTACAGCAATACAAATCCCATATCCATCTTTAAAGGGGGATCAAGTTACTCACAGTTTGGCTGGGCTTCTGGAGGAAATCTGGTTCGTATGATGGCCATAAGGATGAATAAAAACACAGGCCATGCAATTAATGTGAATGACCAAACCTGTGAGAGAGAAGCAGGGGCAGTATGAATCCTTGTTAAATGGTTAAAAGTGTATGTCAGTAACATAAAAGGAAAATCTGTTCAACAAAGCAACTCACACACATACGGTATATCAAACATCAGCTTTCCAATTCTCCTTCTACCAGAATCCAATGCATTCACAAATAATCACTAGAAACCTTATTTTTTTTGTGGTCCTACTTGTCCTAGCCTTCAGTGGTAGGGAATCTGCCTTGCAGAGAGAAATCCTAGGTTCAGGTAGAAAGCATCTCCAGGTAGAAATAAAAAGTTCTGCCTGAAACATTGAGTGGCCACTGCTCGCCAGTGTAGATCATACTTGGCTAGACCAATTGGACCAATAGTCTCACGGCCAGCCCAAGCCATTTGGGCACCTGAGACGAACCACAAAATGGTGTCTCCCGCAGCCACCACAAGGGAAGAAGGGGTGAGTGAAGATTTACATCAGGAACAAGGGCGGAATCGAAACAACCTTCACCGATGGTTGAAGTGGGAGTCAAAGGCTGTTGCAGGGCTGAAAGGGGCCTGGTCTGAGTCACACTGGGCAGGTGCAGAGCCCAGGAGACCCCAGACAGCAGCCCCATAGGGGTGGGGGAGACAAGCTGAGCCTCCTATTTGCCAAGAGGCCACTGTAGAGGTGGCAAGCAGGGTGGGGAGGCACTGCCAAGGAGGCGGCAGATTGGGTCTCCAAGAAGCATGCAGCAGCGATGTGCTGGTCCTGGGGGGAAGGTTACCGTTGGCGTAGTCAAAGTCCGGTCCTGGGTCACTAGCCTGGAAACAGTTCACAAGGAGTGGGGCGAGGTCCGAAGCAGGAAGCCGGATGGGGACGGGAACACTGGAGGGTCAGGTCTGGGTCCGGGCAGGAACAGGTACTCAACAACGACGTTGCTCCCGCAACCTGGGACTGGGCTGACTGGCCTTTATCTTCTCTGAGGCCAGGGGCGGTCCCGGCCCCCAGGAGACCCGCCTCTCCTGGCCTTAAGGCGAGCACTCCTCCGGGGAGAAACCAGTTCCCTCCGCCTCTCTGTCCTGAGCCTCTGCAGTTCAGGAGAGGCTGAAGGGTTACTGGGCCCAGGGGGAGACTCACCTGCAGGCACTGAGTCCTCAACCACCTCTGGAGCCAGAGTGGATTCACCTGGTGCCTGCTCCTGAGGATCCGGCAAAGGTGCAGGTGCTTCAGAATCAAGGCCCTGCCCCAGCTCAGCCGGCCCTGGAGGCGGGGACTCCTGTGCAGGCTGGGATTCCTCCGGTTCAGCCTCTGAATCGGATTCCCAGGCCATCACAAGCGACAGCAGCAGCAGCTGCAGGAACTGCATTTCTTGGAGGCTGGAGCCAGAGGAGCAGCTAGCTGCTCCAGCACCCAGGGCAGCGCCTGTGGCGAGCATCCCGGGGGATGCCACTCATGGTGAGCGGTGGGAGTCCCAGGGGGGTGGGGCGGCAATGTCACCCCCCTCAGGGATGACACCCGGGTCACACCGCCTCCACCGCCCCCCCTCCTCCACCACTGACTGGAGCTATTGCTCCTGTGGATCCTGCTGCCTGAGGCTTCTTGGGTGGGCTGGCCCTGAATGGCCTGACTCAGTGAAACCTAACTTCCTAAATTCCTAGTTCCTCTTCAACCAGCCTGATTAATATTCTACAGCCCTTTTAATGTGCTTGTAGGGGGGGGGTTATTGTTTGTTGGTTTTCTTTTAACTATTTACTTGTGTTTTTACCTTGTATTTTATGCTGTGAACCGCCCTGAGAGCTTGTGATGAAAGGCAGTATATAGATCAAATAATAAAATAAGTAAGTGAACTAAGTTCATTCTAGGCTCAAATAAGCCTGGCTTCCATAGAAGGTTCCCCAGAGAGTCTCAATCCTTGAGAGCACTGGTAAATTTTAAACTAATTCTATAATAGTTTTTGAGATATTATCCTAATTGAACAGTTAGAGGATCAGTGAAAACCCCATATTTTCTTATATTGCTACACAGCCTGCAAGGAATTCTTATTTAATTTACACCACACGGCAAATCAACTCCTGAGCCTCTTTTTTTATCACAGGGACCTACAAGCAATGCAAACTGATTTTATATTGGCAGAAAAATGTCTCTGAAAATGATACAGAACTGTTAATGTCTCTGAAAATGAACTGTTAAGCAACATTCATAGAAAAAGAAGTGGAAGCTCCTGGAAATAGTAGCCGGAGCAGCCACTGAAGCAGCTTCAATTCACTTGCAATGGATCAAAAATACCCCTTTCTTCCATACTTATCATGGCAACAACAATAATATTTAAACTGTGCATCTTCACAGTAAAAGAACTTTGTGCACATTTTCTCAGTTATTTTTACAATATCCGTGTAAAGTAGAAGAGCATTAATACTTCCCCATATTGCAAATGTAGTTGGCTGCTAGCTGGTACTCCTCATGCTTCACTTATGTGTTGAAGCAATAAACCATGAGTCTCCAGCTCAAAGCTCAAGCTCATATCACAGCTAATTACAGCTTGTATATTAGTTCCCAAATGTGTCTTTTTGGGGTGGCATAGCTGTCTCTTTCCTTTGGTTGGGTGCACTTTATTCCAATCCTTTGCTTCTCAGGTGGTTTTCTAAAATTTTACAAGATTTTAGCATCTATAAAACTAGGTGTAACTGGAAACTGGGAGCTTGAAAATAGCCTTGTTTCTAAAGCAGTTAAAACTTGAGCCATAGGCCAGGCATGCCACATAGGCGAACTCCAGCCCTCCAGGTATTTGGGACTACAATTCCCATCATCCCTGACCACTGGCCCTGTTAGCTAGGGATTATGGGAATTGTAGTCTGGAGGGCCCAAGTTTGCCTATGCCTGCCATAGGACATATATTGAGGGAAGGCCAAGTGAATTATGGGAAATCATCCTAGTGATAGTTTTAGCTTTCTCCATGCAATGGGCTAACTGACTTGGGCAAACTGGAAACTCATGGATCTCTGGCACCCTGTACAAACCAGAAGTTACATTTTGTTTCTTTGGATACCAGATGAGTTTCCAATTAAGAGATAAATGAACTTCACCCATAAGGAAAGAAAGTAGTGAAATATATTGTACAATCTAGCCTTAATTTACAAAAACAACAAATCAGCCAAGAGATTTCTTTTGTTTCAAAGAATCCACCAGACTTTGACATGACAGAACATGTTATGGATTTGGAAGGGGAACCCCCCCCCCAAAAAAAACACCTTAGAAATTAATAAATGATAGGATTTTGATTAGCTGCTATGTGAAGGGGGGAATATAAGCTGCAGAGGAATTCCTGGGCTAGTCTATGCAAAATGACTTGGCCAAGCTAGGGCCATTAAGAAACATTACAGGGCCATTGGGAGCCATTGCGAAAGCAATAAAACTGTCCTTCCTCTTGCCCGGAGGTGTGAACAGACACTGGAGCTTTGGAAGGTTGGCAGGGTAATGGGGTATGAGGTAAAAAGAGAGTTTTTAGCAGGTTGTTATGGGAAGAAGAAGGAAGAATAAAGACTGGGATTCATCTTGGGCAGGTTGGCTGAAGGCTGGCTGGGAGAGATACCAGACTCCATGGCTGCGCTGCTGTGGGGGACAAGCTCCTCATGCTGTAAGATCTGGACTCCCTTCATGCAGAATGAAGGTGTAAATAGGTGAATAAGCCATATTTCTTAAAGCTATGACAGTCTCCACTGTGTCTCAATTCTCCAAAGGAATACAGACCCTGGGTGAGTGCCTGGAACCCCATAGAGTTGGGCAGGGGGTGGGGTGGCACCCAACTTTATACATAGCATCCCAGTCTAACTCAGGAATTCCACCCCAACCCACCCCAGTCTTTCTGGTACTGAGTTAAACAAAGTAGGGTGGGAGGGAGGTTTATGAGAACCCTATTGTCCCCACTGAAAATGTGACAGCCTTTTGGGTGTGTTTTCCATGCCCGTCTGAAAGACAGCCAAAGGGAGGGAAGAGGGAATTTGACTCCCTGGCTGGAGCTTAAACAACTGGGCTGCTAACTTCCTTGACCCTCCCAGTTGCTCTTTGTCGACCAGTTGCAGCAAAATGTGCCATTAGGGACTTGTCCACATTTCCGCTTGTCTGTTGGCTAGAAAGCATGTTGTTTCACTTGAGGAGGAACCTCCCCATAGTTCAGATGTTGCTTTATGCTCAAGCAACTCTACATTTTACTCTCTTATTGGTTTATGTTGTCATACATGCTCAATGAAGGGGAAATCAACAAATTAAAAAACATGGAAAATGTTTTAAGGCACAGGTATTCTAAGGAAAATAATAAATGCCTTCATTATGGTCATAGGACCCATTTTGATTGAAACACACAGCACAAATGAATAACCAACCAATCACACAACAGGGACAGTATGACTAAGACAATCTAGCATTTGAGCTCTTATATGCATTTTTTTTTTTTAAGTCACTTGCTCAGTAATATATGGGACTTTGTCTCAGTGCCCCAGTAAACTATTCGGAAAGTGGTGAATTATATAAAAGTTGCAATATGGATGTGGTTTGGCAGTGGGCAGAATGGCAGCGTAGTGCTGAGACTACCCATACAGAGAATTTTTCTGCTCTCAGTGATAGCTTAAATCATAGAAACAGCTATAGAGTCGTTTGATTGGGTAGATGATGCAATCAGGTGGCTTGCAGGAAACTGCAGCCTTATAAAATCGATAACAACATGGCTACAGACCCACTTCCCCCAGCCCCCACCCTACTGGATAGCGGAGCAGACATGGCATACAAAGGCCAACAATCGCTCTGGGGTGCGAAACAGCTGGCAGCCGTGGCTGACGATTAGATTGGGCAGCGGCGCTGCAGCTGCTGTAGCATAGACTGCAATCTTTTTCCACCCAACTTACTGAGATCATGAAGACAGTAAAATGAAGCATAGTGTTAAAATAAAAGTACATGTGCTGATGTTTCAGGGACTCTAGTATTACATGTAACACAGCAGCCCTGTTCTGATGTTCACCTGAAGGTGCAAGGGCTTAAAACATGGAAGGGGGCTGGGGAATGCACACAAATTCCATCCCATGTCCCCAGGCACGCAACTCTTCTACAACTCCCACCATCCCCAGCCAGTAACTTACTGAACGGCAGCAAGGAGAGTTAGAGTTCAGCAACATCTCGAGAGCCACAGGTTCCTCATTCCTATACCAAGCAAATGATTTTCTGCTACCAATTAGAATGAGTGTCAAATCTGAAAACAGGTACAGTGGTACCTCTGGTTACATACTTAATTCATTCCGGAGGTCCGTTCTTAACCTGAAACTGTTCTTAACCTGAAGCACCACTTTAGCTAATGGGGCCTCCTGCTGCTGCTGCTGCGCTGCCATTACACAAGTTCTGTTCTCATCCTGAAGCAAAGTTCTTAACCCAAGGTAATATTTCTGGGTTAGCGGAGTCTGTAACCTGAAGCATATGTAACCTGAAGCGTATGTAACCCGAGGTACCACTGTAGTAAGTATTAGTGGACATAGCAATGAGTTATTTTATAAATCTTAAAAAGGATACTTATTTATGTAGTAACTGAAGATTTAAATAAGTAATATGATGAATTAACATGTTTAATGCTGAATTAGGAAGAAAGAATGATGTTAAGTGATCAAGTTAAGTATATAAGAATTTTGATTTGGAAAACCGTTAAAATGATATGCATTGAAACCCAACCAGGGGGATACGAGGAAGTCACTTAACAATGTTAATACGATTAGTTTTAATAAGGTTTGATTTTTGATTTTTTAGTTGTTAGTGTGTCTATAGTTTTGTGAAAATCAATAAAAAAATTGGGGGGGGGAGGAATTCTAAGAAACAAAAAGTTAAGTGCTGCTGTGAAATCAGTGGTTGAAATCAGTACAGTTCTGAAAGGTTCAGTCTGCCATCTTGTTTCAAAATGGCACTTGATGGTATCCAAACATACACAAATCCCTGCTTCTTGCACTGTGTTTTATTTCAATCTCTGTGTCACAGGGTGTTTTCACATGAGGCTTATTCCATATTTATATAAATAGTAGGAAGGCTCAAAGGCTAGCCAAGTCTCAAGTGTGAAATTGCTCAAAAATTGACTCAGATAGGCCTTGGGACTTTTTTATATAGACATTGAAAGAAGCCTCTGATTCAAAAACCAAAATATTCCAATTGCCCAGGCAAGCGCATTATGTGACCCATGAGACCAGCAAAATAACAAGGATGAAATCAGGCCAAATACTTATTGACAGAAGCAGGCAGGGTAATGGTTGGCATGGCATGGGGTCCTAGGATTAGTTCATCATTCCATAAGCCCCACATTGGAGGAATGGGTCCACCAGGTTCGGACCATCCCAAACCCGTTCCATGGGAGTTGGCTAGTGTTGAACCTTGCCATGGTGCAAGCCAAGCAACAAGGTTTCACTGGGCAAACAGGGTGAAGATTCCAACCAGGCAGATACCCCAACCCAAACTTGGGGGTGCCGTGGTCAATCCTCCCCTCAGACCCCTTATGGAGGGCCCCTATACTGTGTTGACCCTGCGCAATGCAATGGCTCAGTGAAGGCTCTAACCCAGGGGTGCATGGGAGTGAAGCTCTGAGCTCCAGGGGAAGCAGTCTTTGCAAGGTATCATGGGACATCATTCAGAGAGGATACTAGGCAAAACCTTGCTCAGTATTTTGCTCAGTCTATGGGCCACAACAGCCAGGAAAGGGCACTCTGCACTTATTGGGCACAGAACAAGGCCTGTGCATGTGCAAACCTGTATGCCTCTTACCCAAAAGAAGTTCAAAGTGGCTTAAAGCAATATAATCAAATCAAATCCACAAAATGCATGAAACAGCCATTAATTTTTTTAACAAAAATCTTATTTGGACAAACCTACCCAGATGCTTAGAAAGTTTGTTTCTGTCTATTCTATTGTGGTTTTAACTTCTTGTATGTTTTAAATTACAGCTTTAACATTTTAGGTAATAATTTTATTGTGTTGCCTTTTTTATAAACCAGTTTGAGGTTTCTTTTTACAGTCATGTGGTATATAAATTTTATGCAATAAATATATTATTAAACAAGCCAAAAACCATCATGTCTTCATGAATCTCAACCAGGAGGGCATCATTCCAAATGGCGTATTGTTACCAAGGTGGCAATAGTAAGTTTTATTCCTTGGACAGCCCAGGAATCTGGAGCAGGGCTCAGGTGATGGACTGAGCATTCAGAAAGGAACATGTGGAAGAAGGTGGTCCATAGAGAACAGGGGTGGGGAGCCCTTTTGGTCCACCAGGCCAGAACACTGTTCAACAGTTCAACACTGTTTGACAGGTGGGCGGGACAATCCACCTGTTAATCCTGATGTCATTGTGATGTCAGATGTCTGAGAGGTGGGCTGTCCTGCCCGCCCACCCAAAGTGGTGCTGTAACTCAAACTCTATTTTAAAGGCTTGCCTTCCCTCTGCCAGGCTGAGGGCGTCTCAGCCACCAGCAGCCCCACCCTTAAATGGAGTTTGGTGTAATTCACGTTGGCTTATCTTCCCAGAGGCATCTAGCCAGCTGAAGCCGGGATGGGGTGGGGAAGAGGAAAAAGAAAAGGCAGCTCTCAGAATTCCTGCCTTGGCACACACCTCCACCTGCCTGCTCATTGTATCTGTCCCATTGAGTCAGAATCCCCAAAGGGTAGAGCTGATGCAGTCAAACCACGGCAGATTAAAGACTCTTCGATATAATCGACTGCCACATATTTAAGGGGCAACATTAGGACCAACAAATATCACAAGCAGTAGCTCCGTTGAGCAACAATCCAGTGGGGGGGGGATTATAGAAGAGAGGGGTTTTTTAAAGCCTTCAGATGGCAGAGTGCTGAGGGGAAAGTTTTGTGAATGGACTGTGATGCACATTAACATTTGACAGGGGAGAAAGATACCGTATTTTTTGCTCTATAAGACTCACTTTTTCCCTCCTAAAAAGTAAGGGAAAATGTGTGTGCGTCTTATGGAGCAAATTCAGGCTGCGCAGCTATACCAGAATCCAGAACAGTGAGAGGGATCGATGCTTTCGCTGCACAGCGATCCCTCTTGCTGTTCTGGCTTCTGAGATTCAGAATATTTTTTTTCTTGTTTTCTTCCTCCAAAAACTAGGTGCGTCTTGTGGTCTGGTGCGTCTTATAGAACGAAAAATACGGTACCCTGATTTTAAATAAAAACGGCAGTGTTCATTGGATGAAAATCAGGGAATATGGAGCTGAAAGTCTCCTGGCCTTCTCCCAAAATAAAAAAAGCAGACAGATACCTGCTGAAATGGTTTTAAATTTTAACATATCTCACTACATTAAACTACCACTCAGGAAGTAGATTTTAATGCTTAGTTGTCATCACATTGTATGATACAAATGCTCACAAACTGCCACGTTTCTTGAGGGAAATTACCGAGAAAGTTTTGCATAATCCTGGCAGCCCAATTTGTACAGCTATGAAGTAATTTTCCTAAAATCAGTCCAGGGCAGCACCTGCTCAGAAAGTAGATGCACAGGTACAGTCCTAAATAAGTACAGCACTAAATAGGTATACCTATGAAACAGGTGCAGTGGAAGCTAAAAAGTCATGAACCAACGAAAGGCAGACCACCTTGATTCCTCAGGATGTTTTTTTCTTCCTTTTGTAACTTTTCCTCCAGCTGAGGTTGTAGTTAAGCACTACTCCTTTTTCAGCCTCAACAAGCGTTTGGCTCATGCGCAAGGAGCATGGCAAGCCTGGTCGACTTCTGCACACACACAGCAGAAAGAGATGGGATATGGTGGCATAATTCCCAGGAGGTAGAATGGTTGGTATCACTTCTGACTACAAGTAATCTTTGACTATTCTTCTACATTTTTTAAAGGGCAAGCAGTCGACTGAAGCGAGACTCCAGCCCAGACCTTTGACTGCTCTGCTAGTTTTCTCTCTGCAAAGGGTATTTTTAACAAACGTGAGCATTCATAAGCGTGACCCACCACCTGCAGCCTACAGTCGAGCAGCCCTTTCCAACACTTCAACTCATTGCCACCTCATTCTGCTACACATGTAGACCAGACCACTCTGAAGTATCCCCATTAAGGAACAAAAAGTCAACAGCAATTTGAGCAGGCCAAATAAAGGCAACTGAGAATTTGCTTCTGTTCTGAGGCAACACACCTTTGAACATGATCTAAAATGTAACACCTCCACATTCCTACTCAGGGCTCTTCCACCAGCAAATATCTTCCACCTTAATTTATTTTATTATTATTTTTTGTCAGTGTCACAAGCCATTTCTCAGTCTGAACCTGCAAAGGTTTTCTCTCATTTTATTCTTATTTCTTAAATACTTACTTTTTGCCGTTTGACGCCCAGCCAGTTCTTCCACAGCAGCACCCGCAGGTGCTGGAATAGTGAAGCCATCCGTGGAATTCCCCCCCAAAGCCAACTGGTTCAGTCTTCTCTCTCCCCTCCTTGAGGTGTCCAAATGCTTATGCTGCGCTGGCCCACCACTCTGAATGTGAACTTTCTCTGCGCAGCATAGCTCTCAGGAGCTTGCTCATCAACCTGTCTCTGCTCTGTGCACACAGCTGCCTTTCCTTCTGCAATAGCTCCTAGCAAATGCAACAGGTTATTCCTCCAATGAGCAAGGAATGGGAGCAGCACCAGCCAGTACAATCTTGAGTTAATTACAATATTGTCTCCCTCTCTTTGAGCTGCCTCCAGTACCTGTGTGATAAAAAATGGGTGGCATTCCAAGATGCTTTTCCCCAATTAGGAACTCCCTGCCACCTACACATATTGCCTGCAGAAGACAAGTCATAAAAGAAAAGGAGCCAGGAACCAGCTTGACAAGCCAGTGTGGCCAGTCTCACTCTTTTGCCTGCTTTCCTATGCATATACAGTTGGCAGGGAGTGCTATAAAAGAGAACAGGGACTCTGGCTTCTGTCTTAAAACAAAAACAACCGTGGTGGCCCTTCCTAGGGACGCATGTGAATAGATGCCAGGATAGTTTCAGCTCCTTCTTAATCATTAAGACAGAGGCTGTTCCCACCTTTACCTTTCCTCCACACCTTCCAGGCATGGTCTGCGCTTTGAAGCTCCTTGTCCAAGTGTGTGTGCTTTTTTACTCCAGAGCTTTTTCTGTGAAAACCTGCTCTTTACTGCTAAATCAGAGCACTCCGTGGGAAACCTGAGTTGCTGTTTTTGCAGGGAAAGCTCTGGGGTAAAAGAAAGAGCGCTCAGACATGGAGTTTTAAAGCGCGGATCTGAGCCTGGAAAGCACAGAGCATGGGCGTAGCCGGAGGGGGGAGAGGGGAATCAATAAAAAGCAGTGGCGTAGCGTGGGGGGTGCAGGGGGGACCGGCCGCACCGGGCGCAACATCTGGGGGTTAGGGGGCGCAAATCCATGGGTTAGGGGGCGCAAATCCAAGGGTTAGGGGGCGCAAATTACTTGCCTTGCCCCGGGTGCTGACAACCCACGCTACCCACTGATAAAAGCAATACAAATCAATACAAATCTGAGGTTCTGCCCCCCCAACAACAAAAATCCTGGCTACTCCTTTGGCACAGAGCAAAGGTAAATGTGGCTAAGCCCTGAATGTGTGCCTTAGTCATAAGTTACTGTGGTAACACAGTGGCCAATCAATAATATTCATTTCACCAAGCCACGAATGTTCCAAGTGGAGAGACCACGCAGGGGTGGAGGACGGCGTGGTAATTTTGCAACACACTGTGGGAGTGTCATGCTGGCGCAATTTCTCAGAGCTCCCTTTCAAAGGATATAGGCACTGCAATTTTTTCTTTTAATTCTTCAAGTCTTTGCACTCTTCATTCATGCAACATATTTTGTCCTGAATGGAGTGTGGCAAGTAAATTTAATTTACTGTTTCTATAAGATGAATAGAATTGATTAATTTTGTTAAATTAATGTAGGTTGGCTATAAGAGTTTGACATTAGGTCAGTAACACTACTTCAACATTAATTAATTTCCTCTCCACAGTTGAATTATGCTAATGATTAAACAGAGGTAGGTAGCTGATTGGTTGTAGGAAAAAGAAGAAACAAGCATGGATCTGAAAGTGTTCTCAGGGCCAAGTCTTAATACCAAAACATTGTCATTCTGGTTCAAGATCTACATGAACTTCAAAGAGGATTTCATCAATAAAGGGAAAATGACAGCTCGGCGTTTGAATCCCTTTGTAAGGTTGGAAGCTTTAGTTCAGTGTTTCCCAAACTTCGGTCTCCAGCTGTTTTTGGACTACAATTCCCATCATTCCTGACCTTGCTAGCTAGGAATGATGGGAGTTGTAGTTCAAAAACTGCTGGAGACCCAAGTTTGAGAAACATTGCTCTGTTTGAACATCCAAGTGCAATTTGCTGCTCCCCTTTCCTTAAATTTAAAAGGCCCAAGTTAGTCATGTTGGCTTTGAAAGTGGTTTTGAATCTGGCACCAGTGCATCACTCCTTATAAACTTATGAGATGCAAATAGCATGCAGAGGCTATTTCTGTCCAAAGTATGCTTTAGCCCAAAAATGTTATCGGATGGTACTGTTGCCTTCCACATCAATCTCCAAGCAGTGTCAGCTTCCTGGGGTTATAGGCACTTACTCAGGGTTCATGTTTCCATCAAAATGAGACACAACAGATTGTGGTGTCTTTATGATATATGGTTTATTTACACATATATACAACATGAGCCCACGATGGAGGGGTTCACAGCATTAACACCTCAAGAGAGCCGTGCTTCCCTCATAACCACAGCCTTGGATTTCAGCAGAAATCAAGCATGGCTCTCACTCACTGTCTTCTGCCTACTTCTAGCCCAGCTCACACAACTCAACTATGCCTATTGTCCTTCTCCCTACCAGCCATGCCCACCCATTTGCCCTCTGGCACAAAGCTACTTCCTTTTGTTATACTAATGACCCTGCTTAGCCTCCTTAACTCACCAAGAATCTGGCTTGGCTACTTCAACCACTGAATCTCCCAAATTCTAATATGTTGGGCTAGGTAAAAAGGTAAAGGACCCCCTGGATAGATAAGTCCAGTCAAAGGTGATTATGGGGTTGCAGCACTCATCTCGCTTTCAGGCCAAGGGAGCTGGCATTTGTCCACAGACAGCATGTGGTCATGTGACCAGCAGGACTAAACCGCTTCTGGCGCCTCTTCCACTCTGCCAGGGAAAAGAAGAGAGTGAGAAAAGCATACTATAAGCAACCAAAACCGCAAGAGAACAGGTGTAATCATATTAGGAGCAGAAACAGAACTCACAGTTGTTGCAAGGCAAATAAAATGAAATACATCTTGAACAACAGAGACTTTATTCCATAATAAAACTAATAACTGTCTGAAATGTGCACAACTCAGTTTAATTGCAATATAAATGTGCCTCACATTTTCAGATTGGAAGTAAGCTGGTTTGAGGGGGAATGCATCAAACAGCAGCATTCCTTGAGAAACTAGAGGAGAAATATGGATTGCTGTACTCCAGAGAGCTTGTACCAGTTGCTGCCACTGGGCTTATGAAGCAGCCCATTGGATCTCTGCCATCAGACATCAGCAAAGTCTGCTCAGCTTCTGAGAAGTGCCCTGCACTTCTTTCATGTGAGCAGAACAAGATGCAGGCAAGTTCTGCAGAATGCCAGCTCTTTCAACCCAAGGTTGCCTGCTGAATGAACTATATGAAATTACACAATGCTTTTCAGACACAGGCTGAGTGCCATACAGCTGTGTGATGCACATGCAAATTCTTTATATAAACGGCTAATAGACAAAACTCACTGCTTTTCCATTCAACTTTAGCCACCTTCGCAAGTCACCCAATTCCAGACTGAACAGCCAATCTTGGTGTCCATTGTGAAAACACCCTAAGAAGCTATTTACTCTATAAGAGTATAAACGATGAAAGAAAATGCAGAGGAGTATCTTTTGAAATTAGATGCAAAGTAGCAGACATGGAAAGCGCTTGGCTGCCATTTGGTCTCACCTGGAGAAGAAATGAAACCAGTCTCAGCATGCAAAGCATTCAGCCAGCAGCAAAGGGAGCAGTTGCCTTCAACCTACGTTTGAAAAAATTGTACTGACTCTGCAAACTACAGCTAATTCAAATGATATTAGAAAATAGATGAAAGGGAAGTAAAGGCAGGTGAGAAGGGAAATGTTACCCAAGGGAAAGCACTGAAATAAGAAAGCCTTTTGGCCAGCCATCTCACCACTTTTGGTATTGGCACATGCTATCCCAATCTCTGAGCAGTGTGAAATACCAAGGGGTCCAGGCACCCACCCAGCATTCAGGTTTCCTTTGGGAATGAGGCACAGCAGAGACTGTGGTGTCTTTATGATATATGGCTTATTTACACATCTATACAACTTTCTGTCTCTCTCACTTGGGAATGTGTATGTATAGATAAATACCAATGAAAGCACCAAACAGCACTTCTGACATGTTTTTTCTGGATCTTGGTAGAATGCAGTTAATCACTAAAACCATATTTTTTACTGAAGTGACTAACAAAGCAGAAATTTTGAATTCTTATAGCAAATGTCTCCTATTTGTAAAAGTTGTCCTTAAGCCCGAGTTGGGTATGTTAAGCCTGGGTAAAAGGAGACTGTGAGGAGATATCTCAATGGCTATCACATGGAAGATGGACCAAGCTTGCTTTCTTCTGCTCCAAAGGGCAGGACACTTGAACCAAGGAGCAGATTGCAGGTAAATATCAGGGAGAACAGTAAGAGCTGTTCAACAGTGGAAAGGACTCCCTTGGGAGGTGGTGGACCCTCCTTCATTGGAGAAGTTGGATGGCCATCTGTCATGTATGATCTAGTTGAGATGCCTGAATTGCAGGAGGCTGGACTAGATGACCCCCAGGGTCCCATCCAACTCTACAATGCTATGATTCTATCAGCCTACAATGGAGGGCTTCACAGCATTAACACCCCTCAAAGGGTCTCGTTTCTCCCATAGCCATAGCTTTGGATCCAAACTGAGATCCAGCATGGCTCTCTCCCCTGCTTGCTGCTTTGATTTTTGTTCACATCACTGTCAACTCTGCTCTCAGCACTGGCTTTTGAGGAAGGGGGCCCCACCCATTTGCCACCCCACACTGAGCCCCTTAATCCCCCATCACCTCACCAGGAAGCTAGATTGGCCACCTTCTGGAACTAGAAGGCTTGAGTCACTTTTAACACTTGCTGGATCCAGAGATTAGAGGAGTCTGGCACACGTACCCCCCCCCCCCAAACTCACAACAGTATATTATGATACTAGGCAATATCCAGTGTTATGCCTTTTGATACAACAGAACTTTCCCTTCATCTCCTCCCTGCTGTGTCCACCTCTGCATCAGACTGAGGGGGGGGGGGGCAAACGAAAAGCCATTCTGCAAATGGGGTGCACTGCTGGTTTGTCATCCCTTATAGGCAACCCCCAGAAAAAGAAGGTGCGCACGTATTGGACTAATTCAGGAAGAATCAGTCCTCCTAAATTATATGACCATAGCTTGGCTGTTACCAACACAAAGAACCTGCCTGTATCTATTTAGAAGCTTTAAAGTAGTCTGTCCTTGAAGAACAGAACACATGATAGCAATACTACAAGATTATAGACTGAGTATATATGCTTTTCAAAGCAGTAATTGGGATCTAGATAAATTTTAGCACCAGGAACAAATTATTATCTTGCAAGAACAAGAACAACAAGTATCAAATACAGTGATCAGAAGAATTAGCCCAGAATACAGCATGGCACGTGGTTCAGAGAAGGATTAAACTTGGGTTTTTTTATCACATACAGTATACTAGTTCTGGGTTTGTTATGTGGCTCTGCCATTCTGTCCTCATTTTCATGTGCATAAGCTAGTTTGAGCAATAAACATTGACTTTTCTTTTGTGGCTGTTGAGAAGTTATGGGGAAAATCTAGATGCTTGGAATGTCGCTTGTGAGCCGTCTTAAGAACCTTTCACTGAGTAATGCTTGTACACACCTTCGCTAACCACAAAAACAGTGATGCCTTGCTCTTCCCTATCATTATCTCGAGCCAATGATGATCCAGGCATGTGTCATTGTCAGGGACCCTTATCAGAGACAATGTAAGTAGGGTGGTTTGTCAGAAGGCCCATGTCTAGTGCCTTATTTTTAATCAAAAGTTAGAAGAAAATGGGTTACTCAGAATTCTGAAAAAGTGTGGTCATGATGCCCATGAGTGGCTTACCTATGGGGAACTTTAAAACTAAAGCAATCTGATAGTATTGTTTTAAGTTTAGTTGGGTAAGGACCCTCTCAATTCCTGGCTGCCTGATCCTCCTTATAATTCCTAGAATTAGTAAATGTTAGAATTTAACCAATACTTGGAGTATTAAGAGAAAGTGCCAGATGTTGGATTTAACAGCCTCAGGCTACACTAGTTTTTCCTGATTGGGAGATCACCTGGCAGAAGAGCCATTATGTAGAACAAAAGAAAGATAATGGGCGATTAACAAAGTGGTTACTCTCTGCCAGACAAAGAGGGATGGATTCCCACTTCAGCTGTGTGTTAGTGGGCAGAGGCAAAAAAAAAAAGAAAGGCTTTAGGATTTCAGTTTGGATTATGTAGGCTGTGCGGAAGGCTCTATTCTTGCACTCAAGCCTGCTGCATCTACGGGAGAAGCAAGGGACCCTCTTGGAATGTGCAAGTTCTGACCTTTCTCCATCCGACTCATGCTGTATATATGTATACAAGTTTTAAAACAGTGCAACACCTGTGGCAGACACCTATTCATTCAGCTGCAAAGGTTGGCAGAATGAAAATGCTTTCAGTTGTTTCTGGAAAGTACCTGTCATATTATTGTGAAACAATTCCCAGACCCCAACCTCTAGCCAATTCTGGATAACACAGACCCAGATAAACAACAGGGAGGATAAAAATGTATGTGGAACCTTCAGCCAAATCTCCCTGAGAGATTTGTATGCAGAGCAAATTTTGCACATACAGTACATCTTGAGGAGGTTAAGAGGATTGTATGTCTTCAGACTAAAGGTGGAGTGTAACTTTTCATTGTTGCAGGAAGCACATCAATTTTATTTTTTATTATTGCAATATAATTATTTCCATATCAAAGAAAAGATAATTAAAATGATTGATCATAACAAGAGTAAGCAAAGAAGCTATAATGCTTCATCCATGAGCAGAAATTTTCATGGTAGCCTAACATAAGGCTATACTACCTGTACATACTCATAATCTCAAATGATGAACACATGAAGAACACCATTTCACCAATGTAACTTCATGTAACATGCGTATTAAATATAACAAGCACCTGTCAAGTGGGGAGGCCTCCAATTTTTCCATAGTTTAACTCTGGATATGGAGTCAAAGGCTGCTTTAACGTCAATAAAGACAGCATAAAGGGACCGTGTTGGTCTGCCATAGTCAAAACAAAAAAAATTCCTTCCAGTAGCACCTTAAAGACCAACTAAGTTAGTTCTTGGTATGAGCTTTCGTGTGCATGCACACTTCTTCAGATACACTGAAACAGAAGTTTCCAGACCCTTCTATATAGTGAGAAGGTGGGGAGGGGTATTACTCAGAAGGGTGGTGGGAATGGGTGATTGGCAGATAGCTGTGATGAGCCTGTTGACGACTCTTAACGACTGCAATAGGTCTTACAGGAAAAAGCAAGGGGTGAGAAGGTGAAAAGTGGCTTTGTCATGTATAATGAGATAAGAATCCAATGTCTTTGTTCAGGCCAGGTTTCTCCATAGTTTTAAGTTTGGTGATAAGTTGCAATTCAGCAGCTTCTCTTTCCAGTCTATTTCTGAAATTCCTTTGTAGTAAAACAGCTACTTTGAGATCTTGTATAGAATGTCCTGGGAGATTGAAGTGTTCTCCTACTGGTTTCTCTGTTTTGTGATTCCTGATGTCCGATTTATGTCCGTTTATTCTTTGGCGTAAGGTCTGGCCTGTTTGTCCAATATAGAGAGCTGAAGGACACTGTTGGCATTTGATGGCATATACAATGTTAGACGATGAGCAATTAAATAGTCCTGAGATGGTATGTGTGATGTTGTTGGGGCCAGTAATGGTGTTGTCTGGGTGTATGTGGCAGCAAAGTTGGCATCTGGGTTTATTGCAGGCTCTGGTGCCAGTGTCCGTGTTAGGTCTGGTTGTAGTATTATTGTGGGTTAGGAGTTGTTTGAGATTGGGTGGCTGTCTGTAGGCAATAAAAGGTCTTCCTCCCAGAGCTTGAGAAAGAGAACTGTCATTGTCCAGGAGAGGTTGTAGATCTCTGATGATGCGTTGTACTGTTTTAACTTGTGAGCTGTATGTGATGACTAGAGGTGACAGACAGACCCAAAGACAGACCCAAAAAAGAAAATAACAGAACACCTCTAGTCATCACATACAGCTCACAAGTTAAAACAGTACAACAGAGCCTGCAATAAACCTAGATGCCAACTTTGCTGCCACATACACCCGGACAACACCATTACTGGCCCCAACAACATCACACATACCATCTCGGGACTATTTAATTGCTCATCGTCTAACATTGTGTATGCCATCAAATGCCAACAGTGTCCTTCAGCTCTCTATATTGGACAAACAGGCCAGACCTTACGCCAAAGAATAAACGGACATAAATCGGACATCAGGAATCACAAAACAGAGAAACCAGTAGGAGAACACTTCAATCTCCCAGGACATTCTATACAAGATCTCAAAGTAGCTGTTTTACTACAAAGGAATTTCAGAAATAGACTGGAAAGAGAAGCTGCTGAATTGCAACTTATCACCAAACTTAAAACCATGGAGAAACCTGGCCTGAACAAAGACATTGGATTCTTATCTCATTATACATGACAAAGCCACTTTTCACCTTCTCACCCCTTGCTTTTTCCTGTAAGACCTATTGCAGTCGTTAAGAGTCGTCAACAGGCTCATCACAGCTATCTGCCAATCACCCATTCCCACCACCCTTCTGAGTAATACCCCTCCCCACCTTCTCACTATATAGAAGGGTCTGGAAACTTCTGTTTCAGTGTATCTGAAGAAGTGTGCATGCACACGAAAGCTCATACCAAGAACTAACTTAGTTGGTCTTTAAGGTGCTACTGGAAGGAATTTTTTTAGCATAAAGGGAGACTGTGCTGCGAGAGGAGTATTTCTCGATTCAATGTTGGAATACTAAACACTGGTCAGTGGTGGAGCGGCCTTCCCTAAATCCGGCTTTTCCTCTGCAAGGATGTTTTCTTGTTCCAGTCAGTCCTGAAATTTCCATTGCAGGTGCCTTGCATATAATTTACTGATTATGCTGAGGAGGCTGATTGGCCTATAATTAGCAGGATCATCTTTTAATATATTGGGATAATGATTTAACGTCCCAAATCTTTGGGGGGGTAGCCATGGGTATTTATGCAGGTGACACCCCAAATTTACAGAAGCTGCCCCGGCTCCTGAAAGCAATCCAGGATGCCCCAATTTTCCTGCACCAGGACACACCGCAACCTCCCAGAAACCTTCAGCATTTCATGATGCTTCACCGGCTGGAGAGACCTCCTGGAGGCCACTCAAGGCTGCGTAGTGTCAGGAGATGCAGCTTCCTGCGGAGGCCACTTTCGGACACTGAAGACAACAAGGGGGGGCAAGCAGGCGGATGAGGAAGGGGTCAGAGGCAGGGAGGGGGCAAGTGACAGGGAGTGGGAGGTGGCCCAAATTTTTCTCAGAAAATGTTGGGGTGGTATAGGATAGGGCCCCCAAAATCCAAGTTGTTTTTGATGGCCTCATCAGGAATTAAGGCTTTCCCCTGATTTGGTTGAGCTATAAGATTGCCAGTCTTTGTTCTTGTCACAGGATCACCATTTGGAAGACTTTCTATGTTTTGGATATTTTGGCCACTTCCACTGTGGGGGGACCCCAAGGGCCCCCCCCAAAAAAATATGCTTTGTGTGAGAAACCTATAAAGAGCCCCCTTTGAATGAGACATCTGGGTTCTGTTAAAATCCTTGGTTCATAAAAGAAACAAAGTCCAGTTGCTGCTTGTCTGCTGGAAATACCAAAGATAAGGCATTTGGGGAGTGAACTTCTGAAGAAGTAAATTCATGGGAGTCTGGCCATCGGGAGTCCGGCCGTCCCAGCTTACCAAGGACGACTTGCCCTTATGTAGGCTTGTTATCTATGTAAACATAAATCTCAGACTACAATTCTCCCTTTTAGTATGTAGGCTTGTATTTATGAAGACTTCAGAAGCAAGGGGCCCTTGAAAAGGTGCCATGTCAGGGTGCACACCGGACTTCACAGAGAGTTGTATCCAATAAGTATTTTGCCAACTACTCTCTGCAGATGTCTGGAGATTTTTGATTGGGTTTTAAATTAATCCTTTGTCTGTAAACCCTATAAAAGTCCAGGTGGATAACACCCCCCACATTCAGCCTTTGTGGAGCAATCCTGCTAAAACAACAATTTACTGCAGTAAATAAATTTTGGACTTTTTCTTCAACCCAACTCACTAGTAGTTAATGGTGCAAGTGAGATAGCAGATTTGCCCTGCTACCCCACCATCAGTGTCCCTATAGGGCTCCTGAAAATACACCTCCCAAATCCTTGGGGAGATATGGCAGTCTGCCATGGGTGGTCTTTTAGTTTGGGAGAGCACTATGGGGTTCCATAACAGAGCAAAGTTATTGGATTTAGCAGCTTGGATAACCCTTGTCCAGTTATTTTTTATAGATTCCTTTTTTTCATGCTACCAGTGGTTTATAAACCATGTCTTTTATTATAATCTGGCACACACTATTTTTTAATGACCTTATGTTTTTTTTTAAAAATGCTGCAGGAAAATGCACCTGAGGGAGAACTGTTCAAGGGCAGCCCATTCCCTGTTGCTCTAGTTTTCTAATTGCAAGGACATTTAAAAGCGGGGTGGGTGGGGCTTCCAAGCAGTCAGGAGTGATATGCAGATGTGTGCCGCACCCCATAGTCGCCTTTGACTGGACTTAACCATCCACAGGTCCTTTACCTTTTTCTTTTTAGACCATTCTACAACGTCATGTGGAGAAGGAACTGGCAAACCACTCCAGTATTTTGCCACGAAAACTCCATGGGCATAAAAAGGAGAAGCTTTGAGAAGAAAGTGAGAGTTTCCAAGGCATGCTCTGGTTCATGGGGTCACAGAGAGTCGAACACGACTAAGACGACTAAACAAACAACAACACAACGTCATAACTCCCATTTCATTCCCATCTCTGTTTGTTGGATTTGTAGGCCAGGCCAGAGAGTGAGAAACAAAAGGTCTGTCCTTACAAGTGTCTCTTGTATTTTGTCACCTTTTTGTTTGTCCCTTCCTGTCTCACTGTTAGTCTTCATTTGCTACCTGTAGCTTATGAAGGTCACTTTTCCTTTTGCTAAATAGAAAGGGAAACTAAATATGCCGTTACACCCAGGTGCTAGAAAGATGCCAATAGCTTTGATGTGATGAGTGCCTAATGCTTAATCTGTGTCTGTGTGAAAGTTGACACAATTAGAGCAGTATGTGTCATCAATGGCATCACACCTGATTGCCCAAATTGGCCGCTTACGCATCCTGGGCTAATAGCTGTTGGTGCACTGTTTCTTTTGTAATACTACTAGATTGGAAGGTTTCTTTAGCTTTTCCGTTTCCCTGCTAGCTTTGTTTGTTGCAAAATAAATGAGATTGTTCGGTAACAGGAGACGTGAAATGTAATCCTCGCTTTTCAAGCAATGGTGAGGTGGCCGGAAGCATTGTATAATCAATAGCTATTATGCAATCTAATCTACATCCTTAAAGCTCTTCCCAAGCCTCTCTCTTTTGCAATTTTAAAGATATATTTTAGCTTCCTTTTAAGCACAGAAGATAGAACGGTATATTTTTGTTATAAAAGAGCAGAATCAGTGGTGGGTTTATGGTCTGCAGAGCCCTGAGCATAGCCCTGCTTGGGAGCCATTTTGGTTCACTTTTTTATTTTATTATTTATTTTATTATTATTATTATTATTATTATTATTATTATTATTATTATTATTATATTTTTATTATATTTTTATTATATTTTTATTTTATTTTATTATTCTATTTTATTTTTATTTTTATTTTATTTTATTATTCACTAGCCGCTACACTTTAATTGGGGACTAGGAGGAATGTGGTATCTTAAAGACTAACCAATTTAATATGACAAACTTTTGCAGACTACACACACACACACACACACACATATATATATATATACACTATATATATATATATATATATATATATATATATATATATATATATATATATATATACTGAGCCTGCGAGATTTCACAGTTCGCAGAGAAACACAAAAACCACAAACATTTCCCTAGCCTTGCTAAGCAAAAATGGAAATATCATGGAAATGGAAATCCAAACTTTCACATTTTGGGCTGACCTCAGGTGTTCCAACCCTGGATCTTCTGCAGAGGCAGGAACCTGACTGTGTGGATTGACTTTGGACCTTGCTTGTTGTATTGGACCTGCACTGGTTTTTGACCATTTGCACTGTCTGACTTCTCTCTTGTGTTGCCCTTGGTACTGTGTCAAGGACTTACCTGGTTCAGGACACTGTAAGATGTCCTGTAAGATGTGAAAGCTCTGCAAGCCCTTCATCCAGGTGCAGGCTGTATATATGTGTAAGTAAAGCCATATATCATAAAGACACAACAGTCTCCGCTGTGCCTCATTGCCCCCAAAGGGAACACAGACCCTGGTCAGTGCACCTGGAACCCCTGGAATCTTGCACTGTTCCTGGAGATTGGGGTGGCACGTAAAAATGCCGCACTTTCTTTATAAAGAAGCCCAATGTGTTTTGACCTATTTAAAATTTAAGCCTTCATCAGGGACTGTATTGCAGGGGGAGGCTAAATACATCACACAAGTTCCAAAAACAAGCATTTAAGCTTTCAACCATTATATACAGTATATATATATATAATGTATATTGCTTCAAAGCTTAAAAACATTGACATAATTTTGTATCATTATATACTTAAGTAAAAATGCAAAGCTGAAACAAGCTGCAGCAATATTCTTTTTACTAATGACTGAAATCATTAACTAAAATTGCCCAACTTAATAAACTATACAGGGACAAGGGCAGGTGTTAATTACTGATATAACCATAAGAACTTCCATTACAGTGCATGACTCTAAGGAAAGGAACACGGGATCTTCTCTAAACCACCTGGCCTATAAAAGAGGAAGCAACTCCAGTTCCTGTCTTGGTGACTGGGAGCGGCCGCCGAGACCATATAACACTGGTCTTGAAAGACCTACATTGGCTCCCAGTACGTTTCCGAGCACAATTCAAAGTGTTGGTGCTGACCTTTAAAGCCCTAAACAGCCTCGGTCTAGTATATCTGAAGGAGCGTCTCCTCCCCCATCGTTCTGCCCGGACACTGAGGTCCAGCGCCGAGGGCCTTCTGGCGGTTCCCTCACTGCGAGAGGCCAAGTTACAGGGAACCAGGCAGAGGGCCTTCTCGGTAGTGGTGCCCGCCCTGTGGAACGCCCTCCCATCAGATGTCAAAGTGATAAACATCTACCTGACATTCAGAAGACATCTGAAGGCAGCCCTGTTCAGGGAAGTTTTTAATATGTGGCATTTCAGTGTATCTTTTATCTTTGTTGGAAGCCGCCCAGAGTGGCTGGGGAAACCCAACCAGATGGGCGGGGTACAAATAAATTATTATTATTATTATTATTATTATTATTATTAGCCCACCAGGGATGGGATACTGAGACTGAAAACTTTGAACCCTAGCAAAAATAGATAATTAGCAAGGACATTTGCACTTTCCTGTACAGGTAGACCACACCTTACACTGATTTCACTTATGGGTGTGATTGGAGAGGAGGTGGAGTGTAGAGAGAGATCAGAAGAAGCAGGAGAGACTTGTGGAGGACATTGGCGAGTCCTCTGAAGAGGTTGGAATGATTTAATGGGTTTCTTCCCATTTTATAGAGGGCATTCTGGCTTTATAAAATTTTGCTTAATCGTGTCCTCCATCACGGAGGGCACGTATTGCGGTGAGATCACCTAAACTGCCTCCCTGTTGTGGGGCGGGACCGTTTGGATAGCCACAACACCCCCTTGGTTGCCCCTTGGTTGCTGGGGCAGAAATTTGGCCTGTTGGGTCGTCTGTTGCTACCGAGGGGCTATTTAAGCTGCTTCACGTTGCTGGGAGCTTTCTCTTTCCTGCGCTGTGCATCGGATCACCCACCCTCCCACCCTATATTTGGGGCTGTTCTTTGGCATTGCTATGCCTGTCTAGAGGTTGTCTGTTTTGGAGAAGGGGTCCGGTAGGAATTTTGCCATTTGGCTGATTGGCTGCTGCCATTTGGTTTTTGCCTACCGTGTAGCAAATCGTCACAACTTTGTAAAGTTGGTGGTTAGGCATTGGTTCAATGTTTTGTGGAGGGGAAGTGGTTGGCTGCACCAATAATTTCTGTGAGTCATACACATTTAATTATATTTAAGTAATGACTGTTCATCACATTAATTCAAAGTGAGAGATGAGCTGCCATGCCCCAAATGACTGAATCCCAAAAGAATAACTTCTCAGCAACTAGTTAGCATTTGAATTCAGTGAATTTGATTCTTGTGCCCACCGTCTTTTCTACCTTCAATGTGACTTTCATGTAGATTGTATATTTTTCCCTAATTGCTGCAAGCTTGTTTGCACCTTGACCAAATTTCAGAACATTTGACAAATGACTATAGGATATTGTGCTCTTGCATATGTAAATACTAATGAGATCTCAGTTTAAATAAACAAAATCTAGACTGACAAGAGTTGCAGTGCAGGCGGTCATGATGGTGGGAGCCATTCCTAATCAATAATACGTCACATTGTATTAACTTTTGATCCAAAATCCGCATGGCCAAAGCAGTGGGGCTAGACTGTGACAAAACAATGGTGTAAACTATTTATAAAAAATAATCACAGAAACAACAAATGGGGAACACAATTGGTAATTCCTATTCCAAATTCTACCCTAAGTTGCTGAACAGAGAAAACAAAACAAAATCCAATCTAGGATTATTATGGCACATTATGAAATGGATTCTAGACTGCTCTGATTCCATGATGTGGAAAATGAATGAGCACGTGTGAAAGATGCTGGAGCAGCACAACGTCAAAAAAAAATCACTCAAAAAATGAAGGTGTAAGTTTGTGAATAAATGTAAATAAGGATTCAGAGGGAAAAAAGCAGTTTACATTTGAGGTCAAAGATCAAACTTCAATTCTAAAACTTATATTAAATCTTGACACCCAAATCATTTCCACCTGTAGTAAATTTGGAGATATTTTTAACAGGCATATTGTCAATTCTGTAAGCTGCTGTATTTTTACCAAGATAAGGGGTGGTGTTTGACTTTTCAAAAAACATCTCTACAAAAACCCCCCACAAAAATTCCCGCTGGATTCTATTTAAAAATTAATTGGGACTTGAAATTCAACAAGGTTAAACAATATTTGTATTCTCTTCCATACATATTTGTATGGTTTAATTTGATCCCAACATAACAAAAGACCCCCGTTTTCCTTTTCTCCAACCACTATTTTATTTGTACAGTTGCCTATAAGTGCGGGTTTTCTGTTGTCTCAGAGTATTTTGAAGGGTGTGATGTTTATCATTATTGACGTATGCCTGGCACTTGAAAGCCATTCATCTGTTGTAGATAAGCTTGATTTCTTCCAGTCTTTTGCAATCTGTATCCAAGGTGTCACAATCAAATGTATAATCATGTAATAGTTGTTGTTTTTTTTATATAGGTTGCTGCAACAGTCCTAATAATGAGACAAGAAGATTTATGGGTTCATTTTTACCTGCTGTTTCATTTAATAACTTTAATAATGTTTCCAAAAAGTCATTGTAGATTTACATGAAGACATTTTTTGAGGTTAGAATACTGTTATTTATACCTCCAGAACTAAGAATTGCCTAGAACTGGCTGTGAATCCTTTTTATAGTTACTATGGTGTACAATGCTACGTGTGCACCACCTGGATGCAGTTTTCATTCGATTTTACATCCAGCTATTGCTTTGAAGCTAATAGGTGTGCAAACCTTTGCCCACTTTTAACAAGTTATATATAGAATTCTTCCACTTTCTTTTGAGTCTATCATCAGAAATGTTTAACAATATAGTGATTGTATATAATTTATATATATATTTGATAGTAAATGCCTTGTGTACCAATATTGGTGGTCTTAACTAGACCGGGGATATTTGTAATACTGTAATATTGATATTAGGCAAGCACCCTTGCTAAACTGTTTTAGATGCCTGCTGAAGCAAATCTACCCAGAGATATTTCCCCAATAGCCTTATTTGTGTTTAAAGTTTCTGATGATTTTTATATGTGTGTTTTATTCATACTTTTATGACAATTTTGTGGTTGTAAATCAGAAATCTTTATAAATAAATAGCATAAATAAATATCCATTGTGTCCATCTGCTAGTGGAACAGACTTCTGCTTACACAATGGGATTTCCATGGACTGCCTATTCCAAAACCAAAACTAGTGCATGTTAGTATGGACAATACAAGGCTCAACAGACCAAAGGTATAAGGTATATACCTTATAAGGTATATGTCAGGGAACTGCCATCAGAGCCGGGAGTGGAGGTAAGGCTCCCCAACGATGCAGGAGAAGGGACCAGCAGGGGGAGAGAGAACGCTTCCTTTGAGGAAGGAAATAGGAGTGACACCAGGAAGCAAGGGGAAACTGCGGAGAGAGGGCTCCAAGACTCTTCCACAGAGACCAGTGGGGAGAGCACAGGACCTCCGTTGGGCACGCCCACTCTGCGCAGGAGACTTCCACGCAAGGAGGCGAGGAAGAGACTTGGTGTCAAAGAGTTTCTATGTTGGAAGAAGTTTAGGAAACGCCCACTGACGGATTCTGCCAGCGACTGACACAGCCATGGAGAAAGGGCTGTCCAGCCAGGGAAAGGTTTTGCCAGGCTACGTTGCCTAGAACAGTAGCCCCCTTTACGCACAAGCAGCCCCAATATCCTTTACAGTATATAAGGTAACTTCCTATGTTCCTGTGATATAGTTGGGTATCATCCATTACCATCTTTTCTTTCAACCAATATTTGCTATCATACATTGAATAAAAGAAACTTGAGATTCATGAGGCACATAAGATGCACCTCCGTGGGAGCTGTCAGCAAATCAGCTTTGGGTCTACAACAGTATGCAGAGTTCTCTCCTGCTCTGGACATTCCCCTCTTAAAGACGGCCAAGAATTACTGGGTGAGCTCCCATTGCTCTGTCCCAGCTCCTGCCAACCTAGCAGTTCGAAAGCACTCCAGTGCAAGTAAATAGGTCCTCTGAAGCGGGAAGGTAAACAGCATTTCTGTGCGCTCTGGTTTCCATCATGGTGTTCCGTTGCACCAGAAGCGGTTTAGTCCTGCTGTCCACATGACCCAGAAAGCTGTCTGCGGACAAATGCCGGCTCCCTCGGCCTGAAGAGAGATGAGCGCTGCACCCCAGTCGCCTTTGACTGGACTTAACCGTCCAGGGGTCCATTACCTTTACACTGTCATTATTACAAGGCTATATATTTATCCCTCCAATCATGCAGCAAACCCCAAGAAGAACTGATGATTACTACTTAAAATACTTAACAGAGGACAGGGAACCAGAGATTACCTTAAAAGTGGCTAAATTCTGTGCTGCTGCTATAAAATTAAGGAGACAAGCTTTGAATGAATCTAACGACCAATGACTTAATATGTTTTAAATTAGTGGTTAAGGTTTTAACTTATATATATTTATATGTGAATTATTTATTGTGCATCAGCTCATAGAGTTTACTTTTAATCTATTTATAGCTGTATGCTCTCTGTTGTTGTATATGTTTGCAGTCTGGCCAGCGACTGAAATAAATCGGTTCATTAATTGATGGGGCAGGAGGAAGGGGGGAGGAGTTGTTATGCCCCATTCCCCACCTTGACCACCTCAAACTGACAATGCATAGGAAGTGGCCATAGGGTCACAGATTCCCCATCCCTGCAGTAAATCATACAGACATCGTGTGGTGCCTGCAAGTCTTTTCAAACATTGGATCAGAGGTTTATTTCTATCTCTTTTAGACATAGTATGAGGGAAAACTAGGTAATTGTGAGATGAGTCAAGGCAGCGAGCAGAACTGTTCTATGCAACAGGTTTATTAACATTTCAAAGCCCTGGACACGCAAAGGGAATTAGTTATAATACAGTAAGTTGTAGCTCTTTCTGCTCAGGGTTTTAATCTTCTTAAGTTACATGTTTATGGAATTTACACAGTCAGATATCAAATGCTAATGAACTTGCCACTTACCAAAGCTCCTTTGTCCTGCCTCCTTTTTCCTCTTCTTAAAGTTGCCTGATCTCAAACATCAGCCTGATACTAGGAGAACTGCAGAACCTGAGCATAAGACCTAGGTGTATTGGCATATTACAAGAAGAGGGAAATGATCAAAACTTTAGAAATTTGCAAAATCCCTGTTCCAGAAAAAATATCTGCCTTTACAGGGCTTTTTAAAAAGGCAATAAGACAGGTGCCTTATTTGCCAAGCATGTAAAGCTGAACACACGCAAGATAAATGTAGGTAAGTTGCAAGTTACCTGTACTATGCATCTCAGAGGTGTATCATCCAATATGTATCATCTATATGGGACTTAATTGCAGACTTCTATGGATGTGATTTTCAAACACGTGATATATTTTCAAAAGGTCCAAAGGTGAAAAACCATATTTAATTAATTCCCCTGGTATCTTCTCTTGTGATTCTCAGGCAACTTCTTATAGAACAGTTTGGGAAACAAACTAGAAAGGGTGGGGTGAGCCTCCACCTGTTGGCTAAGAGTCTGTAGGTGGAAACAGATGACAGCTAAGCATACGGTGGCTGCATAAAAGTCTTTCGAAATTACAGCTATTTGTAAAAAGCAGTCCTCAGTTTCCCCATCTTAGCTCAGCTCAGCTTGTCGTCTGGGCAGTGCAGGACCTCCAGACACACCGCCCAGGCTTGTGGTCCAAGGAGGTTACTTCAGTTCTGCTAATGCAACAGAAACAATGTGGGAGGCAGCAGTCTCTGCAGTCACAATGGGTGCTGTGATTCTCCAACACTTGGACTTCATCCCTGGAGGCACACTCCATTGTCTCTCAAGACAGACGGGTGCCAGGTGTCAACAGTGGCGTAGCATGGGTTGTCAGCACCCGGGGCAAGGCAAGTAATTTGCGCCCCCTAACCCGTGGATTTTAGCACTCGAGTCTCTTCCCCTAGATTAGCGCCCCCCCAGATGTTGCGCCCGGTGCGGCCGGCCCCCCCTGCACCCCCACGCTATGCCACTGGGTGTCAACAATAATGGGTGACAGCTTTTAGGATCACCTTGCACTTGCTGCTATGCTGTGAGAATGGAGGCCTGGCTGATCGCCTTGAGATGCTCACTCACCTGTTCCATCAACAAGAAAAAGAAGAATTACAACCACCCCTCTTCCTCTCCAACGAAAGGATTCAGAGCTCATTTACATGCATGAGTGTCATACAGGTGACTAAGAACAATGACCAAGAGCCTTAGGTTCTGGTTCCCCAGTTGTCTTTTTCTATAGGAAGCCTTTTAACCATTCTTAGGAGCTACTTCCTTGCCTTCCTACACTTTCCCTTCCCTCAGTCCAGATTTTCTAATACTGTACCAGGGATACTGAAAAAGGAGTGAGTGCGAGGAAATCCATATGGAGGGAGGGATAAGTGTGAGAAGGTAGTGATTTAGAGTACGTGGTATGAGCAATGGAGAATTAATGCAGATATGCTGTATCCAGAGTCTCTAGAATTATTTTCTCTTTCCCTTCCTCCCTTCATTGTGTCAAGAGCACATGCATATAAATGCAGGCACATCACACAAAGCACCATGCAGCATACAGTCTGTCATTTCACATACAAAGGCATATTTTCTAATTGTCAAAAGTCATTGCAAGCCCATTATGTTTTTCTGGTATGTCTTTAGCAAAAGGAACTGCTGTATTACCCTCTTGGCTTTTAAGTCAGAAGAGGACAGGCTACTGCAGAGGCAACGGCCACCAAAGAGTAGGAAAGCCTTCAGCAATGTGTCCTAATAGGAGGGTTCACAGGGATGCTCCTTATGAAGAGGGAGGTGCTGCAAGATTGCCAATGCATTTTCATCTGCGATGCATTGCTGGGCTGGGCAGGCATCCCAGCTGCTTGGATGTTGCTTGGATTTGTAGGTGAAACCTGAAAATGAAAACCAGTTCCGCTTTCAAATGCACTGGCACACTCTCGTGTTGAAGCTCTATTATTACAGTTTTAAAAATGAAATGAATGTGGCAAGCAGCCCTAAACACTCACCACTTGCAAGCATTTCACGTTGATTTAAGTAAGACCTCCCTCTAAGGGATTGACCGTCAGCTTTTCCATTTGCTTGATTTAAAAAATAAATAAATACAAAATGAGCTTTTAAAAAAGTGAAGAGTCTCCAGTGGAGTGCAATGTTTCATTTCCTTGGACACAAATAAAGGAATCCTGTATCCTGCACCTTCACTGTGAACAGCAGCTCAGACTGAATTTTCCTTTTTAAAAATATGAATAAAAAGAAAAAAGGAAATAAGACATTTTAGGCTGCCATCCTTTTTTTATAAATCACTTTGAGGTTTTTCCTCAGTCAGCAGTTATATAAAGTCTAACTCTAACCCATAACCCCCAACCCATAACCCTCCAAACCTTAACCCTAACCTTTACCACTAACCTTAACCCTAACCACTAACCCTAGCCCATAACCTATAACCCGGACCCTTAATCCTAAACCACAACCCCTAACCCCCATCCCTTAACCCCAACCCAAACTGCTAACCCTAAATCCCAACCCCTAAACCTAACACTAATCCCAACGCTAATCCTAACAAATTTTCTAAACCAGATTAACCAGTGAACCAGAGTCAACTTCATTGGATCCATGCCATCAAACACGGCTTGGACAGAGGTCTTGCTACACATCCTCAAAAAGAGCAAATTGTTGGGCTAGATAAACACAGCTCACACAACTCTGTATGCAATTATATAGAACTTCCCAATGACCAAATATAAAAACAAGGCATTTATATTCCTCCAAGTGTATGCTTCTTTAAATATAGCTGTGTCCCAGCTGTGTGAAATCCTAAGCAAGATTGCTGGATGCAAATCTCTGTTTCAAATGTCTTCCTCTGGTCAGTCTGCAATGGGATGATATGACAGCAAAACACATGCTAAAATAGAAAAGTCAGCTCCATAACAGTGAAAAGGCACTCTACTCATTTTGTAAGGAAATTCACTTAGGATTCCACACAGCCGGGGCACTGCCACTGCGGTTTGAGTGATGGAGAGCAAAGCTACAACACTCCCAGAGATGCGGACAGTTTTTCCCAGTCTGTGGATTATCCTTTAACAATAAGGAGATTATTTATTGAACAAATGAATATTTGGATGGAACTTTGGCTTTGAGACCTCTTGTTATGCACTTAAATGATTTTGGTATTGCATGCATAATGTAAAAGCTGTATTTAAAGAAACGGGACACTTGGAATATAAATGTCTTATTTTTATTTTTGGTCCTTGGGAGTGTTTAATATAATTGCATACAGTTGTGTGAGCTGTTTCTCTTTATTTCTCTGTATTTCTTTGTGTTGTGTTGGCCTAGAGGAAGAAGCAAATTCCTCAACTGATGTTAATCATTTGCCAGAATCAGTCCATGTATTCCATCAACTATGTGTTCACCTACTCTTTTAAGCAGGAATGGGAACACCTTTGTACTTCTGTCAAGGGTCACATTCCATCAGTGGTGCTCTGTTGGAGGCTGTGTCCTGGCAGTGGGTATTCCAGTGGAAATGGAAATTGTTAATGTTGTCTTACTCATCCTAGGTCCAGAATGGAAACCACTCCCAGCATCCTGCGGTGTTCTTGTCAATCTGCAAACAATATATATGACTTCCCCATCCCCATTGTTTTTCCTTAGTATTAAAATTCATTGTTGTGGCTCCCACTCAATGGAGAACTTGAATTTATGTTGCATTTTCTACCAAAATCTTTAATTCCCAAGTCATTGCAATACATAATCAAATTGCTGATCCAACAGTGACACGCCCCCTGCAACCTCGTTATAAGGAAAAGGAGCACACACAACTCAGCACCAGAACTTTGACATACCCATTCTGTGCTCTGGCACAACATTTTGATCCTTCCCAAAGTCGCTTGCTAATAAGTCAAACGTATTAATTGATTTAGGGACATGTGCGTGGAGCAGTGGAGACCAAAAACAGGAGCTACAAAGGGTGTTCTATGCATAGATTATTGGCTTGGTGTCATGTGCGTAGATATGATAGTGTTCTCTAAATAGTACCAGGTGCTGGTATATTTAGCTTGGGACCAGGACGCTTAAATGATTGTCTCATTTCTTATATACTTAATCCATCACTACAGGAGAGGACCTCCTCCAGATGCCATCTTAACAGGAGGTACATTCCTCATGATAGAGGATTCAGCTTTTTCATGCGGTGGAATTCCCTCCTATTACATGGCACACAGGTTCTGTCCTTCTTGTCTCTTTGGTGCCTGCTGAGAATTTTTCTTTCAATGAAAATTTTAAATGGAGATCTTTATCCCAGTCTGATTCTGTACCGGAACTATTTTAACTGTTTTTATGTCAGGTTGTTGTTGTAAAAATGTGTTATTTTTTGCAGGTGGAATGGTTTTTAATTGTTAAACATGTTGAATTGAAAATTGAAATTGAACATAAATACTTTATTGTCACTTGTACAACTTGTATACAGTGAGATATGGACCTGGTTTAACTATCTGTTCGTTTGTTTCATGAATGTACCAGTTTTGTTTGTTTTAGAACTGTGCATTTTATTGTTGCAACCAACTCTGGAGCCTTGTGTTGAAATGTGGGTAAGAAATCTAATAAAATAAAGGTTTGGGTTATAATCCTATTGTCTCATGGATGACTGATTTCTCCAATTGCCTCTGACCTTTTTCTTTCTAATCTATCCTGTTATTTGGAGAGGGCAATGTCCATAAATTGTATGCTTTCGCTTGGCTCAAACACAAGGATAGCAGCCAGGTTTAAAGCTGAGATAGTACGGGGTTAGCATCTCCCAATTATTTAAATCTGCCTCTCAAAGAAACAAAAAACATCCTGGCACCTGGGCAAGGTCTCAGGCAAAGGCCTTTGCAGCTCAAGAAGTGAAGCGGACTGTGGGGCTGAGATTAAGGGACTGGGCAGACTGAAGTCCAGATCTGGCCACTCAAACAAATATAATTTAAAAGAGAACAGTATCACAAGTAGTGATGTCTTTAAATCAGGATTAGACCAGAAAGGTAAAGGTAAAGATACCCCTGCGCGTAGGGGCCAGTCTTGACAGACTCTGGGGTTGTGCGCCCATCTCACTTAAGAGGCCAGGGGCCAGCGCTGTCCGGAGACACTTCCGGGTCACGTGGCCAGCGTGACAAGCTGCATCTGGCGAGCCAGAGCCGCACACGGAAACGCCATTTACCTTCCCGCTGGTAAGCGGTCCCTATTTATCTACTTGCACCCGGAGGTGCTTTCGAACTGCTAGGTTGGCAGGCGCTGGGACCGAGCAGCGGGAGCGCACCCCGCCACAGGGATTCGAACCGCCGACCTTTCGATCGGCAAGTCCTAGGCGCTGAGGCTTTAACCCACAGCGCCACCTGCGTCCCTATAGACTAGAAAGGTAAGGCTATAATGGATGCTAACCCCAATGGCTGTGTTTTGCCTCTGCAGGCCAGTTGCTGGGAATTGCAAATGGGAAGTGTGTCGCTGCACTTGTGTCCTGATTTGGGGTTTCTCACTGCGAGAAAAGAATGTGGAATTAGATGGACCTTTGGCCTGATCCAGCAGGGCTCGTCTAATGTAGCAAATGCAAAAGCAAAAAAAAAAACCATCGCTTGCAACAGAAAAAACATTAAATGAGCAAAGAGGAGGCAGGTCACAAGCTGTTTTTGCTGTATCAAAAAGAAAAGAAACAGTAGTCCTCCTGAGTTTATGTGAAGTCAGGGTCAAAAGGCATTCCTCATAGAATCAAGCACATGCCGGTACTTGCTTCCTGGCTCAGTTTTGAGGCCTGCCTCTTCCTTCCCCAGATGAACTGGGACAGCAATACTGTACTAAACATGCAATCCTCAAACCATTTCCATTTATTTCAGGGAAGATTACAGTGAAGGCCAATTAGGAGGATAGCTGAAGTAATCAAATGCAGTTGTGAATAAGCTTTTGTTTTGAGAGCTCTGATTCATCAGCAGAGGTACGTGATCACCCCCCAGTTCAGCCTGTGTACTTCTGAGCACATAACAAGATGCACAGGCTCCGACCTTTCGGGTTCCAGGCCTCTTCAGGCTCAAAAGTCACACGAAACAGGGCTGGACTGGGCTTCTATGGATGTCTCTAACCAGGACTGCCCCGTCCATGAGGCAAGGTGAGGTGACCGTCTCAGGCAGCAAGAGCCACAAGGGCAGCAGATCTGTCCTCCCAGGGATGCTTTACTTGCTGCTGCTGCCGCCATGGTGGTTTATCAGTTGCGGTGCGCTCCTTGAAGGCTGGATGTGCCTCGTCCTCAGCATCTCCACCCCCTGGCCACCTCTACCGTGGCTTCTGGGCAAACAGGAGGTGCTGCTGGTCTCCTCCCACCCTTGTTCCTGATGTAGATCTTCCCTTACCCCCCCTCCCCTGTGCCATTTTTACGGTTCATCTCAGTGCCAAAGTATCTTGGGCCGGCCCTGCCACCAGAATAGTTACTCAGCTGAACATCCTGTATCTTGCTCCAGTGTCAGCTCAGTTTAAATCTCAGTTTAAAAGCAACTCCACTTCCTTGCTGAGGATGGATTAGTTTTCCACTTAAATTTCTAATGTGGTTTAGTCATAGTAATATAAAGTGACAGAGCAGTGCCACTGCGACTGCAAATGTAAGCTGCTTAGTGGCTTTCTGCACCTTGACGCAGGGAAACCTTCAACGCTCCAGATTATATCACACTACACTTCTATCCACTTTTCTTCCATGGAGCTCAAGATGACATGCAACTCCAACATTCCTGAGCACCAGTCCTGCTGGCTGGGGCTGGTGTACGTTGGGAGTCCACGAATATCTGGAGGGCCCCACAGGTTCCCCATCTGTGCCCCACAGACCTGTGGCCAGAGAGTCATTCCTCTTTCCAGGACCAGAAGAACCACGACCTGATCATCAAACTGTGACTGGTTCTGAGGCAACAAGAACTGGGCCTTCTTGGTGGCTGCTCCCTTCTTGGAGAAGCCAGACTGGCCTTCCGCCAGCAGGTGAGGACTTCCTTGGAACAGCATTTTGGGAACTGACTGCTTATTTTACCTGTAAGCCACCTTCAGTCTCTGTCAGGGGAAAAGGTGCAGTGTAAATACATTCTTATATTAACTGGACTCTTGCGGTTTTTTAAATGGCATACTGAGCGTCAATATTCAGTCAATATTCTCTTAGGTGAAGAGAGTATTATTATGGGTGGGCTGAAGCCAAATGAGGCAGTTGACAGAAATTTAGATGCAGCCCCTATAACTCCACCTTCTTTAATTAGGGTTAGCAAAGTAATGTTGGAAGATTGAGGGCAGATTTTTATAAAACCTCCCCCTTCAGGCAACACACCAACTCCAGAGCTCCCTCCCCCAGCGCCCTGCTGGTTTTGCCCCCGCTCCGCTGCCAGCTCAGGGCGCCTCTGGCATCCGGGGGGGGGGCTCCAGCCCCGTCCCATTCTTGAACCTTGCCTTTAGTTCTACGTTCCGGGGGGGGGGGGCTCCCCAGGAGGAAAAGGAAGCCGCCCCGCGGCAGAAAGTGCCCGCGCGCCTTCTGGAGAGCAAGCCGGAGTGCTTTGGGAGAGGGGGAATTGCCTAGAAAGTGCAGCGCTTTGGAGCCTAAGTTGCAAATGTGCAAAATAACAAAGGACTCGTCACTGAAGAAACCTCTTGTGTAGGGATGGCATAAGTAAAATAATAAAATAAAATAAAACAAATCCGTGTTTCCCATCGTTTTGCTTCTGAAAACTTGTGCCAGTTACGTTCCTGGCAGTGGCGTAGCGTGGGTTGTCAGCACCCGGGGCAAGGCAAGTAATTTGCGCCCCCTAACCCGTGGATTTGCACCCCCTAACCCGTGGATTTGCGCCCCCTAACCCGTGGATTTGCACCCCCTAACCCGTGGATTTGCGCCCCCTAACCCGTGGATTTGCGCCCCCTAACCCGTGGATTTGCGCCCCCTAACCCGTGGATTTGCGCCCCCTAACCCGTGGATTTGCACACCCTAACCCGTGGATTTGCGCCCCTAACCCATGGATTTGCGCCCCCTAACCCGTGGATTTGCACCCCCTAACCCGTGGATTTGCGCCCCCTAACCCGTGGATTTGCACCCCCTACCCCGTGGATTTGCGCCCCCTACCCCGTGGATTTGCGCCCCCTAACCCGTGGATTTGCACCCCCTAACCCTAACCCCCAGATGTTGCGCCCGGTGCGGCCGGCCCCCCCTGCACCCCCCACGCTACGCCACTGGTTCCTGGACAGACAGGACAAGACATTGTAAGAAGATGGTTAAGAAAGAAAGAGTGTGTTGCTGATAATGCCAAGATTGCAGGTTTGATCCCTGTGTGGAACAGGCGCCCTGCTGCCCCCCCCCCGCTGTTCACGCGCAAAGCTCCCCCCCCCCCCCTGCGACAGGGCATGCATTTCGGGGGGGCCGCCTGAGCCGCGGTTTTGAACGCGGGGGGGGGGTGTTGCCTGCTTCTTGCCCGCCCTTTTAAGTTTGGCCACGCGCTTCACTTCTCGACAGAGGGAGCAGCAGCAGGGCAGCCTGCGCCCAATGCAGCCCGCCGAGAAGCAGCTCCCCCCTTCCTGGGCGCTTGCAGGACCGGCCCTTCCTCCTCCCGCCCAACTCGGCTCGAGCCCGGCCCCGCTTCCCGGCATGCACCCCTTGAGCCCTCCCCTCCCCACCCCCATTTGGACCCACCCCCCTCCAGCCCCATTTACGCTCCCCCCCAGGTGGGGCCGAGCCTTCTCCCGCGGCGCCTCGGAGGGCAGCGAGCATGGCTTCAAGGCAGCAGCTGGGTAAGGGGCGAAGGGGCCTTGGCGCTGCGGGACGGGGAGCCCAGGGCGCCTCTGCAAGTCGGGCAGCAGCTGGAGGGGAGGGAAGCCTGCGAGGGGCGCCTGGTTCCTTCGGGCTCGCTCCGGGGTTGCAAATCCTAAGCTCGTCCGGGTCGGAGCCAGCCGGGTTGCTCCGGAGGGAGCCAGATTTAGGGCAGAGCCCCAGGCGCCGTGTTTTTAAGAAATATATATATATATAAAGGTGGCGTGGCTGGGAGAGTTAAAGTTTTCGTCTCTGCTGCAGAATCGAGGGTTAGGGTAAGAGTTGCCAAAGGCTCAGGACCAAATTATCACCCAAATTATCAAGGAGATGGAGCAACTTCACTCCCTATGGAAAAAGATTGCAGCCTTTGGGAGGTTTTAGCAGGGCCGGCCCACCCAGGAGACAAGGCGAGACACTGCCTCGGGCAGCAGAGCCCAGGGTCAGTCCTTCCCCCAGTCCCCCCCCTCCTGGTGTGGATGTTCCCTCGCCCCTTCTTCCCTGACAGGGAGGGAGCTGCCATTTGGGGGTCAGGTGACCAGCCCTGCGGATAGAAGCTTATAAAAATAATACTCATAGGGTGGAGAAAGTGGATAGGGCATGGGGAGGCAAACTAAGGCCCCGGGGGCCAGATCCGGTCCAATCACCTTCTCAATTCAGCCCACAGACAGTCCGGGAATCAGCGTGGTTTTACAGGAGCAGAATGCGTCCTTTTATTTAAAACGCATCTCTGGCTTATTTGTGGGGCATAGGAATTCATTCATTCTCTCCCCCCAAAGTATAGTCTGGCCCCCCACAAGGTCTGAGGGACAGTGGACTGGCCGCCTGCTGAAAAAGTTTGCTGGTCCCTGGGATAGGGGAACGTGTTTCTCCTTCTCTCGTAGCACTAGAAGTTGCTGACATCCAACAAAGGAGAATGTTGGACGATCTCCTTCGCACAGTGCGCAATCTATGGAACTATGGAACTCACTCCTGCAAGAGACGGCGACTGTCACCAATTTGGGTGGCTTTAAAAGACCATTAGACAAATTCATGGAGAAGAGAGCACCTCTGGTTGCCCCCCGTGGGAACAGGATGCTGGACTAGATGGGCTCCTGGCCTGATCCAGCAGGATCCTCCTTTGTTCTTGTGTGGTGAAACTGTTTCTGGGCTGTACCACCAAGCTGTAGGCAAAAGGTTGGGGAGAGGGGGAATTGTCTGGAAAGTGCAACGCTTTGGAGCCTAAGTTGCAAATGTGCAAAATAACAAAGGACTCGTCACTGAAGAAACCTCTTGTGTAGGGATGGCATAAATAAAATAATTAAATAAAATAAATCAGTGTTTCCCATCGTTTTGCTTCTGAAAACTTGTGCGTGTTACGTTCCTGGACAGACAGGACAAGACATTGTAAGAAGATGGTAAGAAAGAAATAGTGTGTTGCTGATAATGCCAAGATTGCAGGTTTGATCCCTGTGTGGAACAGGTGCCTAGTCCTGCATTCAAGGGGTTGGACTAGATCAGCGCTTTCCAAACTCTGCACATTAGTGTGTCGGCTGCAGTGCGTAGGTGTGTTGCACAAACACTCCCCGTACTTTTGCCAGGGCTGGAAAGGGGTAAGTTTCACTTCCCAGTTTGCGAGTAAAACTGAATTCCTGTGTCGTGAAATGATGCATGTCTAAAAAATGTGTCACCAACATGAACAGTTTGGAGTGCTCTGGAGTAGATGATCTTCAGGGTGCCTTCCAGCTACAATTCCATGATTCTGTGACAGGGCGGCTCCACTGCGCTGTGCTTCCATGTGCTCTCTGTGCACCTTGAAGAGGTGCTTTGTGTATGTGTGAACCTTTGATAAGGAGTGTGGAAATGGGCTTCAGCATAATGCCTTCTTCCTTGGGGCTGAGCCACACATTATATGTGAGATCTGTGATCAGATTCCCCACCTTTTATTGTTTAATTTTAAAATGGGAACAGAAGACTCAAACTTTCTAGGAGCCGTGCTTCAGAGTGAGGCCCTCTGGAGTTTCTTCAGCAGCTTAAACAGGCCTTGCGCCTGAACCTAAAGGCATTTAGTCGGAAGGAAAGTCCATTTGTGTGGCTGCAGCTTATTTGTTTGCTACATTTAGCATGTTTGCTACATTTGCTACATCCTCTCTTTCCTCTGAGGAGCTCAAGGCCTGGTTCTTCCTCTCCCCGTTTTTATCTTCGCAGCAACACTGGCGCAAGGGAGCCCAGTGAGCATCGTGGCTGAAGGCGAACTGGAACCCTGATTTCTCAGGCGTCCCACCACCACACCACACTGGCTGGCTATAAATTATTCCATATAAATGTGTTTAGGATTGCAACCCTGCATTTTGATCCTAAACATACCTATTTAGAAAATTTTCGCTGTCTGCTTCCAAGTTAAAAGTGCACACAACTGCAGCCTTATTATGCATGCTTGACTCCCCGAGCTGCGCACAGGGAAATACAAGTGACTCATTGTGTATTTGGGGGTTCTGCTACATGCTAGCAGTCTTTTTAAAAAATGTTGATTATCTTTTGCTTTCCTTCTAGCTTTATTCAGTGTCTCAGACAAGACCGGCCTAGTGGAATTTGCAAAATGCCTCAGTTCCTTGGGTTTGGGTTTGGTCGCTTCTGGAGGAACCGCAAAAACCCTGCGGGATGCAGGCTTGAACGTCAGGTAAAAGCTGTTTGAAGGTTCACAGGTTCATGCCTCGGATGAAGTGTTTCCGAGTAATTGGCATCGCCTGCTTCTGCATTGCAAACTTGAGATTGGGTTTGCCACTTCACTTGTTAATGTCAAACCGCGGATTTGTTTCATAGAAACGAGCTCTGTGATTCTGTGTTTCCTGTGCAATCCCTTCATCCACTCCTTTCTTAGTTACGTGCTAGTTTGCATAAATCCATCGTTTTCTGTTAGTTTGCCAGTTTGGGTGAAGTGGCAGACTCTAGTCAGTTCAAACCGGAGAGTAAGCAAATTTAAGTAAATCTCTGCATATTGAGCTGACAGATCCTAGATGATAACTTAATTTCCTTTACTGTGTGCTGTCCCTGTTCTCTGGGATTTTTCTCACATTGGACTTCTGTCACAACTTGAACAGAAATCCTTAGCTCAGCGTCACAGCACCTGCGTTGCATAAAGAAGATCCCAGGTTCCAGCCCCAGGATCTCCAGCCACGGCAGGGAGTATTCCCTGCCTGAAACCCTGGCGAAGGTGCTGCCAGTCAGAGTAGACTATATTGAGCCAGATGGACCTGTGATGTGACCCGGTATAAAGATTCAAAGGACCTGCAAATTTTTGCCTAGGTTTTCTTGTATCCTGCAATATTCATGTCGGCGTATGTGAAAAAGGAGGCCAGTACAAGACTTTGAAGAAATATTCATGGGGGAGGGATGAGAGGCTTCCATGTTTACATTTATTTACATATGATGGCATGTATGTTCTGCCTTTCCTTCATGGTGACGTATGTTGTTCTCTCCCTTCCCATTTTGTCCTCATAACCATCTTCTCTTGGCAAAACATGGACTATACCACTGAGCTCTCCACCCAAATTTCTAAAGGTGTGGTTTGTCTCTACATAAAAATGGCTTCTTTGAAATCCGTTCTGGAAGTCTGTTCAACTTCCAAAAAGCTCAAAAACCAAAGCATGACTTCTGATTGGCTGCAGGAAGCTCCTGCAGCCAAGCAGAAGACACGGAAACCCTGTTGGACGTTCGGCTTCCAAAAATAGTTTGCAAACCAGAACAGTCATTTCCAGGTTTGCAGCGTTCGGGAAGGAAAATGTTCAGCAACTAAGCTGTTTGACTTCCAAGGTACAAGACAAAGTTGCCTTTCTTTCTGAAGGTGGACTTTAAAGTGGGGGGAGAGAGTGTAATGTTGTCTTGAGTTTAGAATCCTTTAAATTCTTTGCTCAATAGCCTTTCCTGGTGAAATTTACTTTAATTAGAGGAAAGGGAATGCATTATTTGGCTGTGGTCATGTGAAAGGGAACTAATGCTTTTTAGATGTCTAGAAAGGCTTTCTGAAATGAGCAGTTGAAAGCCTTTCTGTCCCCTTTCATGTAATCTGTCATCTGTTTGAGGCTGTGTGCCATTAAGAGAAGCAAATCCATTAAGATAGGCAAGCATTAAACAAAATACCCATTCAAGACCATGATAAAGGATTAGTCCAAGAGGAAGCAACACGTGCCTCCCATGGACATTTCCCTGGGCAAAAAGTTCCTATTTTCCAACTCCAGTCTTTACTAAGTGATTTTGGTCATCCTTTTGTACCATGCAAAGTATGTAGCATTTCTTAAAAAGAAAGGTGAACAGTGGTGTAACCGTAATGTGCTGGAGAGTGTGGAGCTGTGCAGCATGGGCTCAACTCCTTATCAATTTGCCCCTTGATGCTATTTTTGGTCTCCTAAATTTCCAGTAAATTTCAGTTTATCTTCCCACCAACCTTGTGGTGTCAGCCAGTGTTTCACAGAGGGGCGAGGAAGCTGTCAAGTTGCTATGGATAGCTGGTGTATCTAGCTCTAAATGCAAACTTGGGTTTTGGGGTTTTCATGACTGGCTGCAAAGAAGTTGGGGGGAAAAATACTAAATTTTGCCTTTACCTTGGAAAATCATACATTGTTTAGATTAAGAGGAGCTCAGACATTTTACTACCAAGAACTCTTTTTATTTTATACCCAAGACATTATCATGCCTGTACAGAGAACCTGTGGCTAAGGAGGTACTTTGCTTATATTCAGAAGAGTTTGTTCAAATTCTAGCTTGGAAACGTTGGGTGACACTGAGCAAATAATCCTCTTTCAGCTTCCATATTCCACATGTACATTTAAAGTAGTGATTTATCACAGCATCCTTGTCAGGCCGAACAAGGCTGGCCAAGCCAATTCATATATATGCTACAGTGACTGCCCAGAATTCAGCGGGTATCCACATGGTCAGTGCTGGCAATCCCTGTTGCATTTTGTGAAAATAAGCATGTGCTTCTTGACTTTTTGACATTCATTTAGGCAATGGTTGCTGCTGCATTTTCAGACATAGACAGAATAGACGTTCATAGTGGATTGTCAACATTCATGAAATAATTGTTTACATTCACCAATTTTTGGATGTTCACTAGAACAGATACATTAAAAGTGTTATTTAATGGAGAGAAGAAGAGATGAAAATAATCTTCCACCATGTGTTTCATATTAACCAAATACCTATTATACCATCTCTATTGGCAGATCGGTCTTTTAGTCAAACAGTTTATTGCACCGAAGGAGTACTATAGAAATCAAGTAACTGACTTTCTTCTCTTTCTCTGTTGCTCTCCTCCCCTCCCCCACCCCTTTGCACAGAGATGTTTCTGATCTCACTGGCTTTCCGGAAATGTTGGGCGGGCGTGTGAAGACCCTTCATCCTGCTGTGCATGCAGGTAGGTTGGTCCTAACGTGCTTCTGTTGGCTGTATTTTATGGAATTTGTGTGGCATCTGGGGAAAGGTGGATCTGCTGAAGTTGCACAGCGTTTAAATCATGGGGCAGGGGAGTGATTTGTGGCCTCTGATCTCACTTTATGCCATCCCTGACAACGCTTATTCCAGATTAGTCAAGGCTTCTGCTTCTGGCTCCTCCCATCATTGGCTCTGGCCACTTCAGCATGCAATCTCAATAGATTACTCGTTGCCAGGAAAAAGGCTGCTTACCCCATTATCAAGCTTTCCTCTCACAGAGGTGATGCACTTGGGTCTGGGCTGCTTTGCTCCAAGCTCCATATGAGGACCTGCATCCCTGAATGCGTCTTCACAGAATAATTCCTTCCCCATAGAAATATAGGGTGCCACCCCTCTCCCTGAGATCCAGTATTGTGTGTGTGTGTGTGTGTGTGTAGAAACTGGAATTGGGCCTAAATACTGTGCATCTTCCTGGAGGATAATCTGTGATCCCATGATTCTGACTACAGTGGTACCTCAGTCTGCTCTTAAAACAAAACCGTCCTTGAACCAAGGCACGCTTTCCCTAATGAGGCCTCCTGCCACCAGTGCCCTTCCACTGTTCGGCTTCCGTTCGAAGACCGAGGTAAAGTTCACAAACCAGGACACTACTTCCAGTTTTGTGGAGTTTGTAAACCTAATAGTTTGTTAACAGAGCTGTTCTTAAGCCGAGGTACCACTGTAGCCTATGTAACTTTTCCACAGTGATTAGATGTTTGTGGTTCCTTGCTTACAACTCCTTAAAAAGATTGAGTGTTCATTTTAGAAGCATAAAGTCAAAAGTTTTGTGGCTCCTTACAGCTGAATTAAGAGTTGGAAGGGATCGTGCGGTACAGGTCTCTCTGGATAGTGGTGTCGCACCAAAATGCATGCAAGAAACTACATATTTGTTTAAGTCTCCCTTCCCAGTCAAAAACTGCCTTCCTCTGCAAAGGTAGAATGTTAGGAATTGGCATATCAGGGAAAGGCTAGGCTGAGTTTTCTGGGTGTCATGTTTTTTGGGTTTTTTGTTTTAAGCATATGTAAGCTTTCATTTAGTTATATAGTCCCCACAGGGCAGTACTATGTCATTTGTCTTTATACATAGCTCAGCCACTTTCCTATAACATGAGCTTGATGACATGAGGGATTCTCTTCCCCCTCCTTTTGAAAAACTTGGCGTTGTGAAAATATGTTGGTTTAGAAATCCAAAAAACAATGGCATGTCAAATACTGCTAGAAACGTAGGCTAGTATTCTGTCATAATTTGGAAGCCTTAAAAAATTCAGAGGGAACTTTTTCTAAAGCTCCATTCCTGTGCACAGTTACTGGGGAGTATTCCATTGAACCTGCTGGGTCTGAGTAGGCTTGAATAGGCTTGTGCTGTAAGAACAATTCAAAGTCTTTGAGACTTAAGGCTTCAACACTTTATAGACCTGGGTAGGAATAGGCCCAGTACACATAGTGGGTCTCACTTAGATTTAAAAATACTTTGGTTCATGCTATCTCAACTTTGATAGCTATATGCTAAGACTTAACTGGGATGTTCATGAGTAATATTTGAGTAACTAGGAAAGTAGTTGGCACTTATCTCAGTTATGAAATCTCTACAGGAGAATCTGGCATTCTCAGCCTTAGCTAATCATACATTGGTTTTCCTACTCCTTTCTCTAATTCTTTTATTCCCCCCCCCCATTAGGTATTCTGGCTCGGGACATCCCACAAGATAAAGCTGACATGGATAAATTGGATTTCAGTCTCGTAAGGTAAAATGTTTAAAGGGTCATTGCGAGTTAATAAATAATCATGACATAAACCTGCAACCAATCAAATGTTCATTTGCCGTAGACACCAGGGCTTCTACTCCATAAACAAGCCTTTAGCTGTGTGTTAGAGTGAAAAACAGATCAGATGCATAAATTTTGTGAGATGGTCTCATAGTCATCATTTTTGGAGTGAAGGAAAAGGGAGAAAAAATAATAGTGTAAGAGACTTAAAGGCTCTATACTTCTATTGTTTTTATTTTGAAACACTGGCAAACATACCCTTTTGAGATTTACACAGTACTGTTTGGATTGCAACATGTAAGTCAACTTCAAACGTAAGAGTGCATAAATTCAGGGCCAGAGGCTGAGGACCCTGGGGCTGAAGACTTGGTCTGTGCACGCCCCCCCCCCACGCCCCCTTTCAGTTTTGTGCCACCCCTTAACTTAGAGGCAGCGCAATAATTCTTCAGCTTCATTCGATTGGCCAACTTGATGTGGGTGTGGTGCAAAGTGTGACTTTGGACGCCAAACAGAAGTTATTCATTAAATGGAAATCAGAAAGTTAAGCATCAAAGTTAAATAAAAGTGATTCTTAACTGGCCAGTTTTGCGTAAAGCACAGTGGAAACGTAACATGGGTCACTGTCTGGCAACTGGTCACCTGATTCTGTACCATCAGCACCCAGTGACCTGGATGGATGATTTTTAGTGTTTTATATTTCTGGGCCATCTTAAAGATACTGGGTTTTTTAACCTAATAAAGGACAATATGGGCACAATCCAACCAAAATATTTGGTCCCTCTTACTGATTTCAGAGGAGAATTAAGCATATGTGTAATGCTCTTTCCCCCATCTCCTGTTGGAACTAGTGGGTGGATTGTGTCCATAGTTCTCATTCTGTCACAATCTCAGCAGTGTAGACCATCTGCTGTTTGCCCACTGCTTCCTTTCAACTGGGTTCCGTATGGATGAAATGCATGTTCCTCTTATTTGGTGGGCTACCTGAAAACAACTTTAAGGTGATGACCTGACTCTGGATTGCTAGGTTGAGCCAGGTACTGTTACAAAGGCTGCTCCCGTCCTGCCCTTTGAACCTGGCTGAGGCTGGTAGGAGGAGGTGGAGGCAAGGACCACATTTTCCCTCAGAGGGATACGTCTGGGGTGCTGCATACCAGTGATGCAGGCGGTGGAGGCAGAGCCAAAAGTCAGCAAAGCCAGAGCATGTAGTTGTTCCCTTGTTTGTTTCTGCCACCCTCTTATCCCCTCTTTTCTTTCCTTCCTTCCTGTTGACAGTTCCCCCTTTCCACAAGAAAGCTTGGCATGGGTGGGTGCAGGGGAGGAGTCTGATGCTCAGGGATCATGTGTGGAGGGGAGGGGTAGCCCTTCCTTAAGCTGCCGTCCCCTATGAATCACACGCACACATATCACACAGCATTTCGGCTTAGCAGAGCGGGGCTCCCACTTGCATGAACAGGATGTCCCGCACTTTTAAAGTGGGTGGCTGTGGCCAAGTTGGGGACAGGTGGGCTGGCTTCAAGGTGCTATGGGCTGCATCAGCCCCTTAGCTCTGCAGTTGCCTGTCTGAAATGAACAATTTAAAGCCATTCAATCTTCTTCCTTCCAGAGTTGTAGTTTGCAACCTCTACCCCTTTGTCAAGACAGTCGCATCTCCAGGCGTAACTATCCCAGAAGCAGTTGAACAGATTGACATAGGTAAGTCAAAGGAACATTGGTTTGAATGGATTGTGCCTGCAACTTTGTGCCAGCAACTTTGGGGCTGTCACTGCTTCATCTCTTCCTGGAAAACAGACTTCAGGGAGGGGTGTGGAAAGGGATGCATGTGGGCAAACCCACCACCACTGGGTATCCCAATGTTTGTCCTGCAGTGCTGCATTTCTGGCCACGTGGTGGCTTTTCTGTGACCTGGACAAGCAGAAACGGAATTGGAAATGGTTCCTTGGACAAAAGGGGTCCTTAAAATCTATTAATTTAAATCTAGTAATTGGCTGAATTTTTCTAAAGGTTCTCTTTCCGCCAGAGAAAATTTCATAAATTATGAAATTACTTTGAGAAGCCAGTGCAGAAACTGCTGCGTTGTCCACCTGAAGCTTTGCTGATTCAATGGACTTCCATGCACACAGTGTGGCTTTGGGTCCTGTCCTGTCCCCTCCAGTTCCCCCCCCCCCCCATCAGAGTTGACTCCAGGGGGATTTTGCAGCAGATTTTGCAGGGAGGGAGCATGGAGGGGAGGGAAATAAAAAGAAATCCCATCATAGTGGAACTGCACCTATATGGTGCATCGGATACAACCCAGTGGTTGTAATAAAATCTGTTGAGTTGTTGGATGGCTGGCTGTAGAACATGCTATAAATCCTGCAAACCCTGTGTGTGAGACAAAATGAGTTGTATGTGAGATGACTAGATTTGGTGTGTCTGAGATGTTGTATAGCAAGGTTAGGGAGCCTGAGGGCCTTCAGACTTCATTGGACTCTAGTACCCATGAACCCCAGCCAGCATGGCCGCTGGTCAGGAATGGTGGAATTTGCAGTCTGGCAACATCTGGAGGACCAAGGCTTTTTTTCAACTTGGTTCCAGCACCTCCCTTGAGTGTTCTGGCAGACCCTGGATGGATCAGCGCGTTGAGTGTTTTTGGTGTCTTTGAAGGTAGGACTTAAGCTTCCAATCTGTGATGTACAGAGGAATGGTGATGGTTTTCCTGGCTTCCTTTTAATTGCAGGAGGTGTTGCTTTACTGAGGGCTGCTGCAAAGAACCACGCTCGCGTGTCTGTTGTGTGTGATCCTGGGGACTATCCCACCATAGCAAAGGAAATGCAGGCGTCCAGCGCTAAGGATACGACTTTGGAAACTCGGCAGCAACTGGCTCTGAAGGTCGGCTTTCTGACTGTGCTTTCCCACAACTTTTCAAGAATGCTGGTGACTGACTAGTCTCAATGCTCTTTCTGCAGGCTTTCACTCATACGGCTCAGTATGATACGGCCATCTCTGATTACTTCAGGAAACAGTACAGCAAAGGGGTGTCTCAGCTTCCCCTGAGGTATGGCATGAATCCACACCAGACTCCTGCTCAGCTCTACACATTGAGGTCTAAGCTTCCTCTTTCAGGTAGGATGCCTTGTAAGTCTGTTCTGAATAACCTTATAATGGTACTGTAACAATGCACGCAGATCCTCCTTTCTGAACACAGTGCGTTCCCAGGGAATCGTTCATTAAGTGAACGTTTGCTTAGCAAACTGATGATTTCCTATGGGAAATTTTCTATAACCTGTGATTTGTCATCCCTTCCTCCATGATTTCTGCCTGAAACTGCTGCAGCCAATCAGCAAAAGCCATACAAAGGAAAAACTGAACTGCCCGATCTCTACTGCTCCTTGATTTCTCTGATCTCTCTCCCTCCCACCACGGTTTCTGCCCCAATGGCTGCCGCCAACCAGCAAAAAACAAACAAACAAGGAAGTGGGCAAACTTCGGTTGTTCGGATATCTGAATCAGCCATTCGTATAGTGAGGTTTGGGCATAATCCTTTGTGTTCAGATAACAGATTTTTTTAATAACAAGAGTTCTGATAGTGGGACCTGTGTACTAGGAAACAGTTCTTTTGAATATACGGAACACATTTCTACTGTAATCTTTACAAGAACTACTATCAGGTAGGTCAGAATTGATATTTCCACATCATAGACTGCAGAGAACAACACTTATTCAGTACATTCAAAACAGGTAAAAGAGGTGAGATTAGGAGCTATACCTCCATTTCTTAGGCACTACATTTCACCCGGCTCTCAGTAATGCTACTGATGGAGGCAGTGTGCTTTAGTGGTTGGAGTGTTGTCAAGTTCTTCAAGCCCTCAGATGTTTCGTTCATTGCTCTTGTTAATGTAAAAGTGGAGGGGGACCTTCCTTCCTTCCTTCCTTCCTTCCTTCCTTCCTTCCTTCCTTCCTTCCTTCCTTCCTTTTCCCTTGCGTTTACCATTGGTAGGGTTAAAAGCAAAGAGAAATGGTTCATAACACTTTGTTCCTAAACTGAATGGCACCTTCCACTTTGGCTGTTGGTGCCCCTACATAAGAATGGCCTTTATGACTGAATTTACTTTTATGTTCTGCCTGCAGTTCTGAATGGCTCTCCTGGGTTTATAAACCTGTGTGATGCTCTGAATGCCTGGCAGCTGGTCAAGGAGCTCAAACAGGCTTTGGCCATTCCAGCCGCAGCTTCCTTCAAACACGTCAGTCCAGCAGGTGAGACTCTGACTTCCAAGGATGGGTCCCAGTTAACTTGCTTGGCTTTCTCCAGCTGTGCTCTGTGTTAAAGGAGACCGTATTTCTTGTGCTACATCTGCAGAGATGCACTAATGTCCTATCTAGAAGACCTGAGACGCTTAACAGAAAGGTGAACTAGAGCTTTGTTGTGTGCTTCTCTTTCTCAGAGTAGCGCGTATGCGTAGAGTTGGCAGGGGGCTTCAAAGGTCCCTCAGCCCCTTGCCAATGCAGGAAATCTACTGCTATAGCTTCTCCAAAAAGTCACTATCCAACACCTGCTTGAAAACCTCTATGAGAGGATAATCCACCAGCTTCCAAGGCAGTCTTTTCCAGTTTCAAATAGCTTAGTCCAAGTCTTTTCTTTCTTTCTTGTAGTTGAATAATGGAATTGCAGTTTGAAGCTCAGGTTCTGATATTTGCAGGTGGGGAGTGCCATACACAAATGGCACTGCATCTGTAGGCCTGTGGCCCTTTCCAGATGTTGGGCTGCAAAGCCCCCATTGGCCACAGCCGCTGTAGAGAGACAAAGCTCTTCTTACTGCCTTTGCTTCTTTTGCCTACCAGGTGCAGCTGTTGGCATACCTCTCACTGAACAGGAAGCTCAAGTCTGTATGGTGCACGACATGCACCACACCCTGACACCCTTGGCATCTGCATATGCGCGAGCAAGAGGTGAGTGGGGACTCAGGGCAAGTTACCGTATTTTCTGCTCCATAAGGCACACCTAGTTTTTAGAGGGGGAATTCAAGAAAAAAAATATTATTTAAAGGGAGCACTGAGCAGGGCCTGTATGCATCCCAGGCTCTGCTCAGCGCTCCCTTTCACGAGCGGCATGGTGTTTGCAGGCTTTTCCCCAAGGAGGGAGAAGGGCAGCTCTTTAAAGGGAGCGCGGCCCTTGGGGGCTTTTCTGGGAGGTGGGGGAAGGGACAAGGCCGCAATTTTGTTAAGCTGTGGTTCTTGGCAAGTACCACACAGGTTTGGCAACTTGGTTATTCATGCTGCAGCCAACCACCTACATCAATACTGTGATGTTGAAAATGTTCAGTTGCTACACTGAGCTTGCTTGCCCCCTGGGTAACTTGGGCTGCAGTTAAGAAGACACCTGCCAGAAGTCCCAAGGGAGTAAGGAGCACTGAATGCATTGGGGCTTACTCAAAAGTAAATGCACCTGGGATTGAGCTGTACACTTAAGAAGCTAAATTCTGGGATCCCTGACTCTGGTAGGTGACCTTTCTGGTGCAAAATGCTACTTTTCTCCCCCAGGTGCTGATAGGATGTCGTCTTTTGGTGACTTCATTGCTCTCTCTGACATCTGTGACGTCCCCACAGCGAAGATTATTTCCAGAGAGGTCAGTCCCCGTGGCATTCTGCACCTCTCTGGTCAGTTGGCTGGAGTTGGCCTGACCACTGCGTGACCATAGAGTAGATGGTGGGTAGGGATAAGGTGGTTGGTAGTGATATTGTTGCATATAATTTACTTATAATGGGTGTTGTTCTCCCCTGTCCTCCTCACTAATCCCTGTGCTGCCCTGGGAACCTGCCCTGATCTTGAAACCCTCAAGCCTAGTAGTGCGTGGAAGGCCAGACCTTTAGGCCTGGGTTTTGCCCATGTTGCAATAAAGGGCAGACGTGAGTCCAAGGGAATGGCTGGGAGGAAGGAGTTTCTGAAGTACACAGAGGCACTGGGAAACCTTGTTGATCAGAACCTAAGCATGCTGAGCACTGAACGCTGCTCCTTTGTAGCCAGAGCAACGCCTGACTAAACCCCTGCCATTCGCCATCAAAAAACGGAAAAAGAAATCCCCTCTCCTCTTCACAGTTCTGAAATATGGATCCAGAATAACTGGTCACGGCTGCCAGTTTTCCCCAAGAGCATAATTGTACCCTTCACATAAAACTTTTGGATTCAGTTTCAGCCTGTGACCCCTTGATTTTTATAAAGCAGCAAATGAGATGGAACAACAGGGAGTCCGTACTAATCATTTCCCCTATGTGCACTTCTTGGAGAATAAAGAACATATTCTTGAACTGATCTTTTCTCCCCCATCCCCACCCCCGCCCTTTGTTAAATTGATACTCCTAAGCCTTTGGACATAGGGCTATACCTAACTTTTATGCCTTTTTTTCCTGATCAGTTTCTGTATTATATTTCATGGGAGATAGCTAAGGCTGTTTGACAGGTTGTTATACAAGCTGGAAATCCCAATTGAGATTTATTTCCCACCCCCCAGCCCCAGGCTGAGTGTTTGTTTTAAGTTGTGTTTTTGTGTCCGGTTTGGTTTTTTAAAAAAATGAATTTTATTAGTATTTTCCACACGACAACAGCAACACAAAATATATATAAAAAATAATAATACACAACACACAAAAATCAACATTCGAAAGCTAAAGAACAACAACAACAACAACAACAACAACACAAAACAAACAAATCCATATCTTACAGGTTAATATTATAAACACTGAAACAACAACAAGAAGACATTGACTTCCACCAGTCCCACAGCACCTCCTTTATCTCTCATTGTGTCTTCCTGTTTTCCTGTTTTCTTTATCATCTCTATCCTAACTTCTAGATATAAATCCTTCTTTCATATCCTTTCACTTCACAAGATTATTCCAGACTCAGCCAGATATCTGCCCTCGAACCTTGACTTTTGAGGTATTCATTTAGGCACTCCCATTCTTTTTTTACTTCACTTTTTGTTTTTTGTCTTATTATATCTGTCAATTTGGCTAATTCTAAGTATTCTGAGAGCTTACATAGCCACTCTCCCCTAGTGGGTAACTGATTCCCTTTCCAGTACTTAGCCACCAGGATTCTTGCTGCAGATGTTGCGTATAAGAAAACATTAGTATTTGGTTTGGTTTTAAAGGCAGGCCATCTAACAAATCCATGGCTGTCCCTCTGCCCCCCAAAAAGGTTCAGTTAGAATGAGGCTCCAGCCCCTCCTGCAGGGCAGAGTTAGCCTGCTTGGATTTAGGCTTCTGTAATTAACAGTGGAACCTGCAACAAAACGTTGCAGTAGTGGTGGCAGGGATCCTGTCCAGTGTGCTAGCAAGCTAGCAGTTATGTAGTCTTCCAAAGTATTCAGTTCAGTTCAGTTTTCTGTGCCTTTCCCCTCCCAAATGTCAGACAGGATTCATTGACCACTGAAAGGGTTAACTCCTTATTGGGCAGCTTTGGCGATCATTAAGGGTCCCCTGAGCATGCTGACACCTCTCCCTCTCATCTGTGGCTGCTCTGCTCTGGCTACAATAGGACTGACACTACCTTAGTTTGCTGATAAGATATTGGACATTCTTGGGTGTCTTAACTTTTTCCCCCCTTTATTGACATAGGTTTAAACAATAAAATCATACAAAGTCACCCAAATATATTAATAATCCAAACACATACAATATATAAAAGGCTCGCTAGCCACCACTGAATAAATCAGACAACTTTGGATTTAGCTTTAAAAATCTCAGCTAAATAACCCGAAACAATCTTGGTAGTTTCGGGATTAACATCCCTCAACAGGTACAGTGGTGCCTCGCAAGACAAAATTAATTCATTCCGCGAGTTGTTTCGTATTGCGATTCTTTCGTCTTGCGGAGCGCGGATTCCCTGGGTATTAACGGCTTTAAGAAAAAGGAAGCAAACTCGCAAGACGTTTTCGTCTTGCGAAGAAAGCCCATAGGGAAAATCGTCTTGCGAAGCAACTAAAAAAACGAAAAACCCTTTCATCTTGCGCGTTTTTCGTCTTGCGAGGCATTCGTCTTGCGAGGCACCACTGTATTGGATTATAGATTCTTTATAAGTGGGTATTTTGAGCTGTAAGGGAGCCACTAGGAGATCTCTGCGATGGGTGTCGAGAAGAGGGCAATCCAAGATTATGTGACGTCTTTTATCTGGTGTTTTCTGAATACAGGGGCAGAATCTGTTCTGGAAGGGGATCTTTTGAAACCTTCCAACCAATACAGATGAGGGGGGAGCCTTTGACGAGCCAACATAAAAGCTCTGCAATGCTATGGAGTATCTAAATTATAAAAGAAATTAGGCATTACTCCGTGGTGAGGCTGCAATCCTAAGTGAGCAGATGAGCATACGGAAGGCTGGGAGGGGGTGAAGTTTTGGGATTTCATGGTCCAAGTAGCCTTTGCTTGATAAGCACGAAGATATGTGACTCATCCAATAGAAAAAGGGAATCTATTGCAAACGTGTGTTGTGCATACAGGTATCTGATGGGATTGTGGCTCCTGGCTATGATGATGAAGCCCTCAAAATCCTATCCAAAAAGAAAAATGGAAGCTACTGTGTCCTCCAGGTTAGTGTTTGAACTGCTACAGGATATGTGAATATGACAACTGATTTCTCTCTCTCAACTACGTCCAGACTTCCCTGCTCCCTCCCTCAGTTTACTTTTAAAGCATGATATTTAAGCAAAAACCAATAAAGATATACTCATGACATCTTAAAACCTCAAAGTGCAATGGCTTTTCTTAAAATTGCCTCTTAGGTTGAGGAGACACATTTTAGTGATTCCAAACTGTTTTCCATACAGTATGCTTGTAGTTTGCAATATAAACTTGTATTCGGTGCATTGATGGTTTAATAAAACTATGAGAAGTAAGGAAAACCTGACAGTAAGAAAAAACCTTCAGTAAGAAAAACCTGACAATATGCCTGTGGTCCAAAAGGTAATGAATACAACATTGCCATCAATTTAGGGTTTAATGGCATATGGTTTAAAAGTAGTTCCTGTTTCAAATCTCCCAATGTGGAAGTATTCCCTACTTGCATAGGACCAAGCAGATTTTGCATTCAAAAGTTCTGCAAAGAAATAAAATGACAAAAATATAGCTATTTATATACAAAACCCCTCAATCTGTGTGCTGGGGGGTGGGTAACCCATTACATTTTTACTCAGGAACAAGTCCCAGTGGGTTGAGTGGGGCTTGCTCCCTACTGAAATGTTTCTAGGACTGCAGTCATAGTCACTTTAAGAGAAGGAGGCCAGAAACCCTGAAAGAGGAATAACACTTTGGGAAGCCGCCACACAGAAACTTTCAGCCGGTGCTGCTTGCTTGTTGTGAAGTGTATTTTGGCATTGGTGAGGACCATGGAGTTGAACATTTCTGGTAAAGCTTTTGCTGCCTCCTGCTTTCCAGCAGGTGTGCAGTACTTCATTAACAATAAGCAATGAGAGAAACTGTATTAAATCGACATGGCATTAAGAACAGAATCCTGCTTTTTAGATGGACCCAGCTTATGAGCCGGATGAAAACGAAATCCGCACTCTGTTTGGATTGCATCTGATGCAGAAGAGGAACGATGGCGTGATCGACCGATCTCTCTTCAAAAACATCGTCACTAAAAATAAAAGTGTAAGTGAAGGGAAGGGTGCCTTGATAGGAGAGCTGACCGACAATGCTCCTGTCAGGAATGGAAATTAGAGCGCTACATTGAGACCATTTAATGGTTCAGTCTTAACAGTATATAATTGAATGGCAGGACTCAGGCTTTGGACATACAGCCCTCTGATTCCATCCTCCTTTATCTTGAGTTGAAAAGAACAGAACACCAAGCATCAGTTCTGAAGAGTGGCATCCAAGCACCAGTCCCCTCCAAAGGCTGATGCCCCCCCCCCAAACACCTCTCCTTCGAACAAGTCCAGAAGCCCATTCAGAAACTCGTCATTTTCACCAAAGACAGGCAGGCACCCAACCTGTTGGTGTAGTACCACTTAAGATCAGCAGGTGGCTCTGCAGAACACTTCGCCATGAATCAGGTTGCCTTTAAACATCACTGCTTGCCTGCTTTCCCCAGGCTTGTTTCTCTACTGCTCAGTCACTAAACTGTCCATCTTCACTAGTAATACAAGGATGCCAAGAAATCTGGAGACGGGCTGGAGATCCTGTATGTAGTGAGGATGGTAGAAGCAGAAGCCAATTGCTCTCTATATTGGTGAAACTTGCTCATCTGAAAACCCACCTTTCCTGCTCAGAGAAATCCTTTGGGGTACCTGTTGGGGTTTAGCCTGCAGCTGTCTTTGGGTCCAGCCCCCCTCCAGGTACCTGGCCTGCTCTGCAGCAGAGTAATCACGCAGCTTCCACAGCATGTGGGAGTTCCAAGACTAGCACGGAGAGTAGAAATAAATCGCAGGAAATGATTGAGTACAGACACGAGGCTTTACGGTCAGTTTTAAGCGTGGCTGTTACAAACTCTACAAAACAAAGCCTTTACTAGAGCCCTGATTGAGGCAGTTTAAACTTAATGCTCAGGCCTGGCCCTAAAAACTGCCAGACCGTCTCTCACATCTTCACACTTTGAGAGAAGAGTTTAGACTAAACATCTCTTAACTGTCCAGTACAGAAGAGTGCATGTGTAGAGACATTCTTCACAGTGACCTTGCTTCTAGCATCTTCTGTGTTGTTTCTGGGAATGAATGTCACTCCCCCCAACAGGGACCCCAGCCCCCCTCTTCTCAGCTCCCCTCTTGGTCTCCAGGGAAGAGGCAGCAGCCCTGGAGAGAGAGAGAGAGAGAGAGAGAGAGAGAGAGAGAGAGAGAGAGAGAGAGAGAGAGAGGAGAGACTTCACACAGAGCTGGTGAAGAGATGTCAGTGTTTCATGGAGACAGCTGCCTTTCTCTTCAGGGGAATTCTGTTAAAGACCACCTAGATTTTTCTAGAAAAAAACTGTTGTGCCTTCATTGTAATTCAACAGTCATCTAACCACTCAGGTTATAGAAGATAATTGGTTTGCAGAGTGTTTAGAGTGAGGACTCAAAACAGTTATTAAAGTAAGTGCCCTGATCTTCAGTTTTGTGTCTTGAGTAGTGCTGCTTAGGAAGTGGTTTTTTTCCCCTTTCCTTTTGCCTTTGCAGCCCATTTCCATTCCTTTCATAGGGATACCTTCACAGCCACCTCTCTCTTGTTGTTTCAGCTGCCCGAGCCAGCAGTCCGAGATCTGATTGTTGCCAGCATCGCTGTCAAATACACCCAGTCTAATTCAGTTTGTTATGCCAAGAATGGACAGGTAACTGCTTGGAAATGTTCAAGGGAGATCATCCCATTGTACTTTCTGGCCAGAACATCAGCTTTTGAAACTTGGTGCTGTGAAACAAATACAAGTGCAGTGATTTAGACATCTTTCTGCAGGGTCTGCAGTTAAAGTTTTGCTAAGTTCCATTTGATACATTCTTCCCTTCCCACCTTTTTCTACGTTCTCTGGCTCACAGACTCCAAAATTTCCCTTGTGTGTGTTTACTATATTGAAGCCAGCAGCAGAGTGGGTGATGATGGACATACATTGTAAGTGACTGAGGGCACATTCGCTGCCCAGAAAAGAAATACCTCGGTGTATAGTGAATGTGTTTTCAAACCATTTATGCCAGGCTGTCACTGCAGTTGTGTCTTCATCTGGAATCTGAGTGTGTTTTTGTGCACAAAGAGTGCTTCCTCTTCTCCACCAGGCACTGCCATCTTTACTCCCCCATCAGACTTAAGAGTGCTACTTGCATGCCTTGGAAGTGTTCCCCGTCACACCTCTTGTTTATCATTTTCAAGTGCATGGCAGACCTTTCTGCATACTTCCCAGTTCTGAACTTGCCCACAATTACGAGTGGCAATGTTGAGCTAGAAACTGTGTTTGGGATATTGAGTCCTGTTGAGTTGCTGCTGTCCTTCTAAAGTCTTGTTGGGACCAATCTGCTGGCTTTGAAAGAGTTCTCCTGCCTTTGCAAGGAGACTCGTTTGTGGTGCCAGGCAGGCTTACTGCCGCTGCGCCATAAATGTCAATATGTCTCCCTGCATTGAAGGGGCATTGCTAGGGGCAGACTGGCAGGAAATCCTCCAGGGAAAGTGGACAAAACGCCGGCTCCCTTGGCCTGAAAACAAGATGAGCACCGCAACCCCATAGTCACCTTTGACTGAACATAACCGTCCAGGGGTCCTTTACCTTTTTTTTTTATAACTTGCCAATCTGCTCTGCTCTCCTAAGGAGTCTAGGGTGTCCTGTGCTTTATCAACACTGTAACCTTGCAAGGTGGGAGATTGTGGGAGCTTCCCAGCAGGTCTGTCGCTGTTGCTTGCCAGGAAGGGTGAGGAGCTGTGCTGGTGGTTCAGTTTTTAATTTTGACCTTATTAAAGTGCTTCAGAGAAGCCTCATGGGCTGTAGCTCTTCTGCTGCTGGTCTGACAGGTCATTTCAAGCTCATGTCCTCCCTATAAGCATAATAAATAGGACTGGTCCAGGAACAAAGCGCGTTTGCCGCTGCTCCCTTTCAAGAACGGTGTTGAGCATCCCTCCTTGATGTTTCCTCCAGAGCCTTTGCAGAGGCAGCTGCATTTTCCATTGCTGGAGCGTTGCAATAATGACTGTACCATCTGTGATGCTGGGGAAGTAAGAGACTCCATTCAGGTTCAAGCAGAAGGAAGACTCCTCTTTGCTATTTGGGGCAAATGGTGTACATTTTGGTTCTGTTTGTGTATGGTACATTTTGAACTTTGCTTGTTTTTCTCTGGATGTTGGGCTTCTACCCTCCCCCACCACACACACTTTTTTAATGGTAGCAGTTATAGCAACACGATGAGCTTTTTTCTCTGCGTCAAAAGCCTCTTAGTTGTCTTCGTCCTGTGATTTGTTTATGTGCTCAGGGGGCTATTCAGAGGCTAGGCTGAGCTGAAAAACAAGGGGGGGGGGGAAGCTTCTGGAATAATTTAGGATTCTAATCCTGCTTCTGTTTCTTCTCCGGATAAATGATTGAACTGTTTATACCGTCATTTCAGTTGACACACATGAGAGCTGTATTCTGTTGCAGTCTCTGCAAACATCCCAAGAGAGTTAACTAGAATACACTGAGATTCTTCGTTGCAATAAACAAGTCATTCAGACCTGAAATGGCAGCTCTCCATTGGGTACTTTTGATATACCTTGTACCTGGCTGGTATAGTGTTGGCTGTATAAATGTTCAGTTGCTTTTAGCACCATTCAAGAGCCATTGAAATTCGTGGCAAATCTCCTGTAAATCTTAAAGGATCAGGGCCACAGCCAGAATGAACAAGCCCTTGAGCGGTCCCTTAACTTTCAGGGGTGTGTGCTATGACTCCTCCCCCCCCTTGGGGTCAATATTGTCCAGCTCCTGATATTGAGGGCTTATCCACACTTATTCTTGCCCCACTCTTTTCCCCAGGGAAAAGAGTCTACTCCTTAGGACTCAGCTGAGAACTAAGTTCTTTAGTAGTCAATTGGAGCAACCCGCCATTTGGGTTTTCTCTGGGTTGATGCTGCCTCCGTTTCAGAGCTAGAGGGATTTCCCTCGGGAAGGTGCAGGGCAGGGGAAAACAGCTCAGACCCCCATGTTTCTAGGCACGGGACAAGGGGGAGCGTGGAGGGAGCCCTAAGTGCTCCTTGAGTTTTTATCTTCAGAGCTGACAGGATTTGCTGCTTTCCCCCTTAATTAAGAATCACGGTACTCAAATTCAGTTACTCAGACGAGAGGCATATAATAAGCAACCCAGAATGCTTATGAAGGAATAAAGGTAATAGAAGCACATGGCCTTAGCTCCTGCATTGTTCTTCCCCAGGGACAGAAGGGCTGCTTCCATTCACATCCAACGGAAGCCCCTGCTGTGATTTTTGTAATTTCCTGTAGACCCACCCCTCTCCCCTGCCACGGCCACCTCTATTTTTGCCACCCCCAAAGCAAGGTAGATTTTCTAGGGGCTGCATGTGGCTTGGGGAATTGGTGGAAACTATCATGCAGGGGTAAAGAAGCTTTTTGGCCCTGGGAGCAGATCTGAAGGTGGAGGTTGTAAGGAGCTGCCATGGGGCAGTTAAGGAGCAGCGCTGGGAGGGAGTCGTGGTTTCTGCCGCATGGCTCCTTGAGTGTAGAGGCTCACGCAGGATCCTGAGCACCCTTTGCTTGGAAGGGAAGCAACTTCACACACCTTGTCTTTCACTTAGTGACTACGAAGAAGCAAGAATTAACAAATCAAACACCACAGACCAGGTTCTCAAACTTTTTTTCTCATAATATAAATTAGCTCACCCCACATCAGATTTTTTATTGATAATAAATACATTGGAAAACACAAAGAAACAACTCCTAGCAGTGCTTGAATTATAACACAGAACACAGCTACTATATAATATGGTCATGAGACACCCAGAAAGAATAAAACAGTGCAGCTTCATAAGAACATGAATCATTTCCAAAATGTAATTATAAACAAACCTCTTTCATCTGTGCCTTAAGTACGAGTAATCACATTTATATTAGGTGTAGTTTGAGACAAACAAACTCATCTCTTCAACACAAAGAAGCCTTTCTCCTTTCTGATCTTTCATATTTGTCAGGGTTCAAAATCCCTGTTCACAACAATATGTTGTGGAGAACTGTAGAAAAACAGCCAGTGCTCTCACTCTCATTTTAAAAAGATATCCATATTCTGCATTTTATTTTATAAGTTGATACTATGCTACACTGAAATGTTGGAATGTTTCTTTGATTGCCCTTGAATCTTCCCACCGCACTTCCCACCCTCTCCTGGTACGCCCGCGGGGCAAGGCCTGCCCTTTGAGAGCTGCTGCCATAGACCAAGCACTTGCACTGCTTAGAGGTGTAGTATTTTGCTTGTGGTGAAGATGAAGAGTGTCGTTCAATGTGTAAAATCAGCTTGTATTGAGGTTCAATGCAGTCCTGAAGCCAGTGGAGAAGCTATGTTAGGCAAAAGACCTTTCTGATGGAGCAGGCACAACATTGCAGGACTCTGTAAATCCATTAATTGTGCAGCCCCGGAGGAATATTAAACAAGCGCAATGTTGTGTAATGCCAGTGGCTGACTTGTTAGCAAGGAGCATATTATTCATTGGCTGCTAAAAAAAGGACACAAGTCCAGATTTTTCATTCCCTGTCATTGGGGAACGATCCTTATTTTGGCAAGATGTGAAATCACTGTAGGAATAAGACAGCAAATGGTTCATTTCTTTCAGTTTGGCCTTGGACTCAGGGCTTTAACATCTGGTAAATGCAGCCTAGGCTGGAAAGTTTGAGGCAGTGGCCAGGCCTCTTGACCCAGCAAGGAACTCATCTCTCCCCTGGTGCTCCTTTCTGAAGAGCTTGTCCTTGGGCGGAAACGGGAACACAGTCCCAAAATATTGCAGAGGGTGGGGGTGAGGAGAGTGGAAAGTGCCCCCAACCTGTTTTTAACATAGCAGAATGAAGGCCCAAACCCCAAAAATAATTGAGCTGAAAATGAAATCCATGTGGTTGATGCAACTCTTGAGTTTTGGCCATTTGAGATTATAGGCTACCTCCCTGATGTCAGTCACTTAACTTAAGAGACTATTTGCTCTCTGAGTTCCCTGTTGCAGTGGCACTGGAGGTAGTAAGCCTTTTACTGCTTTTAAGCCTTTTACTGTGTTGTAAATAAAAATATGCCCTTTTCCCTTATGGGGTATCCAAGAGCCCATATAGAGTCCTTACATAGGTTCCCTATTGGTAGGAGAAAATAACAGAGGCCAACCAGAGAATATTGAGAAGCAAAGCAGCTAGTAAGCTTGATCTTTATTGATCTGTTGCAAAGCTTACTAGCTGCTTTGCTTCTCAATATTCTCTGGTTGGCCTCTGTTATTTTCTCCTACCAATAAGGAACCTATGTAAGGACTCTATATGGGCTCTTGGATACCCCATAAGGGAAAAGGGCATATTTTTATTTACAACAACTGCTCTTTAAATACAGGCTTAAAAATGAATTCAGAATTTTAATCTACAGTAATAAGATCGATCTGAGCATATGGAGATTGCTTCAGAGTAAAAATGCATAGAGTTGCACTGCCTAAGCATGGAACTGGCCTTATTATCTGAATTAGTGCAGGGTTGTGAATGTACAGTTGTAGCATAGCTTTTGAGTCCTCATTGCATTAGAATGAGGTTTACACCTTTCCCTGGATTTGCTTAGATTTTTAATCTGTCTCTTGAGTTCAAGGTGCGCACAGCAGAATGCATGGTTCGTAAAACACACACATATACACACATACTGATGAATGTTTATCCTCACAACAGGAGGTAGTTGAGGCTGAAAAGATGTGACTGTCCCAAGGCTACCCCATTAGCTTTGTGGCTGAACGGCTATTTGAATTTGGTCCCTTGACTCCGGATCCCAACAATCATAATTTCTACACCCAGATTGTAGTTTAGAGTGTCAGATGCTATTCTTTCGGTAAACGTTATTAAGCCCTGCTGCTAGATAGGATTGCAGTCATGAATAATAATAACTGGTAATTTCTATAATTGTGGACCCTGGAAAAAATGAGCAGGGAAATTGTTATTGATTGCACTGGTAATTACCTGGTTTTAGGTTAACATTTCTCCCGGTGAGTGCCGGTCTGTAGAGAGGGGGAGAGTGGCGTAACGCTGCTCTTGGCTTTACGCAAAATAAAACATATGTTGTCTTCTTAAAAGTATCGTCTCCAGTCAGTCTGCTAAACTGCTCTCCAGCCCACCTGTAAAATAAATTATGTAATGACTTTTCCCGGAGCGTTTTAGATAGATATAACAGCATATTAGAAGGGCTGAGACCACAAAAACTTTGGGTGCTAAAAGAAGCTTGTTAGCCAGACTTTGCGCGTGAGAGTGATTGCCGCCCGTTTCGCTTTCTTCATTTATTAGTGGATTTACAGGACAGCCGTTTGAAGTAGACTAGTTTCTTAAGAAGTTGTCTTCACATGCATGGGTTTTCTGATGGATTGCTGCTATTTCTGCTTCAGATTGAGCACATGCAGGCAGGTAGAAACAGCCTCCCGCTGTTCCCCGAGTTTGTGGGGCTGGCGGCGGGGAGGAGCAGGCTTCTCCCCCCCCCCCCCCCGCCAGCCTTCTAACCAAGTCGGGGAACAGTGGGAAAGGTGCGCTGCGCCTCTCCCACTTTCCCCTGAGTTTGTGGAGCTGGCGGTGGGGCTCTCCTGAAGCCTGGAGAGCGAGAGGGGTCGGTGCGCACCGACCCCTCTCGCTCTCCAGGCTTCAGCGAAAGCCTGCATTCGCCCCATAGGACGCACACACATTTCCCCTTCATTTTTGGAGGGGAAAAAGTGCGTCCTATAGGGCGAAAAATACGGTAGATAGGAAGAAACTGGATTTGCTACTAAGCAGAAAGGCATTAGCTTAGCAGAAGAAGTTGTCTTTCTGCACCAGTTAATTATTTCTGGCTTTGGCAATGCCCAGTATAAGTGCCTCCATAAGGGGCAGGGGGGAAATTGTGACCTTGCAGCAGCAGCAGCATTGTGTGTACCTGTGGGGCTGCCACAGCTTCCCTGGAGCTCCTCTGGCCTAATGACCACAGCACTACCATCCGGACAACTTCCACTATTGCCTCCTCATCCTCCCTGCCCCAAGCCATCACTGCCAAAAGAGATGGTGTCCCTCAGGCAAATGACTTTAACATTGAATGGACTTAGGAGGCAGCCTTGACACTGAACAGCCAGACTGCGCTCTTTGGGAACGTGGAAATGTGTGACTGCAGTTGCCCTCCTGAGCAGCCAGGCTTCCTTCCTGGAACTGACTGGATAGCACCTGGAGTATATAAAAATCCAGTCTTCCTTCTAAATTTCATTTAGATTCCGCCCGCTTTTCTAGTCCTCATTGTTGTGGAAAAAAAGTTTGAAAATATATGTAGAACTAAAGTGGTAACAGCAGGAAAAAATATGCAGGGATTGGAACTCAAAAGTTTTGGATGTTGGTATTCTCTATCTCTTCACCCCTCTTTCTTTCTCCTTAACGTTAGAGGCCTATGAGTTGTGTCTCCCCACCCCTTCAAAAAAAGCTCAACACTTTCTATGTTACTCTTGTATCATCATATGTTCCAGCATTTTGTAAACCAAAATGGTGGGTTTTTTGTGCTTTTTTGCGGGGGATTTTTTGCAGTCAAGCAGTATACAAAATTGTATTAAAGTAATGAATAAATTTCAGCTAGAAACTTACCTACTCCTGAGCTGTATATTTCCCTGCTTGCAAATCTAACCTTTGACAATTTTCCTATATGTTGTTTTGCTTACGTGGACAAGTTCATATAATGCTGGACAGCATTAGGTTACACAGCCTGTGGTCCTATTGAACCTGGTAAGACTGAATTCCAAGGAAATATCTTGGAGCTTTATAATCCCCCTTTGGGTTGGGGCCCCTAATCTTTTCCAGAGGTTCAGGGCTGCAGTGAGCCTTCTCTAGGCCAGTGACACATAGTCACTCAGCCAGAATTGACTCTCTTTGGCTGCCTTAACCTCCTGACCATCTGCCCATTTCCATGACGTCTGTAGTGATTGTGGAAATTAAGATAGCTTACAATGTAGTAGAGAATATTACAGCTTTCTCCATAGTGGTTGGGACTCCCACATTGGAGAACGGCTCATCTCAGAACACGCAGAGCAGGCTAGATGCCTAGAAATTCTCATAAGTTGAGTGCTTCCTTTTCCTTGGCTCAATGCAGAGATTACTGAAGAAAAAGCAGTCTTGTTTCCTAACTTAACAAATATTTTGCTTCCCAACCCGCCCCCGCCCCCCCCGGGCGGGTGTGTGATGTTCAGGAATCTTGTTTCTAAACTGGTACACAGTTTGTTTAAGGTTTGGCTTTTCTGGTGAGGCCTTGAGTGAATTTCTTAGGAAAAGGTCCCATGGAAGCTTGCCCTTCCTCCCAATAACTACAGCGCTCTGTCTCTTTCAGGTGGTTGGCATTGGGGCAGGGCAGCAGTCCCGAATCCATTGCACCCGACTGGCTGGAGACAAGGCAAACCACTGGTGGCTCAGACATCACCCCGGGGTCCTCTCCATGAAGTTCAAAGCGGGAGTGAAAAGAGCGGAAATCTCTAATGCTATTGATCAGTATGTCACAGGGACCATTGGAGAGGTACGCCTGGGGGCACTTGGCTAGAGACAAAGTCCAGAATCTGTTCAGGAATGGTGCTTGCATTTGTACCCCTTTCTCCAGGGAGCCGAAGGTGGCTTACATGATTCCCCCTGCTCCTCACTTAATCCCTACAACAATCTTGTGAGGTAGGTTATGCTGAGAGGCAGTGACTGGCTCAGGGTCACCCAGTGAGGTTCTTGGCCGAACCAGGGATTTGAACTCTGGCCTCCCAAGTCTGGCACTCTGACCACTAGGCCACGCGCAACCTCTACTCACATAGGAGGCACCTTGGAATGCTTACAACCCTGCGAAAGCTCTGTGCCAAGGGCTGCCTTATTCAAATATTCAATAGGATAGCCAAAGCCTAGGGAGAAAGGGATGTGCCTTGCATATCCATGTGCCTGGGATGGGAGATCTTGGTTGTGATTGCCATGGCTGGATCTATGTGCTGTTAGTTATTGAAGCTGTAATTCTCTGTTGCTTTTATATAGTACTTAATTACAAAAAAACAACAGTATGAAAAACAGGCAAGTTTGTTCCAAGTGCATTAGACTTCTTAGGGTAGAGCGCCACCCCCCCCCCCCGCAAGTTAGATGATCCTTGGAAGCCTCGGTAAAAAGGCCAGGCATCTCTGAATTTCTCAGAGGCAAACAATACTCCCCTCATGATGTGGCATCTGAAAGGTAAGAGTCAGATTCAAATAAAACTAGGATCAGTATCAAGTGTCTTCCTTCCAGATCTGGGTTAGTCACACATCATATTTATCAACTGATATTTCAGAAGATCCAACCGGGTACCTTTATAGCTGCTTCCACGAGAAGGTCTGGTTCGTAAAGAGGGAAGGTTCCTAAAGACTTCAATCTGAAGTACCAGAAGAAATTAAGTCAGAGCTGCCGCCTAGTTCCCATCAGAGATCTTTAAGGGAATAAAAGGACCACGAGTGGCAACTCTCTGGTTGAAAAGCTTGTGCCGAAAGCATTAAAAACAAATATCCAAATTTAAACACTGCCCCCCCCCCTTTAGAAGGGTGTTTGACTTCTTATTCCAATTCCCTGAATGCTTCTCTAGCAAATTCAGGGCTTCCACAAACGTTGCATAACTTGGTAAACTACACACTCCTTCGGAATGCAATAAAGTCTGAATGCAATAAAGCAAACAGGGATGTGGTTAAAACAGACATTCTGCAAATCATGTCAGCAGTCTGATTGCTTCCTTGGGGCAAATGGCAGCTGGATCCGTGGCACTCAAGACAGAGGACAGTGAGCCAAAATCCTGTTTTGTTGAATGTTGTGTTGGGCTCCTTGTACTAAATGGTCTGCTTGGGTGCTTTGATGTTTACTCACTGGCTGGAGTAGCAGAAAATAGGCCAAGCAAAGCAAATGACTCTGAAATGAGCAGGGTGCTTTGTAGCAGGAAGCTGTAAGGGTACGTGTGTGTATTAGTTTAAACAACAAAGGAACCAGAGGGGCTTAGAATTTAATAAACCTCTGAGTACAAATTTTGTAGCAAGGTGTTACGTAGCTGTGACCTTCCAGTGGGGAACTTGGAGAAATGTTTGCATTCTTGTCACTGTATTTGCCTGCGTTGTTGAATTAGATGCCATCAATGAAGCAGGTGAATTTTTTAAATGCCCCTTTGCAGGATGAAGATCTTGTCAAGTGGAAGGCGCTGTTTGAGGAAGTCCCAGCTTTGCTAACTGAGGCAGACCAAAAGGCATGGATTGGGAAACTGAATGGCGTCTCGCTCAGCTCTGATGCTTTCTTCCCTTTCAGGGATAACGTGGATAGAGCAAAGCGGGTAAGGCTGTGGAATTGGCGGGGTGTGTGTGTGTGTGACTGTGACTCTTAATGACTAACGGGCCTGAGGAGAATATGTCCAGTTAGCTGCTCTTGCTCTGCATACTGGCTCCCTAAAGTCTGTTTTGTAGGTTCTGGTTGCAAGTAAGAGGTATCAAAGTGGAAGCAGGAGTAGCTGTAGTCCAGACATGCATTTCAGGAAATAATAATAATAATAATAATAATTTATTATTTATACCCCGCCCATCTGGCTGAGTTTCCCCAGCCACTCTGGGCGGCTCCCAATCAAGTATTAAAAACAATACAGCGTTAAATATTAAAAACTTCCCTGAACAGGGCTGCCTTCAGATGTCTTTTAAAGATAAGATAGCTGCTTATTTCCTTCACATCTGAAGGGAGGGCGTTCCACAGGGTGGGAGCCACTACCGAGAAGGCCCTCTGCCTGGTTCCCTGTAGCTTTGCTTCTCGCAATGAGGGAACTGCCAGAAGGCCCTCGGCGCTGGATCTCAGTGTCTGTGCTGAACGATGGGGGTGGAGACGCTCCTTCAGGTATACAGGATCGAGGCCGTTTAGAGCTTTAAAGGTCAGCACCAACAAAGCTGATGATACTTACTCAAACTCAGACAGGTTGCAATTCTCATCTTTCAGCACCTTCCAAAGAGAAGATTCACCACCCTTAGTGTCCTCTCTGACCTCCGTTTAGGACAATCTTCCCTAAAAGTGGTTGATAGCTTTTGTGGGCAGCCCATATGTGCAGAATTGTGCAACAGCTAATGAAATGGTTCGATAAAGCTGATTTGTTTTTGTCTCCCTCCTCCTTTTCTCTCAGAGTGGAGTCCAGTTCATTGCTGCCCCTTCTGGTTCAGCAGCTGACCAAGTTGTGATCGAAGCCTGCGATGAGCTGGGAATAACTCTAGTTCATACCAGCCTCCGTCTCTTCCACCACTGAAGCTTCCCCACGTGGCCAGACATTCCTCTTTGCTCATTGGCTTGTCTCTCTGCTTCAGGCGGTGGAAGCATCCTCATTAACGGGTTCTTGCTTGCTTTCTAAAAAGCCAGTCTTCATGGGAACATTTCACTTTATATTCTACATATAATACCCATCGCTTTGAGAAAACTAAAGTAGCTAGCCTCTGATGCATTTCTTGAAAAATTAATGGACAAAAGTATTTGTCACTAATGTGTCTGAAGTCAAATCCTTTATGCATTCAAGGTGTGGACATTAGTTTTATTGGCTTTTGCAGTATGCAGATAATCAGCTGGGCATTGTATGTATGGGAAGCAGATAATCATTGTACTTTGATATTAAAATACCACATTTAATCTCGTAATAGTCTCACCCCCATTTTTGCAGCTCTAAAGTTGGTTCCAGTACTTTCCCCACATAATAGTTGCAGGGTATAATTTGACAGCAGGAGGATCTGTGGAGCTGGGCTGCCGATGGCCTTAATTGCTGGCTATTGACTGGGAAGGGCATTCAACCCGGGCGCCAGATTGCTTTGGCCTCTCTGGGTCCCTCCATCTGTTCCTGCCTCGGGGGGCGCGAGCCGCCGGAGGCCTGTGCAAACTTGGCAGGTGTGGAACTCCAGCACCCCACAACTTGGCTCACACCCAACCGCTGAGGTCTATGTCTCCTCCTGCCCACACTCTGGGACACAACGGCTTCCACCTACCTTGACTGCTTCCAGCCATTACCGTAATTCACTACATAATGGGGGGGGGTTGGGGGGGAGAGCATTAAAAATGCAACAATGATGCGGTGAAATTTGGTATTTCTATTGCACTCTTCGAAGAGCAAGTTTGCTGTTGTTATTTAGTCGTGTCCGACTCTTTGTGACCCCATGGACCAGAGCAAGTTACAATTGCTAATAAAATAGGTAAAACAAAATGTAATGCATCAGCAAGCATTAACAAAATAAAATAGTAGCAAGATAAGTACACTTCACAGCAGTGGGAATAGAGGCAAAGGCCTGGGTGGTGCTGGTTTTAAATTGGTGCCAAAAACCTAGCACTGTACAGACAGGATATTCTGAATTTTGGGTGCCTGGCCCCTTGTGATGTTCACTGGCCACTCCGATTGCAACTTCTTCTGCTGTTTCTCCTACCATGGTTAAATATGATGAGGTGACTGGCAGCTACAAAACTTATTCTGCACCCTCAGCACATGTTACCTCCACAACAGCTAAACCTCTTTTTTAAAGGGATGGAAGGATTTATAGACCTACAAGCATGGGAGAAGCTGCACTCACACAGATAAGTGAGAATTTCAGGGGGGTCCAGCACAAGTAATATAATACATGTTGAGTAAATTTATAGAATAAATGTAGTAGTTTGTAGCCATGCCGTTATAAGCAACCACAATACATTCTTTGGTTAACAAGGGTTGGGGAACAACTGCAGGAGGATCTGCAACAACTTTGGTGTGGGAGTGTCTGAAGCTTTTATCGGGCTCCTATATGCTTATTCTCTGTATCCTGTACTAGGTACCTGGACACCAACTTGTGGTCCGACTATAAATATGTTAAACTCCAGAATTTGCACCAGGACATCAAGATGCTCTGTGCAGCTTCTTCTACCCTACATACTCTCACATAAGACCAGGAGAGATAAAGACTTACAAAAGCTGCAGCCTCATCTTCCTAAATGTTTGTTTCCGTTTTCAAAACTCTGAAATCAAAACAGTGAGCTACAATATGGGACAGTGGTGCTTCAATCTGCTGCTTTAAAAAGATTTGCCTTATGCTTAGTTGGAATTGTTAAATGTGAACTGTCTTTGGGGAGGTGTATTATAAAGTGATGGAAATAACTTCTGCCATGCTGACAGCACTGCCAAGGGGGAGGAATCTGGCATCATGGTTTCTGCATGTTTGGTGGTTTATTAAAAATATCTGTGAAATACTCTGAAGCATGTTTTGCTGTGCTTGTCAGATCAGATGTGCAGTTTAAACAAAGGGCTCCTGGTGTCAGAAGTTATTTGTTACAAACATGAAAGTGACCAAGCAACAAAATTGACTCAATTTCTAAAGGGTTTTCCCCAAAGTGTAAGAGAGAATTGTTGTTGTATTTTTAGGGAGTTGGGTCAGCACTTCTGTCTCCTTTAGGAAATCCTTTAATTTGCCTGGAGAAAGAAAGATTTTGGGTATATGCTCAGTGTGGGTATGTTCACCTGGGTAATTCACTTTAATCTAAATAGACAAGAGCTTTTGATTTTACTTTACTTTCTATACCAAAAACAAAGTCAATATCTGGTGAGCTAAAGCTTTTTAATTTTTAATTTAACCAATGGCAAGTGTTGAAGAGATGGTGCTGTCCAGCTCATCTAACACACTGTGTAGTTGAGATGCAGTGGTAGATGAGAATGAACTGCAGCTGCTGGAGAAAAACCCTTCATAGGCTCTTGCTAGACAGGTGTGGTGTAATCTAGAGCCCCAAGTTACACTGGCTGTATTCAAGTGAAGTAGAACGAAGAGCACCCACCTCCCTGCCTCTTGGCTCATTTCAAGTTGTGCTGTAGTTGGCTAGAGGATTGGATTGGATTGGATTGATCTTTATTACGGCCATTGGCCCGTTACACGACAGTTTCCCATACCAACATATTATACTTAAACCTCCAAATTTGTGGCTAGAGGGACACAACCTGTTCAAGCAGCGCTGCCTAACAAGTTGCTCGTTTGGAAGTACACAGCTAAAACAAAGACTTCCGTAATCATACTTGGAATCTCCATTGGAGGTGGTGGGACTTGAATGAATCTCTCTGAAAGCAAGGTTCAACATGGCGCAGCCTACGAAGGGAATGCTTTGTGCTGTTTGTGACCCTGCAACTATGCGGTTGTATGAACTGGCCTTGGATGACAAATGAAGGTAGGAAAATGTGCTTGGTTTCTCCTGTTGGCATCCATCTGTCTCAAGGGACAATGGAGTGTACCTCCAGGTTTGAAGTCAAACGGCTGCATTTGCAGCACTGAGTGACCTCCCCAGGGCACAAGCCTTGGCAGTGTGTATGGAGGTCTTGTGCTGCCCAGACAAAAAGACCCCTCTCTGCCTCACTGATGTGGCCCAAAGGAAAGCAGGACAATACGTGTGGCACCAGCTTGGTGCCAAACATACTGAATTGGTGGCCTGCATTGATTAAAAAATAAACTGCCTTTTAGGACAGTTTTACTAGGAGCAAATACAGTCATCCCCTTACTTTCACACGATTGAGTCACATGCGACTGCATACATGTAGCATTGTGAAATAATGAAATAATACAATTCTAACCTGAAATGGTGGGTTAGAGCTGGAAAGTCCTTGTGGCCCCTAAGGAGACACTCCTCAGAGGCCGTAGAGTACGCCAGTGAGCCAAAAGTCCAGAAAAAAAGACGCCAAGGGCTCCAAAATTGTGTGCGGACGCTCTCACTGCTGCCACGCTCTCCCACTCAATGACAGGGACTTCTTGGAAGATGGTGGACTAGAGAGAGCTCACTCTGAGACCCTCCCACGCTATCCAACAAATCCTGCTACCCCCACAAATGGAACCGTGCTAAAAATGCCAACAATGAGACCGGGGGTCGGCAAGTTTTACCTCGCCTGGGTCGTTTCACACCAGCAGAGATCCCTCTCTGGGCTGGATTGCGCACACGCCTGAGTACACGTTCCTGTGATTTCTGGCATCTGCGCAGATGCGATTTCTGGCGCCACAGAAGCGAGTCCCCACACTGTTCTGCTCTGGTTTAGCGCAGCGCATGGGGACTTGCCGAGCGGGGCGGCTTGGTTTGGGGGTGACTTATGGGCCGGTTAAACAACCCCGTGGGCTGCTTGTGGCCTATGGGCCTTAGGTTTCGTATCCCTGAATGAGGCAGAAAAAGAGGAGGTGAAAACAACCTGTCCTCTTGGAGGAAAAAGAGGAAGTCCAGCCACAAAGTGGCTTCACGCCAGCCATGTAAAGGGTAGGAAGGGCAAGACAGTCTCCCTCCCTGCCCACCGCTTCCCTCTCCCACTCTAAATCCAACATCCCTGCCACCAATCAACCAAACCTTTAAACAGCTGTTGGGTGGGAAGTTGCAGTGGGTTCCCCACTTTCGTTTATGCACACAGGGCCCATAACATACTCCCCGTTCCCCGGGAAGTTTCCTGTTGTCAGAGAACGGCTGGGTGACAAACAGTGGTGGGAGGCATCAGCTGAGGAACCACCAAGAGAAACCCCAGAAGAGGAAGGCTCAGAGCCCAGGGATTGGTGATGGGACACTGCGGAGAGTTCAAGGAGTGGAATGCTGTTGGGTCAACAGGATTTAGTGAGCGGAGCAAGTTGGTGACAGCGAGGCTGAAGCAGAGGAGGGCAGGCAAGAGGCTGCAGAAGACGACAGGAAGCCTGCCTCTCCTGTTAGTATTTGTAATGTATTTCACAAAGTAAAGATTTATATTCAACCATTTATGTATTCAACTATTTTTGATCACAAATAGCTAACATCTACTATGACAAGCCCCCCTCCCCCCTTGTCTCCAAGGACACGCAGAGTGATGCGTAGGCCGGGACAAAGATTAGAGATGCCCAGATGCAGTTTGAGACTGCTTGGAAACATCTGGCAGAGAGGAGCCTTAGAGGGGGTAGAAGGTGGGGACAATCAGTCCTGGCAAGACCTACTCAGAGTGTTGTTGAGTTTGTTTGCTGCCTTGAGTAACTTCACTAACAACTGGCTCTTCTTCTTCTGGCCTGCAGTAAAGACTGCAAACAGCAGTTTTCATGATAGCAACATTAACAGTAAAGGTAAAGGGACCCCTGACCATTAAGTCCAGTTGCGGACGACTCTGGGGTTGCGGTGCTCATCTCGCTTTTTTGGCCGAGGGAGCCAGCGTACAGCTTCCAGGTCATGTGGCCAGCATGACTAAGCCGCTTCTGGCAAACCAGAGCAGCGCACGAAAACGCCGTTTACCTTCCTGCTGGAGTGGTACCTATTTATCTACTTGCACTTTGTGCTTTCGAACTGCTAGGTTGGCAGGAGCAGGGACCGAGCAACGGGAGCTCACCCCGCCGCGGGGATTCGAACCGCCGACCTTCTGATCGGCAAGTCCTAGGCCCTGTGGTTTAACCCACAGTGCCAACCGCGTCCCTCGACATTAACAGTATTGCAAGCCATATTGTGTAACAAAAGCTGTATTACAGTATTAGCATTTTGTTGTTGTAATCATTGCAGTCTTGGGTTCTGTAAAGTTTAGCCTTGTGTTTCATGTTGTGACTGAAGACGGTTAAGATCTCAGGGAGTACCGCTGCCAAATGCTTTAAAAATAGGGTCGGAATCACTGGGCGTAGAGCATCAACATTCAGCACCAGCCCCTCTAGTTGCCCTAAAGCAAAATCTTTCCATACAGTCACCTCCTCCCCTGACTAGTTCAAATGGTCTAGATCAGAATGGGGCAAGAGTAAAGGCCATCAAGGTAGGCTAAAGATGCCTCACCCCCATGATAAAGTCAGGGTAGGCTTTCTTCACCTGTTTCATAAGACAGGTGTCTTATAACAATAAAGCCTAAGAGAGAGAATTTCCTTTGCTGTAGGAATTAGTGATTCCAGTTTCAATTTTCACAAAGCTCCTTGGGCAGCCTTAGGCCAGTCGCCACCTATCAGCCTAATCTGAGGGAGGTAATGAGCAGGGGAGACATGGCTGGTGATGTTCTGAAAAATGAAAAGCTCAAAAAATATAAAGGAGATGTATTTTTATGTTGTGATAGATCCACACTTGCACCAATGGTGCTATACAGCACCTGTATTTCAGGGCCTAGAAGGGGGATGTAGAAGAGCTCCATGTTCCTGTTCCAGGGATGAGCTACACAATCCTAAGAAGAAAGAGACTAGACACACAGCTGGATTGTAAATCTTTTTATTAAAAGAGTTGTCTCCCACAGTAGTTAAAGCTTTGGCACTTACAGTATAAAAAATAATCACTGATCATAATTATACCAAATTCCTCTGTCAATGGTGTACTAAGTGTCTTTAATATATTTTCCTGTTAAAAAAACACTGAGGGGGAGGGGAGGGAGCAGGGAAAGGAAGAACAATGTTGATAAATAACAGTACGAGATACAAACATACCGCTAGGGAAAGAAATTAGGATAATTTAGAAAGATTAGGACTGTGCATATTTTTAGATATCACAGTGATGGGGTTTGCAGTCCCTATTGGTAGCTGCACAATTAGATGAACACAGAACTTTGGATTTTCATTCATTCCCTATGGCAGGAGAGCCCCTCCCCTTAATCCCTTATGGATACTGGTTGCTGAGCAAATTATGAGTTAGTATGAGTCGTCTTCAGGGAAAATACTGAATGGTATTGAAACACTGAGCAAAAGAGAAGACAGTATACAACTATCCTTTGTGAAAAGAAGTCTTGAGACACTCCAAGAGTGGCCTCCCTTGGAGAAGCTGTGAGTTGAGCAAAGCCGAGAAAGGCACTCTGGCCACCCGAAGCAGACCTGCTTTCCTCTAGCAGCATTCTAGAGTGGATGGTCTTGGCAAGAAAGACTTTCCTTGGCTGGTGTTAGTCTCCTCGTCGATTTGGCGTCTCTGCTTGTAGATGCAAAGGGTAGAAGCACTCAATGGGGCAGTGAACATTCTGCTGGAAGAAAGGAGGAGGAAGGAAATCAGCTCAGCAGGTCTAGAAGGTGGAAAGTATCTTGCTCAGCCAAAATACTTGCATCTCTTGACATTTCACAATGCAAACCCTTAACAGATGAATCGTGAGGTGGAGGGATGGGCAGCAGTTCTGCTGAAGGGAATGGAAATGTTCCTGTTCCACTGCATTCATCAAAGTGATGGCTGTATTGGTTTCCCTTCCTTCTGCCGCTAAGCTGGACATGGTCCAATAAACACACTCACTCTCGACACAAACTGCATTCCAGTCGTGTTTCATACCATATCCTACCGTAGGATATTGAGGGAATTGGAAGCCTGTGGCAATCAGACTAGGAACGTTTGATTAGTCATCACATGAAAGTGGTTTAGAACTGTTTTAGGCTGGCCATGCAGATGACTAACTTATTCTAAATATTTTGGTGTTGGACTAGAAGCACTTGATTCTGAAGCTGTGCATCTGATCAGTCTCTTAGATTAGAAACTGCTGGGAGACCCAAGAAGTCAACAGAAGTTGCCTGTCTATAGTGGAAGACTACCAGGAATTTGCATTCTTGGTAACAATGGTGAGCAGTGCTGAACAGCCACTGTTGCCAGATGAATGGGGCTTCTATACTTACAGTATTTGAAGTTTGTTGCTGTCTCTGTGAGTACTGTGAATAGGTGTGACCAGGAGAACCTTCAGGTGAAAGCGCAGCACCTGGCCGACGACAATTGTCACAACGCCAGCCCTTTAAATAAACAAACACTACATTTTAGCATGAGCTTCTGAATGGAAGATGTCATATATATCAAATTTCAAATTTGTCCCTGAAGAAAAGTGGCATACACAATTGTCTCCCTTCGTATCCTAAGGGAAAAGATCCAGTCAAAATGAGAGGTTGATTCACTAGGTATCATGGGTTCATTCATACAGGTATATTTTCACTGAAACTCAAGCCCTAAGTCTGTGTATGATTCCAGTCTTAGTAGGCAGAGGAACTAACAGCGTTTTAAGGTCAATGTCATTTTAAGAGTTTTCAGTATAGGCTTAAATAAGTTGCAAGAAGAGATGTCCTGATCATTTGGGAAATAATATTTCAAAAACTACAAAAGCTATCTGAATGAAAGACATGTTAGGAGACAAGAACAGTACTGTGTCACCTAGGCAGCTCTAAACAGCTCATCCACAATGCTGCAAAAGTACTTGTTCTGAAAGTGGCATTAGCATTGGTAAATCAGACTTCATATACTGTGCATGCCCGTAAAACCGGGCAAAAGTGCATAATGTCGCATGTTTATTTCTGCTTTAGGCTCCCCTTTAACAATTTCATTTGTAGTGCTTGTTACTGAAGAGTCACTTAAAATGTAATGAACTCTGAACCTGAGTGGGCATTATCCACAAAATATGTCCAGATTCTGCAAGTATGTCATATACCCCCCTGCCTCCCCCCACTCTCTCTCACATGCCATGCTGCCTGTTATAAGTCACAGCACTGGTATGAAAATGCTTACCTGCTGTCCTCCATAGCAAGTACAGGAGCAGATGGCCCCAAGGTATTCCTTCTGCCACTGCTCTCCTACATGGTACATTTTGCCCTCATCATAGCAAGTTGCTTCATCTACAAAAAAAAGCCAAGGAACAAGCAATTCTTTTAAGAATTGGCATGTACTTTGCCACTTGGAGGGCAAAACATCTCAAGTATTAAATCCACCTTAACATTGCCAACCTATACCAGGAAGATTCTTAAGACAATTTAGGAGGTTATCTCCAGTGAGGTATTCATCAACAGGTTGGCAGGATTTTGTTCAGGTTTCCTCCTACCTGCCAGCCTGTGGAAAAGAGGAGGAGGGAAGGAAACCTAGTTGAGTTCTGTTGATTTATGGCTACCAGCATCGGCAGTAGGGACATGGGTTGCCAGTGCTTTCCTGTAAGAGGGAGCACCTAAACCGGGCAGAATCTTTATCCTGATGGCAGGATCACATTTTTCTTGCCTTTTGTGGTATAAAGAATGAACAACCCTGTGCAGAACACCCTCATTGTCAGTTAAACACTCCTGTAAGAAGAATTGAAGGGACGCAGGTGGCGCTGTGGGTTAAAGCCTCAGCGCCTAGGACTTGCCGATCGAAAGGTCGGCGGTTCGAATCCCTGCGGCGGGGTGCGCTCCCGTTGCTCGGTCCCAGCGCCTGCCAACCTAGCAGTTCGAAAGCACCTCCGGGTGCAAGTAGATAAATAGGGACCGCTTACCAGCAGGAAGGTAAACGGCGTTTCCGTGTGCGGCTCTGGCTCGCCAGATGCAGCTTTGTCACGCTGGCCACGTGACCCGGAAGTGTCTCCGGACAGCGCTGGCCCCTGGCCTCTTAAGTGAGATGGGCGCACAACCCCAGAGTCTGTCAAGACTGGCCCGTACGGGCAGGGGTACCTTTACCTTTACCTTTAAGAAGAATTGTCCCAGAGGACAGGAATAGGACCCCAACTTTTCATTTTAATTCAGAAAAATAAATCACTAGAGGTGAATTCAGAAAAATAAATCACTAGAGCTGGCATTTAACTATGCTTAACTCAGAGTAGATCCATAAATTTGGCCCATTAATTTCAATGGAAACCCAGTTGAATAGCACCCTAGATTTTGCTTCTAGGTTATTCTGGGGATACGCACGAGCAGCAGGAATGCTGTTTTATACATCAAGAAAGGTAATGTCCATACGTACGAGGTTCGCATTTGAATTCTCCCTTTCCATTCCCAAGGCAAGTGCAGCTCATCATCTGTCCGTTCTCTCCTTGCCGGTCCCACTTCTCACCAATCTTATAGTTCACAGCATTGTCATGACACCACTCTGAAGGAACAAAGAAACGACAGATCAATAAGGTGACGCTGAATCCACACTGAGCCCTGTTTGACAATGTGTTGGTCACTTGATGTATTCTGGGGCTTAGGGTCCCATAGACAAAAGCCTCAGATCTGTAGAAGGAGCTCTTTACAAAGAACAATATTTCAAGAAAAAAGAGCTCTTATCCACTCAACTGGCAGCTAAGCACAGCTTAGAAGTAAAAAGGGGCCGGACATGTTTAGTATCCATAAAAAATAATTCCTCTGTTATTGTTCCCAGGTAACAGTCCCCACCTATCCAAAAAATAATTCAGCCACATCCACCTGCTGTTGGTCTCCTCGTTACTGTGATCGCTACGTGAGGCTCCTTAAACCATCACTTATCCCAGGGTGAGCTACAAGCATTTGATCTTGCTAAGGGTTGAGCAGTGCTTTGCCCCTGGAACATATTATGAACATATTTAGAAAGTGAATTGGCTTTTAAGAGAGTTAAGATTATTTTAGAAAGCTCTAATGCTGCTAGGATACATATGACAAGGCTGGGAATGAGGGCTATAACTTGCAATATGATCAAGACATAGTATTTAAGTTTTATCAAATTGTCTTCAAGTTATCAGGATTTATTTAGTTGTTGATTTGGCTGTCAGTATCTGTAAATGTGAAGCACACACAGAAGAAGCAATGTTCAATTCGGTGTCTTATTTTATCTGGGGGGGAAACTAAGAATATAAGTGTTTGGCATCAGGGTAGTCAGCTGGTAAAGTCCTGCAGCAAACAAAATACTGAACTTTAATTGGAAAAAAACTGGTGTAAACCAGAATTAATGACAGCTCTAGCTGGATTATGTTTTATGGTTTAAATCCAACAAATAGCAGGGTCACTTATATTTCACAGTTAATAATTCCAGTCCAACACAGGGCCAACTGAATGTTTCTCCCTTAGCTTTTGTTAAGGGCAGATATTTAAACATCTCCTGAAACAATAGGCATTGCGGATGTTTTTTTGAATGTGCTGGACACAGTAGAACATATTCTTTTATACTGTCCATTGTACAACCAGCTACGCAAATGTGTGCTATCCCCTTTTCTGGGTTGTCTAACATCACAGCACAATGAAAATGGCGGTGTGTTAACCAGGGCATTTGGGTGTTCCCTAGTTTGTCTTGTATTTCTTGTGTCAATGTGGGTTTTTTGTTTTTGTAGAAGCCTGCTAGGCGGCATAAGCCTTTGGCTTGCCAGGTTTTTATCTGGAGGCTTTGTGCTGCGTGGTGGAATAGTGGGGGGAATAGCCAGAGGGGATTAGTGGGAATGGGGTTGGGGACAGTTTACCTGCTTCTTCCTTCCATGCTTTAAGCATGGTCTGTGTGAACATGTTTAGCGTTGTGGGGATTTGTTTGGGAGGAATGGGTATGCCATGGTGGGGGGGATTTTCGATTACGTCTCTCTCCAGGTGTACCCATTGTTTTGTTTCGTCTTCTAGAATGCATGGGATTATGTGGTGCACTTGGTTGGCGATATAGTATAGTTCTGTGCTGGGGATTCCTCACCACCCTTCTGAGGGGGGGGGTGTAGGTATTTGGGGTTTATTGCCTCAAATTTTAGAAATGGAGCCAAATAAATTCAAGAAGCCACTCACTTGAAGAGTCACATCTGAAGTGTCCACTGCCAAGGCCTAAACATTGGCACCAGAGTTTGAATCCAGTTTCAGACATTCTTTCCCATTCCTCCCCAACAGAGTAGAAGGAGCCAGTGAATGTATCATAACATGAGTCATCTGTTGGTTGGTTTGATGTTCCAGGAACTGGAAAGGACACAGAATGAAAAGTAGTATGACAACATGCAGTACTTCTTAGCAAACACCCCCCCCCCACACAGCCAAAATGGTGCCAGTAAGAATGAAGTCTCCATGCAGCAATAAATAGCACAAAAACCTATCTTAATTATCTTTGTTCAGATAATGATCTGGAATTCATTGCTTAAACAGGCTTCCTTTCCCACTAAGATTATTTGAATATATAACTCAGAGGAAGCAAAAGAACAGGCAGAAATGTATGCTGAAATATACACAATTGAAAGAGGAGTTTGAGAGCTAGAAGGGTGCAGTGGTTAGAGTGCAGTAGTGGGGAGATCGGGGTTCAAATCCCCGGTCAGCCATGAAGCTGGCCAGGGTCACTTTCTCTCTAACTAACCTCCCTGGGAGGTTAAACTGGCATGTGGCATGGAGACCCCTATGAATGCCATCCTGAACTCCATGAAGGATTAGTGCGATACAAGTGTAAAATCCAACCAAACAAGGACACCATAGTTATCAGCGATCCTAAACCAAGGTTATTACACAAAAAAGAGTGGAGCTTCCTTTCTACTTACCGACATTGCCCACTGTGACCACCTCTTCAAGGACTTTGTGCCTTTTCCTATTTTTAATTGCTTCCACTATGATGTTGTAGGTGGCACCTCTAGTAAGACCAGTAAGTGTAGCACTTGACGATGTGCCAGGAACTCTGAGCTACAATTTGAGAAGATGTATAAACATGTTGAATTTTGCTTTCTTGAAGAATGAGACACTGGCTCTGAAATGGCTGTATATCAAGTTGATTCTCTAGAGAGCAGGGTTCTGGGGTCCAATCCAATGAGGATATGGCTTCTCTTTACCCAAATAGAGATAAGACAAGTCTCCCTTATTCCAGCACCTTCCCCCCTTCTTTTACAAATGCAGTGATGTGGCTACCTAGATCTACTCAAGTTGTCAAGAACAGGGTGAGATTTGAGCAGCCAATTTACTGCTTGGCCACTTTTTGATGTCACCTTCATGGTGAGGAGCTGCCACAAAGTCTTTTTCCTGTGCAGCTCTAGTAATGTTGAAAGCGGAGCTCACAGTGAGTCTCTTTCCCACACCAGCATTTGCCCCAGTTTTTTGCAGGAGTGATAAGCCCATCCTGTTTTTGACAAGGCATCTCCTATCCAATAGGACAGTGATAAGGAACCTGAGTGGCCCCACCAGATATTGCTGGACTCCAATTTCTATCAGCTCCAGCCAGCATGGCAAGTAGTCAGTTATGACAAGTGTCATAATCCAGCAACTTCTGGAGAATCACAGGCTCCTCATTTCTGCCTTAGACCAAGAAAAAACCCTCCTCATAACCATGGATTCCCATCTGTAGCAGCAAAAGCATGTTACTTTTGAAGTATTCAACACATTTCTCTGGTATCTTAGCTCTCATTTCTTCTATCTGTTCTGTAGTCTCTGCTCCCTGTAGCTCTACCATTACCCTAGCAGACTAATTAGCTGCCTGCAATGACTCATTAAATGACCTATTTTCCATTACTGCACCTTATGCCAGGAATTTCCTCCCTAAATGTGTATTAATGCCATTTCTCTGCTTTCCTTCTCCCTCATCCCCAGGACCGCAAAACCCCAAGGACTGCCTCTCCCCATATGAACCAACCTAGACCCTGTGATCATCATCTGAGGCCCTTCTTTGTGCGCCTCCTCTGAGAGAGGTCCAGAGGATGGCAACACAGGAACGGGCCTTTTCTGTCATGGCTCCCCATTTGCGGAACGCTTTCCTCAGGGAGTTTTGCCTGGTGCTTTGGTTACATATTTTGAGGCAAAAACATTCCACTTCTCCCAGGCCTCCAATTAAACCACCTATGGCCTTTTAAACTGGAGGGGGGGTGTTGTTTTTGTTTGTTATGTCATGTATTTTTGTGTTTTTATATTGTAAACTGCCCTGTGATCTTCAGTAGAAGGGTGGTATAGAAATTTAAATAGTAGTAGTAGTAATATCCAACTGAGATTAAAGTACGTGTAACTTCAATGGGTACATTTAACCATTACCTTTAGCACGCCATCCCTGTTTTCACCATTGTCTTTATTATATTGCAAATTCCTTGAGAATGGGGTCTTGAAGACAGTTTGCCTATGAAACTTGGTAAAGTGCCAGTGAGGGTGTTATCTAAACAAACACAATGGCAACCACTACATTTTAGAAATTTAACAAAACCAAGTTACCTCTACAGGCTCTTCCTCGGCACCAACAGGTTGACAAGAGATAATGTATTCTGTGGTCTCTGAATAGGGCGTCCAAGAAATGGTTGTCTGAGAAACTGCTTCCTGGAGCCTCGTGTGATTATTCTTGGGCAGAAGGTTGTGGGGATAATAAGCATGTTCATCCACGTCTGGTAGGTCTCCAGGCTGCACATGTGGCCTACGCCCCACTGGGGTGGTGGCAGTTGTAGGGGTCCGAGACCCATATACTTCCACAATGACTTGTTGGCCTGGCTTGCTCAGTATAGTCTGCTGACCAGAAGTCCCAGGAAGTTGGATACCATTTCCATTATCATGCGGGTTGTTGGTGAGGTAAGGCGTGTTCTCCACAGTGCTGGGCACATCCAGGTTCTCTGACACACCTTGGCCAGAGTGTGGCAGCGTTACTAGCTGGGGAAGCTCATCTAGCCAAAGAGAGGTTAGAAGCAGTCAAAGCCAGGTTCTCAAGCACCCTTCAGCAAGCGCTGCTTTCACTGTGAAACAAACTAAGCAGCTGCTCCATAAAACACTGCCTAATTCAAGCAATTAAACATTAGCAGCATTCTCAAGGGTGCTACAGTACATGGTCCTGAAAAGTCATCATGCAGTTTCTCTACAGAGGCTACTTAGAGCGCTTCAGCCAGAAGGCAAAAGCATGTGCCCACAGAACTCAAGATGAGCCAAAGTGATGACAATTTTTGTACCTTTGAGACGATCCCCTATGAAGCAAGAGAACCTTCTTGCCACAAATGATCTTTTGCTGAATGAATGAATGAATGGCAGAACATTTCTATCCTGCCACTCTTCCACCATGGAAGGCAGTGTGTACACAACTCTCACCAGGCTGCATTATGTACCCTCAAACTATGCCCTGGAACCACTATATTCAGTTCCTTTGATGTAATTTCAGCTAAAGAGGAGAAATGTTATATATTACATTACCCCTTGCACCTATTTCCAAAATCATTTAGCTTAGGATGATAACACCTAAACTCCCCTCTACTTTACAACTACTTATCACACACTTCAAAGGTGAAACAAAAAAAAAATAATCCTTCCAGTAGCACCTTAAAGACCAACTAAGTTAGTTTTTGGTATGAGCTTTCGTGTGCATGCACACTTCTTCAGATACAGTGCATGCACTTCTTCAGTGTGTATCTGAAGAAGTGTGCATGCACACGAAAGCTCATATCAAGAACTAACTTAGTTGGTCTTTAAGGTGCTACTGGAAGGATTTTTTTTTGTTTTGACTATGGCAGACCAACACGGCTACCTATCTGTAACTTCAAAGGTGAATCTGGTTTGAAACTAACTGAGTTATGTCAATCTTCCATGACTGAAGCTCTTGACTCCCTTTCTTCTGAGAAAAAAGCAACTCTTGTGTCTTAATAATGTATGAACAAGTCACTCAGACTTGCATCTTAATCTTAATCTTTTTAATCTTAATCTTTTCTTATGAATGGCTAATATCTGCCCTTGTGAGTTGTGAATTGTGTTATATTATTTGTGGTTTGTACGAGTCCGCTGTTTTGTTTTATTTTATTTTATTTTGTTGTGTGTGTTTCATGATGGGCGTAAAGCCGAATAAACATTTTGATTTTTGATCAGACTTGCATCAACTGATATCTACTAGTCAATATAGTTTATCTGGTTTACAATCCAGATCAAATCAAGCATTTGTAGGTTCCACTGATTTACAATTAAGGAGAGTTAAGCAAGTGCTTACCTCTCACCAATCAAATTAAATGCTGAGGATGCCACCCCATATACTATTGAATGTTGTGAAGCTTAATTTTGAGCAGACATGTTTAATTTGGATTGGAGTGTATCCTCAGTTTCTAACAGATTCAGAGGTAAGCAGCAATATTAAGTCAACCATCTTAAAAGTAGGAAACAGGAAAGACAAAAAGTGAAAGGAGGTTTGTCAACCGCAGCTAAATCTATTAAACTGCATTAGTACTTTGCAGGTCAGGATTACCAACTTATCTGAATATATATATACAGATTGATGAGTGTCTCCACTTGTGTCCAGATATAGAAAGGAAATTTTAAGCAGTGATGTGCCATCAGTTGTGTGGCAATGGCATTAACTGAAATTCAAAACAACTGCATCTAGCTTCTCTTTCGTGTTCAGTAAGATTGAAGGTGTTTTACCTGTTTTTGTCCTTCCAATCAATGGTTCACTCTTCTGATTATTCTTCACAGCAAATACATAGATGACATATTCTGTTCCTGGCTCCAGACCTGACAAAGGATTGGCAGAAACCCATTTTTCAAAGGAAGCAGTATTGAAAAGAAGCAGTATTCAAAGTCGACACAACAGCTTGCAGTGCAATCTTATACATGCTTACTCAAAAATAAGCCTTGTTGTTTTTCATGGCGCTTACTACCAGGTAAGTGTTTATAGGTTTCTAGTTTTGTACTCTATACACACACTGCTCCCATTTACTACCATCTAGTTATTATTCAGATAGACATTAATCTTGCTGGGATAAGGTTTTGCTGGTTTAACTTCTTATATTTTAATATGGTTTCTTTGTTTTTCTTGTTTTGTTACTTTCATCTCTCTGTTATTTAATACTGTTCATCTGTTGTCCTGTTTAAGTTCAGATTTTGTAAACGCAGTCATAGTGGAAAGGATGTGATATACATGTTTCGAGAGAGAGAGAGAGAGAGAGAGAAAGAGAGAGAGAGAGAGAGAGAGGGGCAGGCTTCTAAAGGTTAGAAGTGCTAATAAGGTTCATCTTCTGAAACAACTGAACCAAAGTGGTCTATTGGCCTGCTGCATTTTAGCATGGCCAGTATATGGTCCCAGACTGTTGCTATGCATGTGGGAGTAGGCTTAGTTCTTCAGGTCTTTGGGACATAATGCACTAGTTACAACAGGCAAAATTGTTGAGGCAGGGTCAAAGGTTGTCATTACCAAACCCCCCAACCCACCCGGGATGGTCAAGCAAGGAACAGGCTTACCCCACCTCTCAGCTGAACAGCTGACTTCTTTGGGGAGGGGTACATACCTGTAATAGTGGCCTCCGTAGTGCCAGGGCGGGGACGAGGAAGCACTTCCCTAGGCTGCCCCCCAGCCTGCTCATATTTGATGATGTATCCTGTGATCTTGGCCCGGGGTGGCTGCCAAGTGAGCAGCAGGGAGTTGCTTGTGGTTGTAAGGAAGCGGAGGTTGGAGGGGGCGTCAATGGCTAAGGAACAAATAAAACCATTGAGTGCATGTATTTTAATATGACATCATCTCCCTCAAGGGGGAAATACAGTTTCCATATGTTTCAGCTACAAGTCTGAGAATATTCTGCTTCTCCCCCAAAGCCCAAGCGGCGGGAAGAGAATCATTGCTGTAACATGCCACAGATGATTTACATGATCAAAGGAAAGGAAACCACCATTTCAGTTAATATGAGTTTTTATAAACTACCATTACCCGTGGAAGCATCAATCACTACTGGGGAGCTGCGAGCATTGCCGTTCAGGGTGTAGATGTAAATCTTGTAGTCAGTGCCGGGCTGCAAGCCTGTGATTCAAAGTGAAATATTAAAAATAAAATAAACCTTGCTCATATAAAGTACTGTTCTGAACAGCATTGCACCTCCAGTCAATAAAAACATGTTAGCAAGGGCTTCCAAGGAGGTTGGCTGACAAGCCCTAAGGGTGGCATCACCATGAATGGCGGGGATGGGAATTAGGGCCTATTGTGCTGCTTCCTATTGAAGGTGAGCAGAGTTTTTGTTGCAGACATCCCTGCTGCATTCTGAAATCATACTGAAAAGTAGTGGAGGTATGGAAAGGAAGAGCCAAGCAGACTCAGACTCAGAGCCTGGGCGCAGATGGGACGATGGGCAGTCACAGAGGTGGTGTGAATAAGTTCACATACCAGTGATAGTGTAGGGTTTAACATCAGGGCCAATTGTTCGTTGAACAGGATTTTGACCATTCGCTGGGACAGCATCAATATGGAAACCCGTGATTGCCTCAGTCTTGGTGCGCCAGACGACTGTGATGGTCCTCTCTGTGACATCTGTGACACGTGCCCTGCGGGGAGGGCTGACATCTGCACATTCACACAAACACCAAAAGTCAGGCAACCGTCCGTTGGCACAACAGTCTGCTAGTACCACAGTCATACACAGCTGCAGACACACTATACCTTTAAAGCACACTCTACACATATTTCTTCTCTCAAAGAATTTTGGGCACTGCAGTGAAGGGTTGCTGGGAACTGTAATTCTGTGAGGGGTAAACTACAACAGTCAGGATTCTTTGGAGTGGGAGATAGTGCTTCAAATGTGCTTGCAAACATGCAGTCTTGCAAACATTCATTGAGGCAAATGCCACTAAAAGGCCGCTTTAGAACTATCACTTATTTATACCTCCAAACCCAATCTGCCTAGTTTTCACTCAGGATTAGAACCAGTGATTCTAGGAACCCATTTCCAGGCACTCCCAACAAATATGAGAAGAGGGATAGGACCAATCTGGACTAGCACCCTGTATTCCAACAATGACCAACTAAATGTCTGTGGAAAGGAAAGAAGCAGAACACAACCAGGGCAAGAGCCCCACTGGTGCTCCCCAATGACTTCTATGTAGAAACCTGCTGCCTCCAACCCTCCGACAGCCATCATGACTAGCAACTGCTGATAGATGTCTTTAAAAGAGGATTATTCATGGACTTAGTTGGTGGGCCTCACAGCAGATTGTGGTAGGAAATTTGCTATTTGTGGTGTGAACTTCCTTTGGTCTCCCCTGAGTTTTTCAACACTCAGCCTTATTTGATGGTCCTGGGTTCTAATACTGGGCAATTGGGGGGACTTATCAATCCTTTTTCTTCACACCATGCATAATTTTATACACCTCTATCATGTCCTCCCCCTTCCCACTTATTTGCCTTTTCTCGAAACTGAAAAAGCTCCAAACGTTTTTGCCTTTGAATCAGTGACTCTATGGCTATTTTGAAATGTTGAGTAACTTACTCTCTAGGGTAGTGACTACTCCCTGGGCAGGTCTGCTGGTCAGAGAGTCCTTAAGAGCATAGATGCTGACTTCGTATTTGGTTGCCACCTAGATGTAACAAAACCATGGGCTGTTAAGAGATTTACATCCTCCAGGAGGTCACGAAAAGCTGACGCATAAGCCACTTCAGTAAGCCTGCTCTTCATTTATATTCTCTAATCCGATGCATTGTGAAGTGTTGGGAGCCTTATTGAGCAATCAGAAAATCAGATGGAGCCAAATATTCAGATGACACAAAGAAACGAGCATTTTTCAGTGACTTCCTCCCTTGGTAATTAGCTTTTATCTGCTCTTTTGGAGAATTGCATATTCCACATGTAGAGGTTTTTTCTGGGGGAATTCAAGGGAATGCAGTACTAGCACTCACCCACCCCCAGATGTTAAAAGTATGTCACTTACTGTAACAACTTCATGGTGAGAAGCACCACCTTCTTTCAAAAAAAGAAAACCCCACTGTCCCTATGCATCTTTTATGAGATATATAGGATGAAAGTTACACATGGCAACAGTGACTGCAGTCCCAGGGACTGTCAGGAGATATACCCATAACTCTCTGTCTTCAATGGAAACCCCTTTTGGAGGAACGGGAGGTGGTTTCAGTGCCTATGCTGCTTGCTGTAATGTATTTATTATTTGCTTCATTCAAATGCAGTTATGAGAGAGCGCTGAATGTGTAGTCAAGCTCAATAGAGGTTGAGCTTCTGCCCCAAATAATGTCCTGGCTTCAAAACAATTATAACCAAATGCATTTAAAAAGAAGAATTTTACCGCAAGTGGTGATCATGTAAAATAATCCAGGAATTATGGGAATTAAGGGGGGAAATTCTTAAGAGAACATTTCCCAAGAAACCAGAAGTTTTTCTTCTGGGAATACATAACAGAAGTCCCCAAGAATACAAAAAGGATTGGAAAATGTTTGTAGAGTATTTTTAAAAATCAGTGTAAAGAAGTGGACAGATTAGCAGGACTTGAAAAAATTCAGCAGTGTAAGAGGAAGTAGGAGAAAATGAGTACGAAGAGTAGAACTTTGGTAACTAAGAATACGCAGAAGAAAGAGGAAAGAAAAGATACCAGAGAAGGAGAGCAAGGGAAGTCCTTGGGTGTTTTGCGTTGTGTCCTTGGTTTCTAGTGGTTTTGTTTTCATTTTCTCCATTTATTCTTTACTCATTCTTTTTGAACTGTATGGAAAAACACAAATAAAAAACCCTTTCAAAAAAATAAAAGAAGAATTACCATGAGTCCTGAGACAACAGCCGATGTGCTATCTGGAGAGAGGTTAATTTCTTTCATTGGCCCGTTCTTATCCTTGGGATTCACTCTGATTCGGTATCCAGTAAGCTGAACATTAGGTGCAGTCCAGGTGACTGTCAGGCTGGTTGGAGCAACCTGAATAAACTTCAGGTTCATAGGAGGTGGGATTGCTGTCAAATTTAGGATTAAAAACTTAGATTACTTCGGGAGTAGTAATGAGTACAGAAATGGCTAGCCCTGCTGTGAAGTTTCAGGTGACTGCAGTTTTGATGATGTGATCAGGTATCTTTAAAAAATCTAATAGAAAGGTAGTTTCAAAATCCAGGTGCCTTGAACAAGACAAATATGTATTGAAATATTTTTATACATGGATCATCAGTAATGGAAGATAGTTGCTGGAAAAACAGGGACTAACTAAGCTACAAAGTCATCTTTAAACAATGCTGCCACAATTTAACTGAGTAATACACACACACACACACACACACACACACACACACAGGTGTGGAGGTGATTGGTGCTGTTTTCTAATGTCCCTGGTTACAGATTTAGAATTTTAAAGAGTGGTTATAGGTATAACCAGGCAGCACTCTGCTGTTCCTGCCCCAAAACAGGGTCAATTATGTGATTTTGGAAATATCATGATGATTTTATAGAATCAACAATAATCAAGATTATATGACGGTAACACGTTGCAGAGACATTTATTGACTAGGCTGACAAAGGATAATGCCCCAAATCAGTCAAATTCTGTGCTCAAATGTTGTGTGCGAGTACTAATGAAATTAAAAGGATGTGCAAGGAAGGACTGTGGGCATAGGCTGCAATGGTGATCAAACAGGTGAGAAAGGAAGAAGGAGAAGGGCAAATGGAAGTGTCATAGGGGACCTTCAGAACCCCTGCCCAAGGCTTTTTTAAAAAGTGAAAACTAATCACCTTTTCTTTTATCAAAGGTAATCTTTTTAAGGGAGGAAAAGGCTACACGTCCCTTGATTCCCAAGTCAGTGTGTGTGTGTGTGTGTGTGTGTGTGTGTGTGATATCCTCCATCTTCCATGCAAAAGAAACCCATGTCTCTATGTCCCCACACCAAAGGCGTTCCCCCGAACTGGGGGTCTCATAGATGAGAAACCAGCAGCACTTGGAAACTATTCTGGCCAGCCAGGCAACGAAGGCAGCAGCTGCCCTGGCCACTGGGTGGCATTGCTATGTGTGTACCTGTGGACTGGGTCCCAATCAGAGGTAGGCTCTCCAAGCCATTGTGCAAGGCAACGATGCGGACAGTGTACTCAGAACCAGGCCTGAGGCCATGCAGCTCTGCAGTGTCGTCTTCGCCATCTGGAGCAGGGAATAGCTCATGGATTCCATCCTCAGGGGTCGAGTAGGTCACCCTGTACCTGGTGACTTGCCCCTGTGGGCTTTCCCAAGCAATTTTGATGGAATCGACATCCACCTCAGTGAATGTCAGTCCTTTAGGGCGATCAATGTCTGTTAGGCAAATTAATGATGAAAGATTAAGTGGAGGGGAAGCGTGGGGAAGCAGGTTTGGGTAGCACAAAGCACTTTGTTATAGGCATGCAAAGCAATCTTCTATTTCTCCACATCCCGAAATAGAAACTATTTATTTTTTTATTTTATTTTGCAGCCTGCAGAGCCATTTACAGCAGCACAATGGAGGTGTAGCAGTTAAGACTTGTACCATGTTTTTCAGCTGTATGTTATGCTATTGCAAACAGCAATCAGCATAAAGCACAAGCTTTTTGGGAATCGAATGGCTGGTAGTCACAACAGCACACTTCTGATGGTTTCAGCTGATCTGACCATTGCATTGATGCTTTTGCTGCAACCCAGAAAACCAGACAGGCAGAAGCAAGGAAGGAGCCTGGAATCTGGCAAGCTCAATCCCCCATCAGAAAATAGCCTTGGCTAAAGACCCTCCTCAAATACTATTCCCACGGACCTGCAACTATTTTTGCTAGCCCAGAACCTCTTTGATGGAGGAACTGTGTTTCCCAAAAGCGCTCTACACCAGTCAGATCAGAGACTCAAGCTGATCATTGTCTTTGTACTGCTGTAAGTGACTGCAGAAAGGCCTCAAGGTAGCTATTTCAACAAATTAACATCCACATATCAATTTGTCGAAAAACACACACCATTCTTGCAAATTATTGCCATAAGCATAGATAATATGCATACGAAGCTTTATCTTTAAATTAAAGATAGTATTTGGCAGACCAGGATGTTACTTTTGATATAACAATTTCAGCGTATTAGTGATTCTGTTTCCATGACTGAAAACAGCCTGTTGGAAGGCTTAGTATCAGCTCCAGGATAGACATGGGCTGCTTCAGAAGTCCTGGAGTCCATATATTTTCTTCCATTCCTCAGGATGTTTGCAAACACAGAAGTGACTTCTGGGAGTGCTTCCATGTACCTAAACAGTAACATCGGAAGCAGCTCTTAAGCAGCAGAGAGCAGCATGGATCGCTTTTCAAGATGTCGGTAAAAACTAGCACTGCAATTCTATGCATACTTACTTGGGAGGAAGTCCCATTGGACTGAGTAAGTATGCACAGAATTGAGCACTCGGCCAGTTTCCGTGAGCCAAGGAGCAGTCTTTTCATTTAAAAAGAAGATTCAAATGATTGCATATTTTGCCACCATTGATAGCAAAGTGATGTTAGAGTTGTGCATTTTCTATGCTTTCCAGATAGAAAAGGTGACTTCTTTTGCACAAGTCTGGGGTTTCAGAATGCTGTCTTGTTTCTCTTTCAATTCTAGAGTTCTTTTCTTAGCTGGGTTAATTTCTCCCTTCATGGGCACAGCACCTGTGCATGGAGGAGCCCCTGCTGTTCAGTGGAGCCCTGCTCTCCTCTCCCTTCCCTAAGCAGGAAACAGAAGATCTGCTCACACTGCCCACGTCTTCCTTATGAGCCTCCCAGATGCATCTGGCTGGCCACCTGTGCACATGCTGGACAAGATGGACCTATGGTGTGATCTAGCTGTGCTCTTCATAGATTATTATCCAACCCTCCCCCTATTCTTCCTTTGTACAGGCAAAGGAAGGAAGGCTGGATAGGGATATGGAAGGTGCACATAGACTTCCCATTCTCCTGTGAATACATTGAGTGGGGGGGGGGGACAGATAGAGCTCTGTTGATCCCACACAGCCGGAGTGTTTGGACAGGGAAAGATCATATCCTGACTGTATTACTGTGGGCAAGTCTGCCCTGATTTGTCAGGGCACAGAGCATATGGCAAGCAGTAAAACTCACCAGCTGATGAATTCATCAGGAAGTATTTGTGCCTCAATGTGCATTGTTAGTGTGCAGATTTACTTCAGGGTTGAAAATGCTGTATTGTGCTACACGCAGAGAGAGAGAGAGCTAGTCTCCTCCTCCACTTTATTTTTCATCAAAATTTGATATGCAGATTTCTAACTGGGAATTTATGCTTTCAAGTGACTTAATTTCACTGTTATTGCTTATTTACCTCCCCACAGGCTGCTGACAGGAATAAAGAAAAGAAAAAAGCAACCTCAGCATTGGTATCTTTGTCAGATAGTATGTAAAAGGAGTTTGCAATCTCCAGCTGTCACCTTTACTATCTTACCATAGAAAGTACAATGTTTCGCGCACATTTAAAAGCAATTAAGAGTCAAGGTTTTTCATTTTTTGCATTGACCATTTTTAGCCATACTCAAAGCACATCTTCTGAGGCTGGGGTGAGCAAGAGAGTTTTAGCAGCCTCTCTAGGTTGTATCAGTGGGAATGTTGCTGTTTTCTGTGTTTTGCACAGATTTCTGAAAGTAGATATGTCCAGTGAATTCAAGCATTCAGAGACATTGTGTTCCTGCTGTAAAACTCAGAAAATGCAAAATACATACTTGTCACAGCTGTCTCAACCAGAGGCTGGCTTTCTCCATTTTGACCTTGGGCGTAGACACTAACTACATACTCAATTGTAGGTTGCAGTCCATCAATTGTAACTTCAGTTTGATCTGCAACAAAAGGCCAATAAAACATTAATCAGGAATGAAACGTTATTTATGGATGGCCTCATTCTGTCACAACTGAGACCCTTGTGCAAGTATTCATTTGTGCTCCAAGTGGAAAGGCGACTTGCTCTAGATTAACACAAATAGTTCCAGATCAAAAGATGCTTTGTTAATGGATTCCGCACTCAAATTTCTTCAGAATGAAAAATGCAGAAATTCTTTGCTCTATAAGCCAGTTCCAATGAAATATATTGTACACTGGGGGCTTTTAAACAAACATTTGCAAGGAGGAAATCAGATGTCTAATTAAAGATGAATAACAATATTTGCAATCTTGACAAAAATACTCTTAGGATGTTGCCAACACATCTCAAGACCATGATGCTTGTCCACTGCTGCAGACTTGTTCTGTCATTCTAGAAGAGGTACACTAAACACCATGTTGGACCAGAAGATGTTACCTTTATGTACAGTGCCTTAGTCTCACATGACTATTAAATGGACTACAACTCCCATCACTCTCAGCCGGCATGCTAGAGGGGCACCAAGTTGGGCGAGGCTGCCCTAGAACTAAATGCATGAGCCAAGACTGAGCAAAGCCTCAGGTTTGGGCTCCTCCTCCTGTTTCTCCTAATCGGAGTAGAACTTGATTTGTATAAATGGGGGAAGAATCAATGTCTGTAATAAACCATGATTCCTAGGTTTACACACATCAGTGCGATGGGAGAAGAGAGGCACAGCTCCCTGAAGCTCATTCCAGCTTGTGCATAGAGCATTATCCCATAATTTAGCATTAGATGCATACACACATAGGTATGTGGAACTAACTGCGTGGTTCTTTAGGTCCTGGCCATTGTGCCTCTCCAGGGCCCACGTTTTGCCTCAGTCATGTACACTGATTTTAGCATGTTATCTCAGCCCTTTGTGGAACTCCATGGAACATTTTCGTAATTGAGGAAGACATTGTTATTCTGCCAAGGTTTCTTATGACCTCTAGGCTTTTGATTTTTTTTATTTCTGTTCATGCTAGTGCATTCTGAAAAAGCACGAGAGAGAGAGAAGCTGGCCTATGGGGAAGGTGCAGTGGTGACCCAACATTTTGGCTTGCTAGTAAGTTAGCCTTAGATTATGGACTTTTCCTTCCCTTGGGTGTCCCTCTCTGAGTTTTATGTATGCAGTGTTCTTACCTGCAGAGAGAACTCTGGTTTTTGTGGGACCATGGTTATCTTTGGGAACAGCTGTCACTCTGTAACCAGTAACTGGGGAAGAAGAAGGCTGCCATCGCACAGTTATGCTGCTGTCCTGAACATCAGTCACTTGTAGCTGGGATGGTGTATCAATCTCTGCACATAAAAGAATTAAAATCATTCATCTCTACACTACACCAGTGTGGTGTAGTGGTTAAGAGCGGTAGTCACGTAATCTGGGGGACCGGGTTCGCGTCTCCGCTCCTCCACATGCAGCTGCTGGGTGACCTTGGGCCAGTCACACTTCTCTGAAGTCTCTCAGCCCCACTCACCTCACAGAGTGTTTGTTGTGGGGGAGGAAGGGAAAGGAGAATGTTAGCCACTTTGAGACTCCTTAAAGGGAGTGAAAGGCGGGATATCAAAGCCAAACTCTTCTTCTTCTTCTTCTCTCATTGGCTTCTGTGACAGACCTTAGAGAAGACTGACCACCTTGTGTTCAGCAGAAGTGTGGCCATGTTGGTCCTCCAAGGCCTAAAGTAACTCAGTTAGAAGACATTTCTCAACAACACTAAATAATATTCTGAATTTCATATGGAACCTGCAGTGATAACACCAGAGCCTTGTTTCTCCATGATGTGGTCTTGGGGAACAAGCATTCAAAAACTGTAGATAAGAAAGTTGGGGTGAAGAAAGTGGGAGAGGGGGAAATCAGCTAAAAGCGCTATTTGAAAGTGTTAATATTTTGGTCTGCAAGCTAGATCTTGGGATTTTAGCAGATAAGGGGAATTAAATAATGGAATATATATACATTACTCCTTCTACGATTTTTCTCCACACACAAAAATGTTATGGCAAATTTGAACCTGTGTGCCAACTATGATAATCATTATAGGCCTTTATCTTCACCATCAGAAGGGAGATGGGTGGCTACCCCCAAAACAGCTCTATTATGGACCCCAACTCTGGAACACTCTTTCCACGGGAAGCCTGCCTCAGGCTTGGCCTGTTCAGGCTAAGATTTTATTTAACCTATAACTGAATGATTCAACAGCTATTGCTCCTGAGACTTTATTTGTTACTTTATCATTTTAGCTTTTGCACTGATGCTTAATTTGTCGTTTTATACTGGTGCTGCTAAATTTTAAATATTTTATGTGATTTATTTGTTCCACTTTACTTCATTTTATGCTACCTTATGTTATATTTTTAGAAGGGTTTTTTTCTGAGAACTTCATTTTTGGGAAGGTGGGGTATAAATCTTTCAAAAATGCATATTAACAAAATTAATATATATGGTTGAGCATAATATTGCTTTAATCCACGGCTGTGTTAGCCACTTTGGGAAGCAAGCATACTCCTTAAAACCATGGATTGCCACCATGAGGGACCTAAATTTTTGCTCCTCTGCCAAATCACTGATGCTGCGCTTTCCTTTGGCTCCACCCACTCAACCTCACCTATCCCGTGTAAGCCTCTCCCATGCTCTACAATAATTGAATAGAGGCTTCACATGACCACAACATAGTGAAATTTCACATGTGGAAGCAGACAAGGGGCCACTGCTGCCCTTCTCCTTTGGGGATTGGTCTTCCAGATGCATTTGACTGGCCAGTGTTGGAAGCGAGTGCTAAACTAGATGAATAAGAACGCCAACATTTACTGCCTGCCACATTTGCAACGGATTTGGATTCAAACAAATGGAAAGCACTGTTGTGTTGCCATCCTCATGTAAATCAAGGAGTTGTAGAAAACAAAGCCATAGTTTTTGCCAGCAATCTCAAGCTCATCAAAAAGCAAGATGCAAGTGTTTTAAATGGGTTAGAAGTCTTTTTGCATGATGGACAGAATTGTTGAATTAAGCCAGTGGGGTGAATAATTTGGTTTGCTCTCCCACCCTTAAAAAAAAAAAGTGAGCAGATGGAATAAATAGTTCTTAAATGTCCATTTATCCTGGTCTTACCTATTCTGTAGTCGACAGTGACTGGTTTGCTGCTGGCAGGACTGTCTCCACGTCCAGTGACTGCATACACAGTGATGGTATAGTCTGTTCCAGGCTTAAGTCCAGGGATCGTTGCAGTGGAGACATGTCCAGGTACAGTGAACTCTTGAACAGGCCCACTGCCACCTATGAGCAATAGCACAAGATGGTCAAAAGCTCACAGCTGTTGTTAAAAATGACAATGGTGGTAGGACATAGAATCATGGAATGCGGGGTTGGAAGGGACCATGAGGTTCATCTAGTCCAACCCCCTGCAATGCAGAATTATTTTGCCCAACATGGGGCTCAAACCCACCACCCTGAGATCAAGAGTCTCATGCTCTACCAAATGAGCTATCCTGCCAACACCTAGGAGCCAAGGGTCTTGGGCCCCCCTAAAATATTTGCCCTCTGAAGTTGATGGGCATTGCCATTCAAATGGTGTGTGTGCACCACATCAAGTGATCCATTATTTTATTCAATTTGGCACTCCTGTCCCAGGTGATGACCAAGCTGGTGGGGCCAGTGGGAGTGACATGCAGATCAAATTTAATAACTAAATTTGCAAATGGTCTTTATCCCCAAAAAGGGTTCAAAGCAATTTGCAGAAAAATTAACAAGCAATAAAACAATCATGTATAAAATACATAGAAAGTAGCATTACAATCCCCCCATGGCAATTAATGCCACCAGGATGCCTAAATTAGATCCTTGTAATGCGCATGGTGTGGGACTGCCTTTGGGAAACCCATGAAGATAACTGTCTCAGGTTGTGTTTAGTACCAATTAATATTGTGTATAATGATGACAGACCAACAGGTGCAGAAAAAGTCCTCTCAAATGTTAAGTTTTCAATACTTTCAAATTAAGGGGTACACAAATGTCCCCTCCCACACATATACAGCCCCCACCACTGACATTCATCTTTTTAGCGTTAGTGTGAAAGGGGTTTGATACCCACAAGATGCTCCGTGTAAGCATCAACCCCTTTCCCTTGAACATGCAGCTGTCAGGGCTGAGCCAGTAGCTCTGATCCCTTTTACCTCCCTTCTAACTTGTATTTGAATTGTAATTATCCAGTGTCTATCAGAGCCACAGCAGTCATTCAAAGTGTTGCAGTGTTCTTAAGTCACTTAAAACCTTGCCTCCAGAGTCTTGCTTTAACTTCTAATACGAGGTATTAAGACCATCTAGCACTGACCTGTTTCGCCATATGTGATCCTGTAGTATCGGACAGTAACGGCAGGAGCCTCCCAGGTGATGACCAGGCTGGTGGGGCCAGTGGGAGTGACATGCAGATCTCTTGGAACGTCAGAAACTAGACGGGGGGGTTTAAGAAAGGGAAAATTGGGAATATTCCACATCCTCTCAGTTCACATGTCATACTGTACAGTGCAACTGCCCAGTAAAGCTTTTAGATTCCTTTTGGAGACATCTTTCTAGACAAGGTAGTATTTTAGAACTACCCGTATTTTTCGCTCTATAACACGCACCCGACCATAACACACACATAGTTTTTAGAGGAGGAAAATCCATAGGCATGCCACCCGTAGGCATTCCCTCCATAACACGCACAGACATTTCCCCTTACTTTCCAGGAGGAAAAAAATGAGTGTTATGGTGCAAAAAATACGGTATATTCTGCACTGGTTCCAAGGCAGGCAATGTTTCATCATTGTATTCCCCCTCTGAGATGCATCACTAGCGCTTGCAGTTTATTGGAGCGGAAATAATTCTGAAGGAAAGTAGCTAGCCAAGCACCACCCTGCAAGCCCACTAGAAAGCTGCCATTTAAACCCATATCTGAATCTTCAATTGGGTTTTGACTCTGTGATTGTACCAAGAATCCATGGAATTGGGTACTGGACTTGTGATATTCAGCACTTTGAAAACCTATGGCCCAAAGCAGACAATATAAAACACTGAAAGTCACTGAAAGTTGGGGGTGGCATGTCCTGTTTCACCGCTTGAGGCAAATGCCCTGCCACTGCTGCCACCACTTCTCCACCTGCCCTGCCACCTCTGCTGCTGGCAGAGAAGTGACCCGGGCATTGGCATCAATTTCAAGCAAGATCTGGCCGAAATCATAAGATATCTTTGCATGCTCCACATGATCTCCCACAATTCCATCTGAAATCGGTGCCGATACTGGCGCTGCTTCTGCACCAGCGACAGAGGGGCCCTGGTGGGGCTGCCGCCTTGGAGGTTTCTGCTGCCTGAGGCTGCCACCTCAGTGCACCAATTGTAGAGCTGGCTCTGCTATAAGTCCTGCTTACTCTCTTCTACTTTCTCCAGAAATGCTGTTTTTTCAAAAATGCAGCAACTTGAAAAATCACTGTGCTGCGTGTGTCTCTACCTACACATGAAGGGATTGGGAAACTCTATACAATGTCACAGATTTTGCCTCCATGTTTCTGGGAGGAGCAAGGGACACAAAGCTGCTGCTTTCAGCATCGTGTACATATGCTGCATATTGTTTAGTTCTGTTTTCTCGTCTTTTCTTAACATCTGCCAAAACTTTCTAGTTCTGGAGGCCACACTGATAGGGCTGAAAATGTGCCTGAGGAAATCTCAGAAAGGATGAAGAGAGGCCTTGACTGGGTTCCTAGCAGTTGGCTGCAGTCCCTTCCACAACTCCCTGAGTAGCAGAAGCAGAATAAAACTGAGAATGATCCCTATAACTCTTGAGCTGCCATCCAAAGCCATCCAGTAAACCTGTAGGTTCTTACTGTTATATGGTCAATGCCTCACTTGCAATCCGTTGTGAAATTTCTTGACTCGATTTCTTCCCCTGAGCTGTTAGAGGAATTGGGCCACAAAGCCCAAGAAGGGAGATATCTGATATTATGTGTTCCATTTCAATTAACTCTGTGACCTGGTCTCAAGAACTTAAAAGCTGTCTTTTATTTTCCTTGTCTAGGTCTTACCTGTACTTTGCTGTCCCATCAAAGGCAAGCTCTCCTCTTTGCCATTGAATGCAGAAATGCTCACCACATACTCAGACCCTGGAACCAGGTCAGTGAGTGTGATGGAATTGCGAGATGGAGCAATACGGACTTCTTTGGGTCTGCTTCCCCCTTGCTCAAGGGAATGGCGTATTTTGTACCCAGTGATGGTGGCACGAGGAGCAATCCAATGGACGGTGAAAGAATGGGCTGTTATTTCTGAGAAATCAAGCCCAGTTGGGGAATCAAGACCTATTTTCATAGGAAAATAAAGGAGATTTAAACCAGCTGAACAGTAAAGTCAATGTCGTTTTTTGTAGAAAAAGCATGCATATACATTGGATGTATATTAAAATAGATAGGAAACATTCAGACAAACCAAAGTCCCATCAACCACAGCTCTTAAAGATGTGGGCCATAATAGGTTGTTCAAACACCAAACCCTTCCTCCACTGAAAGGGGGAGGAATAACAACAGCGGATAGGGCTATGAATGTGGAGTCCTGAAGTTATGAAATTGTATTGGACCAACTTCAACAGAGCCATCATGGCATGATAGTTCTTTCTAAAATTGGCTTGCTAAGACCAATTTGTAAAGCAAAATCTACACAAAAAAATTCAAAATCCTTAATATTTTTGAACAACTGAAATAGCAGAACAATCTTAATAAATTGCTACCACACAAATCTCGTTTGAAATAAAACTAGTAGAAAGAAAGTGAAGACATTTTCAATATTTGTCATACTACAGACCTGTTTTCTGCTCTCCGCTCAGAGGTTTACTCTCACGTTGTTCATATACACTGTAAACCCTGATCAAATACACAGTGCCAGGGAGAAGATCTGAAGAGTTAAAACAGCAGTGATTTAGGATATTTAAATTTCTCTAGAAACAATTGCAAATCTCAGCTTTTTCCCAGCAGAGCTCCTTTGCTAAACAAAAATGGTCATTTCCAGCTATTTTGTTTAGCAAAGTTCTAAATGTTACATTACCTGAGCATGCAGCATTATATGTTGGGAAAAAAGCTGGTCCCCCCCCCCCCAATGGATCTTTCCAGCCTACAAAAAAGTTTCTCACTCTCTGACAGTTTTGCCTATTGTCATTTATTCACAAAGCATTTCCAGGTAGAATTTCCATATTCTTTACTGCTCTGAAGCTTGTATTGTTTCCATATCTACTTCCATCAACAAAACTCTTTAATTTATTCTACCAAGGCCTTGGCAAATTGTGTAGTACAAATGGCACCAACTCTTTAATTCTGACATTCATTTTCACTGTCTGGGAGAGATGTGAAAATGTTTAACCTAAGAGCATTTCGGAGAGTTTAGGCTGGGTCAGATGTGTCATGTACTGTTGGCCTACCAGGACTTAGGTACTGGTGACAGAGCTCATATTCTATTGTGGGATGGATAAATTCCAAACAAACAGAAACATAATTTTTCAGGGCTACCCGACTGTGTATTTATAATTTAATACAACATGTTTCTTCCAGTACATGATTTCCTCATAAGACTTTTTGCATAGAGTTTAAAGTAGTAACTACAAAGAGAAAAATGAAATAGAGGCCATCAAAATGAGATTTGGTGAATTGAGGGGGAAACAAATGAAAAATAGCCATAGAAAATGCAGATAGAGAGTGACAGCAAGAGTCTAAAGTAGACGTCTAGCCAATCATCTCCCCACACACTCCCCCAAAGTCTACCAATTCCAATATCAAATCATATCAGTTTGATGACTGGATAAAACGTATCAATGAATCAGTTTCTTACTTGTTAAAACCACTGCATTGTCAGATGGTGAGATAGACAGCTCTGCAACATCCTCCTCTTTCTTCACAGGTGAGAAACGAACGAGGAAGTTGGTCAGTTCAATGGATGTTGGTGGAGTCCAAGTTACTCTTATAGTGTCATGGCCCACATTGGTAAAACGCAGGTCAGTGGGAGGAGGGACAGCTGAGGTTAAAGGACAATATTTTCAGTAATTTTAGAAGCACCGGAATTCGATTCAATAGTGTTTCAAAAATATACAAACAATCCCATGCAAAAAAAGAGGGGGGGGAGGAATCCATTACAAAATCAAACCCATGCAAATGTACTACTGAACTATGTTTCATTCCACGAAAGTAAACTGCAGTAATCTTTCAATCTTTCACTACACAGTTAAAGCTGATGTAAAGCACCTTTAACCTCTCAGCAAAACCGTTATGGATTCCAAATGTATTCCATAATACTACTTTTTAAAAAAAAGAAAAAAAGACAAGCAGTGAGTTCCTGTATTGTTGTCTTTTGGATCTTGCAATCCATCTCAAATCAGAGAGGCCCAATGTGCTCTACAGCAGCTCAGAGATGGGAAAAGGCACCACTTCCATAACACTAACATGCATACAGATGGGAGGATGAACAATAGCTGTGAAGTCTCTAGGACTCTACAACTACTTACATAGGAAAAGGTTATAAAGCCTTACCCAACTAAGGTGAACATACTAGTCTTTCCATGCAAAACAAACTCCCAGGTCACTTTCTGTACATGCACTACAGAGGTTTCAAAGACTGCCATGCCTGTCACTAGCGTGATTGGAGGATGCCTTCTTCCCCAGACCATTTTGGGGAAATCACTTGAACACTTGGGCCACTAAGTGAGGATTAGGACAATGGACTCCAAGATATTGCTTCTGTATTTGGATGATTCCATTTATCTCTATTGTGGCTAGGAAAGCCAATGGGGAAACCCATCACATAGGTTCTGAAACTTCTGAGATGTGGGTTCAAGCCCAGCTCAGATATGCACTGTGAAATGATAATAAAGCTGTGAGAAGAAATGTTAAAGAGAAATGTTTTCTATCCACAAAACATTAGGAGATAGAATTGCAAAAGCCAAATAAATTATCATCCCCTGAGAATTTGGCAAGATTTGGCAACCTGGTATTGAGATGCAAGATTCAACCTCAAACTGGTGGAAATGCTAAAAGGAAATTATGTGTATAATGCTGTATATCTGTTCCCATTGAACTTCCAAAAATGTCCCCTGGCCACCTCTGCCTAAACAAAGCAAGAGGCCCATTTCTCCCCTGAGAAAACCAGTCGTCCAAGCAGCTAGTGACAGCATGAAACAGTCCTCTCAACACAGGAGGTCTTCAACAATCACCAGTTTGCTGAGTCAGCGTAGCAGGGGCACTCTCTCCGCCATTAATGAGTGTGATTACGCTGATCTCATAATCAATGCCCGGCTCCAAGCCTGTGACCGTATAGTGTCCCTCTGAAGAGTCGACAAAATCTTCAGAAATGGGGACACTTTCTCCTGCTGCAGCTACTGTGATGCGGTAGCCAATAATGGTGGAGGCATTTAGTGGGGTCCACCTCAGGCCGATGCTTGTATCAGTTACGTCGACAAAGCTTAAGTCAGTGAGGTGGGGCACCTCTATTGTGTTACAGAGCAAAACAGGGAGCCAAAGACAAACGGAGGCAAAATACAACAAGAAGGAAGAGAGAGAAAAAGCAGTGATCATCAGTGAATTCAGCAGTGAATTAAAAGTGAAGAACTAGCGAAGTATTTACGGTGATATGTGATATTTCCCTACGAAAAGCGAGTCCAGCATTTACAACGTACAGCAACGGGTTAGATAGCTAAACCCTCTTACAATACCTGCAAAACATCTCTTCTGAATGTCATTAGAGATGTTCTGCAGGATTTGCAGCCAATTCTCATGAAACACTCTACCAGCAAATATGTTTTTAGGATGGAGCAAAATGGCACCTGCTCCAGCATAATGTAAAACAACAAAGGAGCCCATCTCTGGCGGGCGGGGGGAATCAAATTGGCAGGAAGGTATGAGACCCTGTCAACCAACGCTTGAGCCCCACAGTCTTAAAAGTTTGCTTCTCCAACTAACACATATGCTTGCCCGTACCAAGTTTTCCATGTACAAATCATTAGTGGTTAATGACAGCTTGCCTGGGTTATACATGTTCCACACAGATAATCAGGTTCAAGATTGTTTTGCCAGATGCAGTATTACTCAAAAACAATTGCCTTGGTTAAATATTCTACTTTCAATTAGGATCAAGTGGGGAGGAAACCGTTTCTATGCGTCATGTCACAGACCAGAAGGCTGTAGACTTACGGGTGGGGGAAGTTGCCAACCAGTACACAACCGAGAAGACACTTTAAAAAAAGAGCGGCTAAGGATGGTGATCAAGTGGCTCAAACACTTTTAACGGATTCATTAGCGTGGCTGGGGAAACCCAGCCAGATGGGCGGGGTATAAATAATAAATTATTATTATCGTAACGGGACTAATATTGCTTCTTTCATGCCTGCTTTTTTGACCTGCACTACAGGCGTTCACTCCTATCAACTTCAGTATCTAACAAAGCCATTCTTTTCTGAGTGCAAACTTTTAGAAAGATTGAAACATAATCCTACTCGGAGTTAATCCCACCAGGTAACTGTGTACAGTACAGCAGTCTGAAACATAAAACATGCCATCCTTACAGAATTGTCATTTGTGAAGTTAAAAATGGCAAGGGGTTCTAGTCTAAGTAATGAATGAGACATGTTCCTTTACCTGAAATTGTTTTCATGGGCTAATCACCCTGAAGCAAAATATTGATTTTGTACATCCAGCCCTACATACAGTATATATTACACAGCCTGGTGATTATTCAACAGGCAATTTCTAAGGCCAAGAAAGACTTATGAGCAACAGCTGTAGCAAAGCTGGTTGATAGATCACTCTAGGAATAGAGTCCTACCTCACTTTGTCTTTGAATGTAAGCAGAGTTTTGAGGCGCTTACATAAAATATGTTATGTGCTACTATACTATAGAGGGGTGGGAAGGATGGGGAAAGGGACAGAGCCTGTTTTAGGGCAAATGTGTGTTTTATGTTTTCTTTGGTGGGAGGAGTATACAATTCTTAAATTGATAAGGAATCTTTCAAAGGTGGTCTACATCTGGTGCAAAACAGTGGTTTAATAACTTCAGAACCTTTTTCCATTCTGTTATGGAAAACCATTGAGCAGAACTGAAAAAGAAAGTATCAATTTTCTAGCAAATAACCACTTATCTTTGTGGGATATGCTTACCATATCACCTGTAAAGAAAGCACTAAAGACATACAAAAAGTTTCCCCCCAGTGCTTCTTTGTGTTAGAAAGTGGCATTGGGTTAAGGACCTGATTGTTGAATTAACTCAAACCAGGGTGTTAGTTGCCCATAGGAGCAAAGAGAGACTCAACAAGAGCACAGAAATGCCAAGCAGTGTTAATGGCAAGCATCTGTGAAACATGGGAGCTGGGAGCCATGGGGGGGGGGATAAGACAAAATCCCATAATGACAGGTTTGGGGTTTTACAGCACTACAAGCACAAGGCTAGACTGAGACATCCCAGACCATCATCTTCTACAACAGAAGAAGGGCAGGGTGTACATTTTCAGTCACAACACATACTTCTGAGCATAAAAAAGAGCAAAGAGATACTTTTTCTTGGTCTATAGCTGCAATCATATGCACATTTACCTGTGAGCAAGTCTCACTGTTAATACAGCAGGGCTAACATCTGAGTAAACACAGATGAAGGCTTAATATTTTACTAGGGGTCAACTGGATCAACTTGCTCATTTTGTATTTCATGATATCTGGGATCAGCATGGCAACAGCTCAATACAGAGACGGTACACTTGACTCTTGAGTGAGCAGAGAACATTGGTCCTCCACCAGAATCTTTCTAAACCTCAAGCACTGTTGATTTTCAATGGGCAATGTCACCTGAACAAATAAGAACCTTATTTTGTAAAATATTCTTCACACCTCTGACCATTATTAACTGGCGCTTGATCTGGTTTGTCTAGATTTGATACAGCAACACAGAAACCCACACAAAATGTAACATATGAATAAATCAAAATGTTTAGTGATCCATTTCCCCTGAGTCAGAGGCAGCGAATCCAAGACCATTCTGCTCACCACTGTTGTATACCTATACAAAATAAGACAATAGTATAAAAACCATATGGAATGAGCAAGTATGTTTGTCTTGGTGTCCAGGGCTGTGATCCTAATTAGAAGTAAATCGCACTGAAATGAGCAGGATTTATTTATGAATAAACATACACACAACCAATGAAAAATCTTCACCGAAAGATCTTCAGGTACAGCTTTCATAAGTACAGAGATTTATAGGACGGCTCCCTGTGAAATTTGTCAAATCTGCTGCTCAGTTTTTAAATTTTACCTTGTGTGATGGTTTCAAAGATGGGCGAGCTCTCCTGGTCATCTTTGACTGTGTAAACACTGACATTGTATTCCACTCCAGGACTCAGATTTTCAAAGGTGCAGGATGTCTGTTCAGCATCAACCTCTTCCTCTAGAGTGAAACCTTGTTGTCCATTTGTAGGGACAGTAGTAATTCTGTATCCAGTTACATCTAAAGCACAGAAGTAAGGGGATTAGTTGGCACTTATACTGTGCTTCCTTAAAACTGGACAGGAGCACAGCTATTTAAAGATGTGAAATGGTCGCAAAACCTGGAAATCTGACAGCAAGAAGGTCCCCTCCAATTGCCTGTGACACATAATTGTTTTCACAGAATGTGGGGCAAGTATGAAGCATTCTGATGTTTCCATTTGTAGACTTATGTTAATTTTCCATTTTTCTGCTAAAGACATTATTTTTAACACAAATCTTGTGAAAGACAACCTTTTAAAGGTGTTTGATAGCTTTGAGGGGGGCATTCACAAAGAAATTCAATACGTTGTAGAAGAGTTACCATATTCTGACCCTCCTTGTTTTCTTAGTGGGCAGATTTCAGTGGTGCTATTCTTTTTCAAAATGCCCTCCTTTCCCTCTGTACTAGAAATGGCACTTTAACAGATGTATCCAGTATCTGGTTATCAATGCCCAAAATGACAGCTCATCTTGGTATAAACCAAGCAAGTAGATGAGCAGGATTGCTGAGGATCCACAGTGCTGCACAGTCAAAAGGGCAGTTCCTAGCCGTGCACAATATAAATACCTGGAGATGTGCTTCTTTCCCACGAGACAGTGAGGATTCCAGTTTTGGGGTTGGAATCAAGTTCCAAGTTGGTTGGTGGTGACAGAGCTGTAAGTAGCAAAATCATTGTTTTAAGATTTCACTAGATCGGCAACAGAAAGAGTTTTCAGTATTAGTTGCTTTTTTCAAAAATGAAACTCAACGTGACTTACAAAAAACATTAAAAACAATGATAAAACAGCCCAAACTACATACATATAAATAGAATAGACTCAAACTCCACCCCACTAAAAGAGAAGCAGAAAGTTAAGATCCAAGACCACAGATAAAGTCTATTCTCGCGCTGCCACCCTCTGCACCTCCCTTGGAATGCAGGGTGCAGATTAGATTATGTGGGGAAAGACAGTCCTTGAAGCATTGGGTCCTAAACTGCATATGGCTTTAAAGGTAAAAACCAGCATTTTGAATTGGGCCAGTAAACCATCTGGCAGCCACTGCACACAGGCCAGGATTGATGTTCTGTGCTCAGACCATCATGAGCAACCTGGTTGCAGAATTCCCCAACATTTGCAGTTTCTGAAACATCTTCAAAGGCAGCCCCATTACAGTAACCTAACCTAGAGGTTACCAGAGCAGAGACAACACAAATATATCCCTGTGCATATAGGGTAGGAGTGGTGGGGCCAGCAGCTGAAGCTGATGGAAGGCATTTTGCACCACCAAAGCCACCTGGAAATATAAAACCTGAGCATCAAAAGGTTCTTCCAAGAGCTATTCTTCCAACTTACACTATTTTCTCTGGGTCATGAACTGATCCCTGCTCTCTAAGCTAGCCATGACATGCTGTGGGCTACCAAAGTCCAGCAGCACCTCATGGCAGTCTGATCCTTATGGGCTGGTCTGCTGGAGGTGTCAGGATGTACCAGGCCCAGGTTAGCCGGAAACAAGTCTTGTCTGTGGTAGGAATACACTTGTGCTACCCCCTCTTCCACATATACTGGCTCAAATCTGCCTGATTTGTTTTACAAAGAAACCACTCCAAGATAATTCCACAGACTTCTGTGGGGGATAATGACTTTGGGATCTTTGGCCTAAAAAAGCAGTGTTCATTATGTGATAGTTAAAATATGTCATACGTGTAACTATTGTCTTGGTGATGGGTGTGATCCTCTCTTGACCATCCATGAGTACTGTGATGGTGTAGTCGTAATGCACCCCAGGAGTCAGACCCGAGATGACAATGCTCCCGGACTCAGAGATGACCTCCCTTGGAGCTTCTCCACCTTGGCTTGGTCGCACACCCAGCTGCAGAAGGAAAAGAATGAAGAATTATTCACAGCTAACAATAGCTGCTGTAGTATGTACTCCTGGGAAGAACACCAGTATAGCTTAATGTGGATGATCAAAACTATGAGGAGTTGAATTCTGCAAAGATATATGCATAGTGGAACCCGAGCTTTCTGAGAACTTCAGGCTTTCATTTCAGAAAAGTAGATATCTAGCCCTCAGTATTGCAGAGAAACCTTTTGAAATTGACAGGCACTCATAGTTGCTCATGCTAGAGACTAAAGCAGGGAGGAAAAGGGAAAGAGTTCTGTGGCTCTAGTTCTGTGGTTTCTCTGCTGACTCTCCATTCCTAGCATCTTGCCTCTGCTGCCCCTTCTCCCTTGGCTTCTTAACCACTCTGTCAAAAAAACCCACAACAACTCTATCTGCAACCAAATGAAATACCAAGTTTGGAAATGTTTAATTATTTCTATTAAGCAATTTTATGCGCTGTAGAATTGTTCATTCTGGGCTCAGATCTAAGAGTTTTCTTGAAACACAGCCTGGACTTTTTTTTTTTTTTTGGCACAAGAACTACCAGAACTAAGAATGATTAACAACAAACATGAAATCTTATGCACGCTGGAGCAAGGTTCCATTTTTGCACCAATGCCACATTAGTAGGATAACATATGCTAGACAACATTTTCACAACTTCATTTCATCAGGATGCTGTGTGTGTGTGTGTGTGTGTGTTTTCTTGTTAATTTTTGCTTCTTTATTAGCTGCTTAGGAGATTACATTCAAACCACTTTTAACTGTGGATTTTATAAGTTATAAACAAATGTTTGTAGCTGCTCCAGGAACCTCTGAACGAATGCCACCTCCTTTAACTTCTACTCTGTTACATCAGGCTTAAAACAAAATGACGTTCAGCCAGTGCACCAATTGCTACTACAAGTTGTCAAATAGCCATGAGCCATTAGTTGTAATAAGCCCTTTTGAACCAGGGGTCTCTCTCCCTGCTGAGGTAGATTGGTTTTCATGTCTGTTTAAGTGATACCTGAAGTACTGGTAGGGTGGGAATTTGTGGCTGTTTTCTTACCTTAAACCCAATTCGTGGAGCTGGTGTCCAGGTAATAACAATAGATGTTTCTGTCACTTCAGTGGTATAGTGAGGAACAGAGCCTGAGGGCTGTACTGTAAGATGAAATCACAAAAAGAGCTCCCATTTAAACAATATCACGACACTTAGAGATGCCAGCTTGCCATGAACTGTATTTTATTTTTTGCCTCATACAGTGGTGCCTCGCAAGACGAAATTAATTCGTTCCGCAAGCTTTTTCTTCTTGCAAGTTTTTCGTCTTGTGAAGCACGGTTTCCCATAGGAATGCATTGAAAATCAATCAATGCGTTCCTATGGAAACCGCCTTCAGACCAGGTCCGGGGACAGTCTGTCCCCCGACCTCTTCTGAAGGCTGGGGGGGGGGACAAGGGCTTTTTCCCCACCGCCAGCCTTCAGAAGGCTGTTCTGAAGGCTGGCGGTGGGAAGAAAAGCCCTTCTCCCCACCTCCTGCCCCACAAGCTCCGGGGACAGGAGGGCTTTGCTACCGACCGCCAGCATTTTAAAAGCCCCCGGGACAGCGGAGACTTCTCCGCTGTCCCGGGGCGATTTAAAAATGCTGGCGGGCAGCAGAGAAGCCTCCGCTGTCCCGGGGCGATTTTAAAATGCTGGTGGGCGGCAGCGAAACCTTCGCTGCCGTCCCCCAGCATTTTAAAAGCCCCCGGGACAGCGGAGACTTCTCTGCCGTTTCTCCGCTATCCCGACGTTTCTCCGCTATCCCTACTTCCTCCTCCTTGGCCTTCCTATCCCCACTTTGTTTTGCAACCATTATTACCATGCCTGCCACCACCTCCTTTCTTTCCCATGAGGAGGAGAGTTCTTGTGACAGCCCAGGGAGGCAGCCATCCCAGCAGCTGAGCCCACCCGGCGCTCAGTAGGCCAGGCTCACCTCTTTAGTACCAGGATAAAGAGTTTGCACTTCATCCCAACTCTTGCCTGCCAAAGCAGATTTAGTCATTGCCATAGTAACCAGGCCACTCTTCTTCCTGCCACCTGGTCCTCAGGGTCATGGGCTAACCAAAGGAGATGGTTCATTCCAACAAAACACGTTTACGTGTATGAATGCATATGAATCCCAAACCAGCTCCTGGGTGCAAAGCTGGAAGCAGCCGGCATAAGGCCTGAGCACTGTGCATTACTTCTAGTTTGCAAAGTAGAGGGATCTCATTATTTACATCAGCTTCAAAGTGAGTTCAAAGTACTACCCAGCAGAGAAAACAACACCACGTGGCTACCAAAACAACGGGTTCCCTTCCTCTGTAAACAAGTAAAATGTTGCCAATTTGGGATAAAAAACCCTAATTAACTGCCTCTGAAGGAATGTCTGCAAGACACACTGGCTGTTTTGTAGTAGCAACTTTAAGTATACACCCAAATGCACTTAACTAAATAGACTTAGGATGTGGCTCCAAAGTTAGGTCTGGTGAGCCAGCTGAGCTAGTATAAAAATGTAGCCAGCTGCCCAGGAATCAAAAGCTATATTAAAAAGACACCTATATACCAAGTGTGTCCATCTCTCCCACACAGATGACAGGGTGACAACTTCTAAAATCTGTCCCTGGTTCCTTCTGGTGAAAGCTTCACACCACATCTGAATGACTCTACGGGGGGGGGGGGGGACTGGAAGCAATATTAGAGTATTAATAAGTATGTAACTTAGATCCTGGTTATCAGGTACATTTAACTTGGAACAGATCCAAGCCAGCAGACAGCTAATAAAAAACCAAGGCAGCAGTTTTAAGATCAGGAAGTTTCTAAGCCAAATATTCTAAAAGTCTGAACCAAATATGGCTCTTTTGTACATGTGCTATGTCACTGATCAACTCAGCTTTGGAATCAGCCTGAAGCTTTAGTCTCATCTCAAAACAAATTGCAGAGACATCACCTACAGGTGACCAGCAGAGTTTACTCAGGTCAACGTAACTTGTGGCATGCAAGTTGGCTCCAACAGTGCATCACCTCCACCCTGACCTTGCCACTTCCCTGCCCCAGCCTCATAAGGTAAGCTGCAGCGATGCCTGCGTTGGGTGTGCTACTCTGACCCACCACACTAGCCGCTGCTGGAGAAACCTATAGTATGCTTTGTTTTTGCAATGCCAGGAAGGCAACAAAACCAGAAGATTTACTGAGCCCCAGGTGAGCTGCTATTGCATGGCCAATCTGCAATGCTCAGATGGCTGGATCACAAGCAGTTCTGATTGGCATTTTCAGTGAGGCACAATTTCCCTTGAAGAAATGCAATAGGAATCATAGAACTGTAGCACTAGAAGGAACCCCAAGGCTCATCTAGTCAAACTCAGCTAAAGCATCCATGACAGACGACCATCCAGCCATTAATTCTGTCTATCACAGTAGAGTCAGACAATTCACATAATGATTCTTGCACTTCAAGATGGCTTTTGGATCTTGTGGTAGAAATCTGCATTTCACCACGCAAGGTGGCAATATGTATCCAACAAGGTTGATCTTGAAGCGCTGTGGTCATCAGAGTACTACAGGCTATGATATGAAACCAAAGCTTAGAACTCTCTCTTCAACTAACAGGTAAGTAATTCCCAAAATGTGTTAGGCAGAAGCTATGCTCAAAATACCAAGGAACGAAAGGGACCCTGACTCACTCCCTTGCCTTTTGTACTGGCCACCTTAGCTACTGTTCTTAAGGAGGTTCCAATGGAAGACTGGAGTAAAGGAGTAAAAAATGGGCAGCAATTTCCAATGCTAATGGAAGGTGATCTGGTAGTATTAGGGCACAGGGAGGAGCTGGCAGATTTATTATTTTTATACTCCACTGATGACAGCAGGTATCTCAGCACACACAACTACAAACCTTACTACGTGTAACCTCACACAGCTTCATGTTCTATACTAATAAATTTCTCTCTCTCTCTTTTTAGACACAACCTCTTCATAAGCCTGGGAAATATCAGGATAACTGAAACAATATCCAAAATGGCTTCTTGCTTACAAGTGGTGAAGATTCCTGTTTCCGGGTTGCTTTGCTGGTCTCCTTTGATAGCCACTAGGGACACAGTGTACTCAGAGGCAGGCTGCAAGTTCCTCAGCTGGTATCTGGTGACTGAGGGCCCCACGGTGAACTCTTTGGGTTGCCCTCCTGTTGTGAGGCTCACAGTAAGCCGGTATCCTGCAATGCGGCTACGAGGGGGCCTCCAGGTCACCAGCACAGTAGAGTCCGTCTCATTGACAAAACGCAGGTTAGTTGGGCCATCCAGTCCTAGAAGGGAAAGCCAAACAAACATTTTACATCTTCTTAGGAACCATTGTTCTTCCCTCCTCCCCCCCTAAACATATAGAGCAAGGCTTCACACAACAGTTGCTACTGCTACCACTAGTCAGTATTTATTTCATAACAGCGACCTCACGTCTTTTGCCAAAAGTTAAGATAAGAACAGATAAAAGAAAGTACACAGCGGAACTTGCTCCCAGAGGAGGCAGTGTTGGCCACCAATCTTGGTGGCTTTAAAAGAGGATTAGACAAATTCATGGTGGATGGAGCTCTTGAGGACTGCTAGCCATGATGGCAGCAGTAATGCTTTAGAATACCAGTTGCTGAGGACCACTGGATGGGATGGTGCTCTCCTGCTCCAATCCTGCACCCTGGTTTCCCACAGGCATCTGGTTGGCCTCTGTAAGAACTGGGTGCCAGTGGCCTGATTCAGCAGTCTCTTCTTAAGGTCTTATGAGCCACTGGAATCTGGGCTCTTATCCAAGTTGGCACAGTGCTTTGTACTTGTCCTGGATATTTAGAGGTATTTTAAAGGGGCGCAGGTACCTAATCTTCCTTCCTTGGGTTTGTTTCTTACATAAACACATACTGTGCCAACTATTGTACTGTTTCCCATATGCAGAATGTCTTTAGTTACAGCAGTTAACAACCATGATCACAAAATCTACAGTTCTATCCCTTCATTGCATAGCCAAGAGGCAATATCTGTATGTTTCCAAAACTTTTAAAATAAATTGTGATTATATATGTTTGTTGTATAGATGAAATCCATAGATTTCATAAGCAAGCATTCAGTTGGTCTGAAGGACTAGTTATCTTGAAGGACTGGAGGGGGGATTATTCATTGGGAAATCTTGTCTGTTCTCTTTTCCCATATACTGTATTTTTTGCCCTAAAAAGTAAGGGGAAATGTGTGTGCATCTTATGGAGTGAGTGCAGGCTGTGCAGCTATCCCAGAAGCCAGAACAGCAAGAGGGATTGCTGCTTTCACTGCGTAGCGATCCCTCTTGCTGTTCTGGCTTCTGAGATTCAGAATATTTTTTTTCTTGTTTTCCTCCTCCAAAAACTAGGTGCGTCTTGTGGTCTGGTACGTCTTATAGAGCGAAAAATACGGGTATTTCAATTATATCACAGGATTTATGTGAATGTTTTTCAAAATGTGGTTTAGATGAAGCAATTCTGGTCCTGATCATAATGAATGGAAAGCACAGTTGCAGACACCTGTTACCAGCTCAAGCCATGCCTGTTAAGAATAGCTGTACTCAGCACTACATTTCAGATCTGGTCCATCACTGCCCTCAAAATACACAATTTTAAAACGGTATCACAATGAGAGCACAGTAGATTGCTATTTTGCTTTACCCTGACAAGATCATGTTAACATTCTGCATTAATACGTGTTTTGAGTTTTACAAAGACAGTGGCTGTGACCAAGAATCCTTCACTAAAGGTTAGGTGTGAGTGCCTATGTTATGTGCACAATATTTAATTCAACAGTCTCCACCACCAACTCATGGTCTCAAAAAAAGGAAGTTTGAAGTTCAGTTGGTAGGAACTCCTGAACCAGAAAAGCAGCTTTTGATAAAGAAATTCTCTTGCTGAACTATCCTGGCCACTAACATCCACATTTCTAATTGTAAATAAATATTTGTGAAATGTTGAGATTTCTGGCAGGATGAGGTTGGAACAAATATATAAACATAGTTAAAGAAAATTTACTTACTGGTTGTTTGTTCTCCAGTCAGTGGCTCACTTTCTGTGCCTTGTCCGAGGGCATAGACCTTGAAAACATAGGTTGTTCCAGGCAGAAGCTCTGTGACCTCAGCAAACGAATACCTAGTAACGGGCAGCCTCTGACCATGTTCACCAGGACGGTTAACTGGGATCACTTCTACGCGATAGCCAGTCACAGCACTTTCAGGGGGGGTCCACATGATGGTGACTTTGACATCTGTGACTTCCACAAACTGCAAATCCTTGGGTGAAGGAATCACACCTAGCCAGAAAGATGCACAAAGCACACCCCTTACCAAACTGCAAAGTGACTGCAATGACAAGGAGGGGGGCTAACCTGGACCCATATTACAACCGCCCTTTTCATGCTGCCACATTTTGAAAGCAGCTGCCAGGTGGGAATGGTTTAAATGTAACCAAAACTAAGTAAAAAGAATGCCCATTACATCCCACTACCATATCATAGAGGAATTGATGTTCCCTTTTCCAACGTCCCTCAAAAGTCCTTCCCATTGTGTCACTCAAGAAAACCAATCAGCTTCACATTTGGAGGGTGGTATAGCTTTGGAGGGACATAGGGAAGAGCAGTGGAAATATAGTAGGCACTACCTTCCTGTGGTGCTCCTGTGGTCGTCTTCTGAATGAAAATAGGAGAGCTCTCCTGATTCTCTTCCACAGCATAAATGCTAATATTGTATTGAACACCAGGCATCAAGTCACTGAGCGTCACCGAGGTAGCAGACTCTGGTAGGTTGAGTTCAGTACTGCTGCCTTCCACAGATGGAGTATAGACAATTCGGTAACCTAAGGTAGCCAGAAATGCATGGTTAGCCCATGACACAGAAACAAAACCAAATGGGAGACATCTGCTCACCCCTATGTTGAATTAGCCACCGTTATTATTCAAGCCTTTATATTATCCTGCACATTTCAAAAACTGAGGACTAGTGAGCCTGCATAAATTAAAATTTAGGAGGACTATAACCTTATGAATCACAATACTTCAGAACCCTCTGTTTTTATTAGACAGGCAGCAGGACTGATAGTCACCTCCCCTATGCCTGAAATATATACTTTTTGGTGTATAAAGAGTTTAGTCCTCGGCTATATCGCCATGCGTTTGCCTCTCTTACAACTGAAGAAAAACAAAATGCACCAAAATTTAAAAACCAAGACAAGTAAATGAGCCAGACCTGTGATTGGAGCTTCTGGTCTGTTCCAGCTCACGACTATTGAAGTGTCATCAACCTTTTCTACATGGTGCTCAGGAGGAGCATCAGGTGCTGTTTAAGGAGAGAGAAAAATATGAAAGTCCAATGGCACAAAGTGACCAGCTTCAAAGGGAAAATATGGTGGCCTGGTGTCTTTCCTTGCCAAATATTGTGTGATCCAACATACCGGTTGTCTGTGTGGTGGACAGAATTAAATCCTGCTCTCCTTCTTCTGAGACCTCATAGACCTTGACGATGTAATTGCGACCCGGAAGTAAGTTGGAGATACTAACTGAATTGACTGTGCTTGGAAGATCTTTAAAAAGAACAAATGAAAAACAGGGAATGTTTGTTATGTGCAAATAAATAAACAACCAGGATTCTGGTGTTACAATGCCATGCACATACTTTGGTGTAAACCCCAGTGAATTTAGCAGAAATTCTTTTGAAGAAAACATGTATCAGATTGGACTGCACTGGGCACTTCTGAGAACTCCAGAAACCTGGAGTGAAACTCACTTGGCAAGAAATTAAGAGGCGTGATCTGCCTGAATGAAGCCTCCATACACAATTGAATGCAGTTTCAGAAAATTCCTAATAATTCATATATCCATAATTATGAGACTTATATTTTCAATAGCAGAACAAAAGTTAGGCAGCAATCCTCAACACAGCTGGGAATTCAAAGGGACTTACTTTTGAGTAGACATGGCTATGAGGACAACCATACTAGAGAAGCTTTATAGGCTGAAATGAAATTAACCCTATTTATGTCATCTGCGACTGATGCTCATCCAATCTTACCCAAGTACTTGGGCTCATCCCCATCTTCACTCAGTTCATATTCCACGCGGAATCCGGAGACAGTGTCTGAAGCAGAGACCCAGGAAACCACAAAACTATTGGCTGTAATTTCTGTGATGGATTCCGAGATAGAAACCACAGAAGGAAGTGCTGTTGTTTCTCCTATCACATGAGTACCTGCAAAGCAAAGTTAATATATAAGCAATAGTTTCATGGAAGGAAAGACAGGAGAAATCAAGAGCTGTTGCCTTACATAGGCTTTGATTTTATGCAAAAGTATGTTTTAATACAGACTTTTAATACTTTTTTATTTTTGTTAATTAAATTATGAGTTAAAACTGATAGCAAAAGGGCTGAACAATGGGGTGATTTGGGGGTATTTCTCCCCCCCCGAATGAAACCATGACATCAGTAACCCCTTGCAACTTGGGGGGTGGTGTTCTTGGCTGGCTTCCTGACGGCAGAACACTCAAGACCTCTGGGTTGGTGTTGTCATTGTTAAAGCACAGCAGTAGATTATTTTTTTAAAAAAAGTTTAAAGCTTCATTTATAAATCCTACATAGTTCTTTTAGCAAAAAAACTGCGAAACCCCAGGGCTCTTGAGAAGTCCATAGGCAGCATTCTAGGCAGCCTCACATTGTAAGGCCAACGGAAGACACAAACATGCACTCGAAAGGGAAGACCAAAGGGAAGCTATAGATTTTAAGATGTACAAGCAAATATGCATATCCCTTGGCCACCTCTTACTTTAAGGTAAGAAAGACCAGGGAAACAAATACCCCCTGCACCCCTCCACATTACGGTGAAAAGTGAACCGCTTTGACTTCACCCACAAAAAAGTTCTGCATTTGCTTGTTTGCAATTTGGCAGGTTTAATCCATTGTGGAGGAGCTTGTGTGTCTATGAATCTCATCCACTTTAGCAGAAAGGTGAAAACTTTACAGCCATTTTTAGATTCCACATCATAGTCAATGACGAACACAGAGGTTTGTTTTATACGGAGGATCTCAGAACCTGAAACAGATCAAAGTAGGGCTGGGCACACACACACACAGAGTGATATATCAGTATATCACAATGTTATACCAGTGATATGTGTCACAGTGTTGAAAACCAGATTTCACCCAGCCCTATATCAAAGCAGAGAAAGCACAGAGTGACAGGGAAGCAGACTGGTATTTTTAAAAAATGCACAGAAACAAGGTGAAATGTGAGGCTACTGGATACTGTTCTATGCCATTACTGTTGGTATAAGAAATATTATGGCAAACAATACTGTAGAACAAAGGCTGGCCGTGTGCTAGCAACACAGCAACTATCAGAAGTTCTGATATATGCCTGTTACCTGTTTCAAGACTGATATACATTAAAGCAAATACCGCCCTGTACCTGGAGGTTAGCATCTGCCTGTCTTGGAAGAGAATGAAATAATACTTACTTGAAATAGCTGTGGTGCTCGAGGTGGTAAATTCAAAACGGGTGACCTCTCTCTGGCCGTAGTGCTGAACACTAATAAGCTGCCCCTCATAAATGATACCAGGTTTCAGGCCTGAGATAGTGTAAGAATTATAATAGCCTGGGATGGTGGCCTCTTTCCACTTCACTCTAGAATTTTTCTAAAGGAGCAAAACACAGAGGATATTAGGACAGGAATATGACAACAGAAGAAGTCCGTGTGTTTCCTTCATTATGAGGAAGATTCTCATTTGCTTCCATTTCTAAATATCATCTGCATTTCCTTTATGGGACAATGATATGGAAGGAGCAGGTGCTGCTTAAAGGAATGCAGAACAAAAGCTTCTTTCAACACTTATCTCATGGACCAATCCATATTTTGAAGAGCGAGTGACACAGGCACCATTTTGAATGCATGGTTTGTGAGATATCCACTGCAATTCACACATGTCATGGGAGCTGGTCCAAAGACTTCAGTGAAAAGGAGGAATGTAAGCCGACTAAACAAAAAACCAAATCAAACAGTTCCTAGTAGTTCATATATGGCATATTCTTTTCCTCATGGTACATATTCAGTCCCTAAATTGGCCAGAGAAAAATGTACACAAGGCTTCTGCAGTTTGTTTGTAGGAGAGGAAATTGCGTAGTTTTAGCGTGTGTGACAAGCAACACCTGCCGAAACTCTCTTCAGTGCAACTATTACATGTGCAGGAGCACATGCCCTCTTCTTCATTTGGTCCCCAAAAAGTCTTTAGCAATCACTTTCATTAGAAGGCTGGATCTTTTGAAGTGCCTCTATGTAACCCCTTGGAGGCCTAACTCCAGGAAATCGAGCAGCACTGCCATGGCACCTTGCGCACAGACAGCAGCGCATCCGTTTACTGCTGCATGACTTTGCTTGAAATGACGGAAATGAACATATTCCTGTTACCATGGCAGTGAAATCTCTACCATTTTTACTGACTTCTGCTTAGGAAGCATCAGCCCAGTGATCACAGCAATGGAAATGCTCCCCTGTCTACCATGAACATTTTCACCAGTGCCCACAGCCCTCCCCACAAAATCCAGCTGCAAAATTGAGGATAGGTGTTTTAACCCAGCTCATCCTATTGTATTGCCATGGTAGATTGTAATAACAAATTTTCATCTGCTTGCAAGACTTCTAGATTCTTGGGACTAAGCAAAATGAAACATGTGCTTACTGGTTTCCATCGGATGATGTACTTGGAAATGTGAGAGGATTCAGGTGCAACCCACTGGACAGGATGAGAATCAGGATTAATTGGAACATCTGTGATAATAACTTGAACAGGGCCAGTAGAACCTAAAATATAATTTTTTTCCATTAGTTTACTTACAGCTACATCTATGCATCTTTTTCAAGTAAATTTATTTTCATATTTCCCTCCTGTCTCCAATAATCATAACCCACCTACATTGTACAGTAATATAAGGATTGCGTTCAACTTTTTTTTTCTTTTTGGCAAAACACAACACAATCTTCAAGAGTTACCGGATTGTTCCGTGTATAACACGACCCCTATTTTGGGGGACTCAAATTTATGAAAATGGGGGAAGATGACCCCCGTGTATAATATGACCCCTGTTTTTTAACATTCTTTTGGAGTAAAAAAACCTATACATGGAAAAGTACGGTATTCTTATGGTGAGATTCACCAGGAAATGAAATGTGGAAGCAGGTAATATATACAAGTTTTTGTGATGTTGGCACATCACAAAAGGAGTGCGATATGGCTGCTGCATTACACATGCAAGGGCTTTCCAAATGTATTGCATTAATTTCCAAATCAACTCGCACTCAGAACTTATTGGTTCCCCGTTTCCCTCTTTTATGCTCATAATAACCAGGTGAGGTAGGTCAGGCTGAGAGTTAGTGATCTGCCAGGTCACCCACAAGCATAAAAAGTTATTAAATTCACAGCCCCTGTTTTTCATTTTATTGATGCTCAACTCATTTTAACCTTCAGTTTGTTTGTTTTGTACCACCTGCATCAAATTTCGAGTTAAATGCTGATTCAGTACAGCTTCTGAATGAGTATATGGTGTTTAGTGAGCAAGACTTAAATCCCCACAGCACATCAGCAAGGAACTGTCTGGCTCTGTGGAACGCTCTGTTATTTTAGCAATTAAATTCTTCCTTTTAAAGAAGTTTCCCTTTGCAAACTTGTTTGGACAACTGTACAGCATACATACCTGTGGAAACTTTTAAAAGCTTCAATAAAAACAAGCCCCCTCCCATGCTGGGGCTAGCTTTGAAATGGTCTCAACTGCCAAAGAGATACTCAGGAACTCGGTTGTTTGATTTACCCCCACATTTTCCATCCATCGTGTATCTAAGAAGAGGCCTTGGCTACTATTCTGAGGGTACACATATTTCACATAACTCCTTGAGATGGGTTGTTGTAACAGTTGCACAAGAATACCAGGACTCAATTATAACTGCAAAAGCCAACCAGAGGAACCCGAGGACTTGTGTTTTCATTTCACATGCCTCAAGATGTGCTATTTCTCTCAGCAGAATACTATCACTTTGGAGCAGTGACACTCGTGCAGGCCACACTCCACCTCATGTTCTATGTCCTGAGTCTCACTGCTCAACCAGCCCCAAAATAAGTCTTGCTTTTTCAGGGCTGCTATCTCAGAATTGTTATCCTGAGGTAATAGAACACTGCCTACAGGAACAAGGAATCCCAGGGTGCTTCAGCCTTGAATGCATGCTGACCTTCCAGAGTCAACATTATTGTTCCTCTGGTGAACTTTGAATCCCACAAAGTATACTTTGTCACAAATCTAAGAAAATCAGTCCTTAATTTTCCATCTGCTACTGTCCCTCAAAGAATGTTAACTGGCAGCAGTCATGGGAAGAGTCAAATCCAGTTCTCCAGCTTCCTGTGGGAACCATCTTCCATGTGAACAGCTATAGGAATTGTTTTGTTAACTGCAACATTGTTAACTGCCTTGAACATGCCAATGGAAAAGCAGGATATTACTCAACAAATAAATAATCTTGAGTGGGGCTGTGAAATTGGTCTGGGCTGCATCTCATTCAACATTTACTGTTCCCATCTCAGTACAAAACACACATATTTTGCAACAGGTGGAACATAGTGCATGCATGTTTAAATGTATGTCACTTTCTACTACAAAATTCCTAAAAATGGAACCCAGTTCTTTCCTGATTACTACTTACTTTTCCCAAGAAAAGTTTGTGTTACTATGCCATTCTCAGCTGGTGCATTCGCTTAGTAGGCAACATCTTACCTTCCACTTCGAGAACCTACTAGCTCTGGATGGTTTGGGTCAGCACATGATAAGCACATGATGAATGGAAACCCTGCCTTGCAGTGATAGGATTTAACTACCTTTTAGAACTTTCTGGTCATATAATCTTGCAGCCATGTTCACTGACAGCAAAGCAAGACAGCAAGACTGTCTAGGTCTCCCCCTAACAAAATACTGTATATTCATCACTGACTCAGCCTGGAACAGATGTGTTTTGTTCCTTCATCTTCAGTGGTGTAGGATATGCAACTATGATTGAGTTACACACAAGTCTTCAGACAGAGCTCCAGTCCAACCTCAAACCCTGTCTAATCCTATATCAGCAAAAAGTTGGGAAGAAAAAAGACACACTTCCCAAAGCAAGTCTTGCAATTCCAGGGCTATAATCCCAGAATCAATATGCGGAAGCAATAAACTCCTGCTTACTCACAAGTTATTTATTTTATGGGATAACTAGGCCACCACTAGGCACTGTTATGCTCATCCATAAATTTAAAAGCTAGCAAAAACAAAGCTGCAAATGTAGTTTGAAAGCCCAAAGGTCAACTCAACAGCCTCTCTTATCAATGTATGTGCATAAGGCTGGAGCTGAACAAACAAACTCGTATCAACCACATCTATGCAAAATTCCTGGAACTGGGTGATCAGGACAGTTCAAACATTTTGTTCAGAGAGCTGGTCATGCCAAGTACTAAAAGCTTTCATCCTTGCCACGAAGCTGTTAGAAGCATAGAAGCAGCCCCACCAGGAGAAAAAAAAGTATCTAACAGTGAGCTTCAAAATCCATTAAAAAAAAAAACCAGTCTGGACAGCTAAAAGAAGGAAAGGTGTGTGCAAATAAAGAGTAACCATTGCCCTGAAAATCAATATGGTGAAGAGGCAGCTGGAAGGATGCTAAAATGATAATAATTTAAAAATCACAATGTGAATAGTATAGAGACCCAAATGTACAATTCAATGGAAATAACATTAAAGACATGCAGGTTTGATTCTTGTAATTCATGGGACACATGTTTTGGACCTGATTACTTTCTAACTTCTCTCTCTTACATTAAAAATGTGATCAAAACCATAAAAGATAAGATTCTTAGGAAACAGGATTCTCTGCAAGAGAAAAGGTCTTATGCAAAGTTCTGCTCACATGGAATCACTGAAAACAAGAAAACATGCTCAAAGGAGACATACTGGATCCTTTAAAAAACAACAACGGGTTGTTCATCCCACAGCTTCCTACCTGTGTATGCAGTCAAAGGCTGGCAGTGCCACTCTCCAATGCCACGTCCATAACAGTAGCACTGATATCTGACACCATGAACGTGCTTCTCCCACGAATCCCCAATCTGGTAAAAGGTCTGGCTTTCAGAATCTTGGCACTGGTCTGGAAGCAGAAAACCAAGTGGGGAATGTGTGGTTATTTCACAGAAATTTCAAGTGTGGGGTTCTTCAGGCTTACAGACTCAACACTCCTGTCTCCACATTTCCATGTGGCCCTTTGAAATTCCCATATTTCCCCCCCCAACCTCTTCACAAGAAGTGGGGTTTCAAAGTAGGCCCAGCTGGGGCTTCCCCATCTGTTGCAAAGAGCATAGCCTTGGCATGTCTTTTAGAGGGGCAAGCCACCAGGATCCACTTCTCACTTGAGTCACTGGACCAGGGTTGGAACCTTATCACCAGCAGGTTCCTGTGCCTGCATGGAATGAATTCTATTCAAAACCTTCCTCCTCATGCGCCTCCTGGCGCTCTTCCCACCTATTAAGGGAAAGTCGCATGCCCAAGGCCAGATAGAAAGACTACAGCAGAGAACCCTTCAACACAACTATCACACAACTTACCATTATTAATTCTATCATGCAGACTGAAAACTAAAGCTGAGAGGAAAGGATTTAGTCAAGGAGTCTGTGGCTTTCTGGTGTAATGTCTGATAAGTAGGACACATGTGCCATAAATAATTGTCTAGAAGGGAATCGTTTTGGTGGAAGCAGATTTACTCGTATTTCTCTAGGATTCTATTATGAAAATGTGAAAGCAGCAAATAGTGCTTTTGGGGTACGTAACAAATATACATCCCATTTGTATACCAATGGCCAAAATTTGCTTTCTTTTAAATTCAGTTCTGCTTCTGCTGATATCATGAAATAGCAAAATTTCAATGTATTTTAGGGGTGTAGAATCATGCCATTTCAATATTTAGATCGTTGTATTCTCTTATTCACTGTCCCTGTAATTCCAAACTATACTATTAGGAGCAGAGTTTTAAGCAGAAAGTAGATTCTGAAATTCCAGAATACTTAAATGAGCCTTAATCATGTTGCTTCACATTTATCTTAATGCATTGCAGATGGGAGCTTTATTAATAAGTTTTACTAGGTGCTAACTGCAGCAATTTCCCCCCCAAAAATGCAGGGCAAAGATGGAAACAGCCCATTTTACAGAACTTTCTAACTCATTTTCAAACAAAACTCCCTTTCCCCCCAAGGAGCCATTTGCAAGAGCCTCACGTTTACTAAGCTGCAAAATGTGGTTCAGTAAAACCTGCACAGATCTATTTTAAATGAAGAAGAACTTAACCACTAGGAACTTATAAATGCTTGCCAGGAAAAACATTAAAGCTCCCCAGGGATTAAATAATCAGCTATCAAACACCCAGGCCTAAACATGCAAACAAAATTAAGAATGTTTTTTTGGTCAGAAAACAGCCATGTGTTCATTCTTAGAAATAGTCTTAGCTATGACCAGGTTCAAGAGTGCTGCTCACACAATTCAAATCTTCATTAGTCCTAGCAGAGTACAGTCAGCCAAATAAAACAGGCTTAGCCTCAGGTAAGATAATATTTGCTAGAACTGGCTTTGAAGCTCTTTTGGTTCAAGAGACTAGAAAAACTTCATGGTGAACGTTTCAAACTGTGTTCCCATATGAGGAAAGGCTATGCTATTGGGGCTTTCTAGTTTGGAGAAAGGTGAGTAAGAGGGTGGATCGGGTCAAAGAGAAACCAAAGTCATCTCAAAATGTTGATGGGAGTAGTTTTAAAAATTATTCCAATTTGCATCTTTGAAAATTAAATGCTATGGCCCCAATTCATGGGCAAGCAGGGAGATTTGTGTATACTACAGGCTTATAAGCAACCTACATTCAAATGCTGTGAAGAGGTGGTATATACTAGTTACATTAGCAAAGTTTTAGGTAGGCAGTATTTGGTAACAGATTTTTGTAATAGTTTTACAGAGAATGCAGCCTTTAAAAGATGGCGTGATCTGACTTTTAACATCAAACGTAGCTTCACTCATTTATTATCATACCTGCTATCAAACTGGGTTTGGCAAAAGCCTAACTGTTCATTAAGTGCTTCTCCTTCCCCCTCTCTCTGGCTCTCGATATCTCAGGAAGTTCAGCTGAGAATGGACTTACCCACAGGATCACATTTCCATCTTCCCCGACCTTGACCAAAGCATGTACAGTTCAACATGTGTCCTTCCTCATGCCGTTTGTGGAAGGTCTGGTTTACATCATAGGTGACCCCATCAACTATACACTGGTCTGTTTTAAGATACAAGTACAATATTTGTGCTATTGATTACTTTGAACAAATACAGGTTACTGAGCTCTCACCCGATTAATGGTGCTCTATTGTGAAACAAGTTGCACAAGTTTTTTCAAAGCACAGCAAAGTCACCTACAGAGAATTAACCAATTTTCACATAAACACAGAAAAATATAGGTTTACACAATCAGGTTAAAATACCCCCTTGCTCCACAAGCCTGCATTTTTTCTTGGCACTGAGATTCTAATGCGAGAAATAAAATCTAGACAATATGCAATTTCTATAAAGGGCTCATTCTCTAAAACCCCTTAATCAAGTCTCTGACTATCCTCCTATTTCTTCTACAAGGTTATTAAACATCAGGCAGCAAAGTACTACTACTAAATATAATGAGTATTATATTTGGGACCAATGTGCTTTCTCTCTTGCTTCAATCCTTAGTCTTTGTTTAAAAACCAAGCAGGCTAAAGAGAAGAAATAGAAACAACTGCAAATCCAGGCTATGGCCTTGCACATACCCATACAGACCTTTGACCTGAATATTAAAGAAAAGCTAGTTTTATGGGTGCAAAATGGCTGTATGCATCACTTGCATCCTCACCAGCCTTATAATCTCCTTCACGCATACTGTTATAGAACCCTGTTTCATTCAATTGACTGAAATGCTAACAGCTGACACCCTAATGCAGAGCTGTGAATCAACCGTATTTCATCTTTAGAGGAAAGTGATTCAGGCATTTAAGCCCTACCCACCGATGCTGCACAGCTTCCCTGCCCTCAACATCCAAGTGCTGAGAATGGACATCTACAAAAGGGAAAGACACTCACAGTATCTCCGGTGGTCAACTTGTGTGGAAGTCCATGCAGAGGATTGTGGACTGAGGAAGTGGTGCAACAAATGGGCTGCAGCCAGTGGCACAGCCCCTTTTTCTCATGGAGCCAGTTGCATGCGAAGGGGCTTCTGCTCACCCAACACACTTATTTGTGCATATGTGTGTTTTAACATTGGTTCTTTCATGCTATAATTACTCTCAGTATCAGTCTTCTAGGACTGGGTGATATATCAATATATCACCCAGGACTAGTATGAGGGGCAGACCGCAATAATGGTTTAACTCCTGAGTCCCTCCAGGGCCCAGTGTGCTGAGGGAGAAACAGCTGCAGCTGGGCGAGAGAAGCAGATATCCTGCTGAGTAAATCACCATCACGGTCTGCTCCTCATGCCAGCGCAGAGAGAGAAACAAGCTGTATCGCTAGGCTCCCTCCATCTTTGGGCAAGTGTGTGTGTGTGTGTGTGTGTGTGTGTGTGTGTGAGAGAGAGAGAGAGAGAGAGAGAGAGAGAGAGAGAGAGAGAGAGAGAGATGCCTCTTTCTCCTGAGAGAAGGAGGTTGCTTGCCCGCCAACCCGCCCATGCCTGTGAAGGTGGAAGAAGTCCTGCAATCGGAGTCTGTCAGGCTCTATCACAGGATGGGCTCGCTTAGCTGTGGGGCAGGAGCCCTCCTACCCCCCAGCTGAGTGGACCTGGTTCAGCTGCTTTGGCCCTGACCAGCAAAGCACTGGGGACATACTGAATTTCATAAAAAGACTGAAAAGCCAACACAATTCAGAATCTTAAAATGTATTTTGCTTTCCTTCCAACACCAATCCCTCAGGTGTACAGAATAACAACTGGATCTCCTAGTGGCAATAAAAATCAGCTTTAATTCTGAATTACCACTTCAGTGGAGAGCACAGTAGTGACACAGAAGGGCGAGCACAACTAGAGATCACTCTAAGCCTACCTACACTTTGGGCAACACTAACACAGGGAACTGGGAAGTTACGGCGCTACATAATGTGCCAAAGAAAAATCAGGAACAGACTGTCCCCTATAAATTATATTCCATTTCAACAGCAGCTGGAAGTCTTCTCTCCACCCTGTTTCTTCTAAACAGTAATCCACTGGTGTGAGGCAAATGCAAGATGATGAAATGTCTGCACTCTCACCTTCTTTTATTTTTCTTTCATGCTGTCTAAGCACTTCTCTATCCATAGACTCAGGAACTTTCAGTAGAATTTCCTACCCAGTTTTCCTGTAGATTAGTGATTCCTCCTCATCCAAGGAAGATATCACTGAAGAAGGGAGAGTAGCTCCACACTCGTCCTTCAGCACATCACTACCAACCAAACTAATCTGGGCGTGGTGTCCACATGGTACCAAAAGGGTAGATAGAGGAGATCCTATACTAAAGCGCCTGAGATTCTGTTTATGCAAATAGTATGCATGCATTTCATCTGCACATTCAAAGGGGAATGTATTATATTTACTCAGCAATTCTTTTCTTTTTTCAAGGTCAGAAGTCTGAATGCTGGCTTTGGGCACCATCCAGCACTGGAGTACAAAGCAGCATTTAAGAAGCCAGAAGATCAGCCTAAGATCTCAAATTGCTTGCAGTGCGTATAGCAAAGCAGCAGAGAAACGAGTGCAGGCCCACTGCCATGCCATATTGTGGAGCTGCTGCAATTTACACCATCCCAGCAGACTGGCAAAGGACCACCAGTGCCGCCTAAACTTCCACCCCTTCATGGTGGAGCCAGTTTGGCACTGCCTTGTGCTGACCATCGGATTTCCAAGCCCAGCCTCACGCTCTCCTGTGGGCAACCGCAAGGAGACAAAAATGGTCTGTACCAAGCCTCAAATGCACAAATGGTAAAGAAGGATTCAAGAAGTTCGCGTGAGAGATTTTTGTCTCAGAGCAAATGTCTATGTGTCACTAGCGATTTTCAGGAACTGAAATTTTCCACCAGAGACTACTACACTCCTCATAAGATTTCGCTCAGGAGAGCAAAGAGCCTTGCCCATTATTATTCATTGCTGCACTAAATGCCCTGAGATTTGCAGGGATTCCCTCAATCCCCAATGAAGCCAATGGAATAATGCAATCTAGAAATTAATAAAGAATTAAGAAAGCTTTATCATATCTGAAGAAAAGCGATGACAAACCTAGACAGCATCTTAAAAAGCAGAGACATCACCTTGCCAACAAAGGTCCGTATAGTTAAAGCTATGATTTTCCCAGTAGTGATGTATGGAAGTGAGAGCTGGACCATAAAGAAGGCTGATTGCCGAAGAATTGATGCTTTTGAATTACGGTGCTGGAGGAGACTCTTGAGAGTCCCATGGACTGCAAGAAAATCAAACCTATCCATTCTGAAGGAAATCAGCCCTCAGTGCTCACTGGAAGGACAGATCCTGAAGCTGAGGCTCCAATACTTTGGCCACCTCTTGAGAAGAGAAGACTCCCTGGAAAAGACCCTAATGTTGGGAAAGATGGAGGGCACAAGAACAAGGGGACGACAGAGGACGAGATGGTTGGACAGTGTTCTTGAAGCTACCAGCATGAGTTTGACCAAACTGCGGGAGACAGTGGAAGACAGAAGTGCCTGGCATGCTCTGGTCCATGGGGTCACGACTAAACAACTAAACAACAACAGGAGCAAAATCATATCTGAAGATTACCTACCCCCTTGCACCCACATCATATGACCACTCTAGATTAATCCTTGTCATGCAGACTGCAAATGGCCGTAGCAAGTTGAGCATACAAGCAGAAATGGGCAAATACCTCTAAGCTGAGAATAAGCAATGCAGGTCCACTCTCCACGCCCATTTCCCATACAAGTGCATCTCATCATATGGCCCATGTCATGCTGTTTGTCCCACTGGTCTCCAACACGGTACATGACTCCATCATTGGTGGTACAGATTTCCTCATGAGCTGTTCAAGGAATAATAAAGAGTGAGGTTTGTTTGTTGGGGCCTATGTTTGTGTATGCCATACTTCATATTAAACAAAGTACAGTGGCAATCTTCTTTTTTGAACAAACAATTTTGTTAAAATATTTGAAAAAAAAATTCATTCTGTCTTACTGATTCCACAAGAGTTTTGATATCAATGTGTTTGCTAAAGTTGTAATGTAAAACTATTTCAGCAACGCATATCAAATGAGATTAATTTACACTGGGAGGGGGATGCAATTTGGAATTTGCAGCTACTGCTGAAGCTTGAATTAAGGAAAAGATGCATTCCCACAAGGTTCTAGATTCCAGAATGGAATATTGGCGGAACATGATTGAGGCTAATATTTACAGACAGCTGCTGAGGCTTAATTAGTGATCTTTCAGCATCACATAGACAAAATTCTTTCACAATCTGCAGAGAATTAGAGCACCAGTCAAACATCTTCGTACTTAGACTCTCACTAAATATATGTTCAACATACCTGCCATGGGACAAAATCCAAATTTTTGATCAGCATCATAGTTTGGGGTGGTTCCACACCACTTCATACTGTCTCTCCGTCCCTCGGAAGTGCAGTCAGTGTAATTCTGGTTGTTGTAGAGGAAGGGGAAGTGGCACAGGGCACCATTGGAGTTACCACCACGTGTCTGAACCAGGACTGCAAGACAGAAATAGCCATTCATGGAAGTGGACATTGCAAAGACTTATCTTGACTTCTTAGCATGACTGCCATTCACAGAGACCCATCTCCATAGCATCACAATATCCAGGATAGTGGTGTTTTTGATATGTCACTTCAGAGTATGCAATTTGCTGCAATACAGAGTCTTTGCTCTTAAGAAAGCTTGATTTGAATTCCAGCTCAGCAGGGCATTCCTTACAGAGTCCTAATCCTACATAAGCTCAAAAAACCTATACAGAGTCACCTTCAACCATGCCCCCTATTATTATGTCCATCACTTTATTAGTTATGTGATTAAGTTATGTTCTTTCTGAAGAAAAAAATATTAAAATATTAAAATAAATTTGCGAGAAGATTTCATGTATCTTCAGCCACAGCCTTCGGTTCCTACACAGGGTTGTTGTGAGGGTGAATGGAATAAACTTGCAAAGCATCCAATCAATATGGTCTACACTCTGGTTAAGTTGCAAAAGCAGTCCTCCATCTGTACACAAATCGTTTTCTCCACCCTCTCAAAAAAGGTTCCTGGCAAATGTGAAAACCAAACTCTGCTCTCAAGAGTTGAAGCTAGATAGGACTCCTGCTCACCCAAGAATTGTGAATCTAATACAGTCATCATTTTCATTCCCTGATGCTTCAGAAATCCTCAGGCTTTTTTTTAAACAGGGCCTCATCTATGCTCTAATCTAGAGACTGGGTGGGAAAGATCAAGACATACAGCTGGAGCACTGGAAAACCAGCGCAGAAGATGTGCACTAAGAGACATCTCTCTGCTCTTTTAATTTTTGAATTTTTCAAATTTTACAAAACATAAAAAGAAAAAAAAGCAAAGCAAAGCACATATCCTTTGACTTCCCTCCCACCCCTTTGTGGGTCCTTATGATATAATTATCCCCCCTGCATCTCCTTTACACTTCCAATTTTTACTAATCCTTAATTATTCCTTATTTCAATTCTTTAGCTACAAGTTTACATCAAACCTGCTAATGAATTTAATTGCTTGCAATAATTTTTCAAATAAACTATATACTTTCCCCATTTATTAAAAGTTAACTCTTCCTGGTTTTTAATTCTTCCCATGAGTTTTGCCATTTCGGCACACTCTGTTAATTTTATCTGCCATTGCTCCTTGGTCAGGGCTGTATAACATCTCTCTGCTCTTAATAATGTAAATAAAGGAGAGGGAGAGGGAGATAAAGGGCTATTTTAAGTTGGAGGCAATGGGAGATCACTGACTTTACAGCTTCTTCATAGTGCAGAAGTAGCTGCTAGGGCAGGGCAGGGCAGGGACAAATTTACTCAAATCCTGGAAAATCAGTGGGATGGTGGGCAGATTGCCTAAGAGCAGAACCACTCTCTAAGCCTTTAAATAAGACCTTAACTTATATCCCTAATTACAACCCAATGGTTTAAAATAGTCAGTAAGACTAGGCAGATGCTTGTGTGGTTCTGTTTTAATTATTCTTTCCCCTCTTCCATGTGGACCTTGACATGGCAACATTATAATCAATGCCACTCCCAGTTGCTAAAGGAAGCTCCTTCTTTAAAAAGATCAAAGTGGGATAAAAGTAGGTGCAGCATGAAAGTACTGCCCCAATTTCTGGCCACAGAGTAGGCAAGCACATGAGAACTTGGTTGTATTGAGTCCAGTATGTTGTTGTTAGCAGCTGTTGTTACTTTTGGAAATGAAAGTAATGAACGAAAATTAAGTAAACAAAGGAATGAAACTCAGAAATGATGGGGCAGCAGCGCTTACCTGACCACTGGTTGGCTGTATTGCTGCTGCTTGCTGAGATGGAGGTTGAGGAGGAAGACCCAATTGCACTGATGGAAGCACTGGACTGGTTTCGCTGGTGCATTTGCACCATGCCAGTCTTGCCTGCTACCTCACTCCTCTCCCTCCCAGTAAGCAGCTGACCACTGGTCCTGTCAGTGTTGCGTACCACCAGCTATTGCAGTTCTTGTTACCAGAAAGCATCACCTGAGCTCAAATGCTTCCAGGGCTTTTTATTGCAACTAAAAGAGCTAGGAATATGCTCATTTCAAGTAAGAAGGCAGATTACTAGTTATCCAAAGTAAGTATTAGATTATGCACTGGAGAACACATTTTACACAGATCATGACATTTACAAACTTTGATTTTGATTAACAATGCAATCACATCAGTTCTCCCTTTCATGTGATCTTTTAACCAGTGTGCTTGTTTGTTTGTTTGTTTGTTTGGGTATTATATTCCTTTCCTGCCTTTCCTCCAGGGAGCTTAAAGTGATGAATATGGGTCTCCTCCCTGCTTCCTGCCCCTGCACCTTATTCTTACAAACCTGCAAGGCAGTGAGCTGACAAGGTTTCACGGTCATTCAGAGAGCTTCATGGTCAAGTGCATATTGGAACTGTGGTGTCACCAGTGCTAGTGCAATACTCTATAAACACTTGTGCACCTTGATAGCCTGTAATGGGGGACTGGAAAGTGGAAACTATAGCAAATTACACCAGCTCAGCTGCATTAACAATGGAAATAAAAAATGGAAGAAAGACACATTGTGGAGCAGCACTGGCACATTAGCAAACAAGATCAATTAACTGAGAACCCTAAAATCTGGGGAGAAATTCAGATAAGGAGACTCCAGCAGGCATCCTTTATCTGAAGCACTTTAGCACTGGGTGTATTTCTTTTGTCTAATGGACAAATCAATTGTTTAAAAGCATTAACATCATTTGGACAGGCAGTTTCTGCCTTGGTATTATAAAGCTAGTAGCTCCACTCCCTGCTGCACTATTCCGCTTTACAGGCAGATCCCTGCTTTAATGCAAGTTTCCATCCCCATCTCAGAGGCAAAATGCTTTGGGGTGGGGGTGGGGGAAAAGGCCACATAAGACTCAGGTTCTGTTTGCTGCTATATATGGCAACCTGGCTGCAGATTCAGGATCTAAGGAGTGACATCAGAGCATTGCACTGATCATACTCATGAGGCATCTTTCCCCTCAAGCCTAATATGGACATAGGTCTTAGTGGAATTTGGAAAAAGAAAAAGAAGCCAGTCAGACAACTACAGAGAAAGTGCCCTGGATCAAGGATGCAGAGCTCTATTCCAACTATCAGCTTCACTTCTATCCAATCTCCTTCCCCCACAAGACTAGGAGGAGCAAACTGTTATCGTAGGGGCTGGGGTATTCTTTGGGAGGGGAGGGTTGTTGCTGTTGGTCTTTTGTATCTTTATTTTTGAATTTGCTGTGATTTATGTGAAAATTGTTCGGCTTGGTTTTGTATTTGTTAGTGTTTTATTTATTGTTTATAATTACATTTTATGTTGTAGTTATGTAATTTTATGTTGTAAGCTGCCCTGAGCATGCTATGAACTGTGAAAAGGTAGCATACAAATAAACTATGTACGTAACTGCACATGCACATATATTCTAACTTCACATACTACTCCTTGTGCAATTCCAGGAACCAGCTGATGAGACACAGGGCAGAAGCACATGAGTGAAATTAGAGAGTAATTTCCAAACATTCCTTAGCCAATCATTCCTAAGAAGAATTCTCCAACCCAGTCTCTGGAAGTGCAGTTTTCCCAAGAAGAAACCAGTTGTGAACCTGAGCGGCGGATTCATTTATTTAGATTTACATTCTCTTCAGACTATGGTCTGAGTGCCAGTAAACTGGTGAGTCATGTTACTGTTAATTCCAGTCTTATAAAATGGAAACATGCAGAATAAATAACCTGCCTGTGGCTATTTGGTAAGGACAAGAGATCTGAACCTAGGTTTCTGGTACAGAAAAATATTTTCTCTACTGCACTGAACTGGACCTATTATGAGGTCGTTATGATTCAAATCCTACTTCTCATCCCGCTCTACCAACACCCACCAGACTTTTATATTCTGTATTTCTTGCGTCTTCCTCCATCCTCACAAGTCACGTTAGGGGAAAACCAGTCCGTTACTGAATTCAGTGGAGCAATGGCAAATTTCAGTTAATGGGTCTGTGCCACTGTGAACAGTGCTACCCTCCCAAAACCTTATTTCTCCCAAGTATGTATTCCTTTTAAAGAATGTTACCATTTTGTTCTGTGCAGAAAGAGTATTTCTTGTCCTGATCGAAGTCTGAGGTTGTGCTGCACCAGAGAGTCCCATCAGTTCGGCCTTCAGAAGTGCAGGAGTAGAAAGTCCTCCCATTATAGGTGAATGGCAAGACACAAGGCTCCCCATTGGCGTTGCCACCGTAGGTTTGGGTCACAGCTTTAGAAACAAAACTTTGCATCATTATCCTATCATCTAACCACAAATACAATGCAATGCAATGTCTTCCTTAACAGTGAGCTTTTTTCTCCTTTTCCCTTTTTCCTACAGCTTGAAGCTATCATAACTTACTTTACAGAACCACCCAACTGTTGTATTCAATGCTCTTGTATCTCCTCTTTCTCTGAGCAGAGATGTTGAATGGGGAGACTTGCTTCTCTAAACTATGATCACATCGTAGCAATAAGTGCTACATGGTGACATACATGGTGACTCAGGCATAGTAGTCAAAGGAGATCAAAGAAATAGGCAGGGCACCTCAGTACCTTTACGTGATCCAGTTGAGTCAGCTACGGTGTGATCCATTCTCCTAAGGTGCGCCAATCTTGAAAAGACCTACCTCAATCAAACCTAGCCCCTACAATTAGTCTCAAGTATCCCAAAGTGATAATCTTTTATGAATTTGAAATGCCCCGTACCTGTTTCCTGGCAGCTGACTCCATTGCCCAGACAAGTACACAGCATATGCTGGCTCCCCTGTGTCTTCAGCCATTGCATTCCCCAAGAGTAGACCATGCCATTGTCAGTCATGCAGTGCCCATATGGCGTAGGCTGGGACTGAGGTTGGTAGAGCGCCGTTCGCACATCTGTGATGGTAGCAGATGCAGTTCCTTCAGAGGAAAGTGTGATAGCAATTAAACCCTGCAGTTCACATTGCATAAAGCCAGGGCTGTCACTTGATTAAATCATCTTTGCCAGTTAATTATCTCCTTTGAGTCACTTAATCAACCAGTTAAAGTTTCATTAAATCTGCAAGATTTGAAATGGGGAAATAAAAGTCATTAACTGTTCAGCCTATTTTGTTTTTAGAACACGTTAAAGAAAAAGTAAAGGCTTCTCCCCAGCATGTGGTATTCAGAGAGGCACCTTTGCTTCTATTCCTGTGTCCAACTTCCTTGCTGGAACAGACCAAGGGTTCTTATCTTCGATGTATTTTGGGAAACGGTTTGCTCATTTGTTCTGTGTGTTCAAATGCCTCTCCAGTTGTATTGCCATGAGAGTTCTCACTTTTCATCAATGTTGGGACCCCGGTTGTTGTTCTGACTCAATATGGCGGTCCAAAATGTGACTTTGGCACAATGAGTTCAAAATATGCCAATTTGGAGGCCACTGAAAATATTGTTGCCCAGTTTGGTGGTACAATTCCAACCTGTGCAAGTCCGGATGCCTCTTGAGACATCATTGCCAAACTTGGCACAAGGGTTTCCAAGGAGAAGGAGGTGGTCTTCATCTATGTTTGCAGGCCAGGAGTCATTTTTTAATCAAGCTGGTGGACCAAATGAACCCAAATTAATCATTATTTCATAATTAATCATAATTTTCATATAATTTTCAAAATCATAATTTTTCACCCCTAAAAAATTATTCAGGGCAAGGTCACGTGGTTAGAGTCCTGGGTTGGTGTGTGGGTGTATGTGTGTGCACACAGCCCAAACTCTCACAAATTATACTATCAATTTAAAAGTCATCATATGTTTGGGTTTCTTTGAATACCTGGGCCGCTCCAGGAACTCCCTGCTAGTAGTTTATATATAGCGTAACAGAGGACAGCCATGGCACCTGAAAAGCCCATAGGCTTTGTAATCTTCCAGCCCCCAGCCCCACTCCTGCTACACACAGCCTGCAATTATTAAGAGCACAAGGGCCACTGCCTCCTACTGCTCCTCCCTTCTATACACAATCCCAGCTTAACCAACTTCTTCCCACAAGTAAAGGTAAAAGGTAAAGGACCCTGGACAGTCAAGTCCAGTCAAAGGCGACTATGGGGTTGCAGCACTCATCTCGCTTTCAGGCTGAGGGAGCCGGCGTTTGTCCACAGACGGCTTTCCAGGTCATGTGGCCAACAGGACTAAACCGCCTCTGGTGCACTGGAACACCACGATGAAACTCCATTTACCTTCCCTTCACAGCGGTACCTATTTATCTACTTGCACTGGTGTGCTTTTGAACTGCTAGGTTGGCAGAAGCTGGGAGAGAACAATGGAAACTCATTCCGTCATGGAGATTTGAACTGCCGACCTTCCGATCGGCAAGCCCAAGAGGCTCAGTGGTTTAGACCACCCGCGTCCCTCTAAGTCCCACAAATAGAACAAGGACTCTTTTGTGAGAGGCGTAGGAAGGCGGCAGGAAAAACAAGCAAATCAGTTACAGCACCAATGTGATGCATTTAGATTTCATGATCATATCCAGGTTGATCACCTACCTATGCCTGTGGTTTGGAGAGATGAATGCCTCTCGCACTTCCATTCCCCTCTGCCATTCCCTGTGCAGATGCACTGAAGTAGATTCCCTCTGTTGTCTTTCTTACTCCAGGTATCTCCAATTCTGTAAGATGTTCTGGTGTCCTGATCATTGCACCTGTCTGTAAAGGAAATGAAAACACACAATGGGGAAATGAAGCCCCTGCCATTTCAGCAGCCCGTTTGCTACAGATACCTTGATCCACTTGGACTGGTAAAAACATTTGATTTTTTTTTCACACAGTCATTGATCTGTCATACAGACCGATCTAATTAAACACCAACAGTCTATTTTAGTTACCAAGAATCAAGAGGAATTTATTTTTCTACTACTTTGAAAACTTTACATGCTAGTTAACAACGGATTGAGATAAATCACTATTTTGATTTTGCAATTATAGGATTAAAACAGAGAGATGAGTCAGTTGCCCAGGGACAGTTGTGGATTTTATATCAAAGCCCATATGAGCAAATTCAACAGCCTGCTGCAGTTTGGACAATTATGAGAGGATAAATCCTGCCATCCAAATACACAGGCAACACTCCCAGTAACGGCAAACATATGTATGAGACTATTGAAAATATACCTTAGAGCCAAAGAGGGGCATACTCTGCCACTGGTCATGTACACTGGAAATCATACCTCCTGTGCCCTAGGAAGCAAGTGCCCAAGGAAGATACAAACTGGCCCATCCATTGGTCAGTGAATAAATATTCTGTTCCAATGCTTGCCTTCCTCCACTCTTCTCCCGCCACATGCTGATAGCTTCAAGTCTTTCTCCTGCACACATTACCACACTCACCGCACTCTCTGTGCAAGCAGACATCACCATTTATGCAGCTGCTCTCCCTGAAACAAAGTGGCACCAGGAAGTTCCTGCCCACTGTGCCTGACAGCTGAAACCCACCCTTGAGAAATACAGGGTCATGGGGTGGGCACCCTCTGGAGATACTGGAGCTGGGTAGAAGAAAACCTCTGAATCACTCCAAATGGTTTCTCAGCTGTTGCACTTTGGCCACAAAAACCAACATGTGGGAAATACTTGAGAAAACCATGAGATCAGATTGACAGAATACCATGGCCTGGCAAGGAAACTGGTCTGTGGTTTTATACACCAAGTTCATGTGTGTGAATGGAATCCTGGGAAAGCACTTTTCAAAACATTCAGAGCTGGGAAACAAGGAAACGTCTGTGGGAATAAAACATGGTGGTTTGTTCTAAGAGGCCTGCTCATTTACAAGGAGATCTCCATCCTTGGGTGGCCAGCAGCTGCATGCTTCATAAAAAGGCCAGAAAAGCTTCAATAAAACTAAGCTTTCTAACAGTACATTCCATCGGAAGTATGTTATAATGAGCTCAGTGGGGCTCACTCCCCAGAACTGGTGCCTGAATTTGGGGGATCCCCCAAAATGACTACAACAGTGTGGCAAAATGAGAACAGAGGCTGTGTTATTGTGGGTGGTGGAGCAACTCCATAACAACATACAGAGAGGGCTTAAGTCCACAGATATGGTTATCAACAGAGACCAGGAATCAAAATGCCAATCCATCCGTATAAACAAACCCAATGTCATCTGCAAGCAGCTCTTTCACATGCCATATAAGGACTGGGTCCATTTTCCAGCCTGCGGGAGACATTCCCTCATCAGCAGACTTTCTGGTGACTACACGGCAGCAGTGGGCTGGCCAGAGGCAAAAATGGACAGTGCAATGGATGTAACCCTTAGTTTTGTACAACAAGCTACATGCCAACCACACAAAGTCAGGCATTTCTACAACTCCTCTACAATCGCTCAGCTTCTCAACCTCCATCCAAGAAATCAAGAGCCATTATCACAGTTAAAGCCAGGCAAAAAAGTAGTCAAAGGGAGCATGGAGCTGGGCCGGTGAGGTATGTGGTTTGGGGAAGTCCCCAAAGCCACATACAGAGGTCCCAAGAGCCACACTGGGCCTCTGAGCCAGAGGTTCCTCATCCCTGCTATATAAGCCCAAGAATTTGCCTGCCTACAAGGAACAGTCACTGCCTACTCCATAGGGCTATTGAGATGATCTATGGGGCAACACTGTAAAACCTGTGATTATTAGCAAAGATGTATCTACCATTTGTACTGAATCCATTGCTTCCATTTTAGATTTGTAGAAGATGCTTCATTAACTTTCCAAAAGATAATGAAACTTTCTGTTCTCTCTTACAGTAAACTGTAGGAGAGAAATCATGATAGACAAATCATGTCATGAAACAAATTATATCAATGTCAAATAATTGGATCATGTCTTTTTACTGGTACTTGCAAACATTATACCTCCTGGTCTTCCCCATTTGGTAATGCATATGTATTGTCACCACAAGTAAGACTGTAATTACAAATGAAAGGTTGTCTTCCAGGGCTTTAAAGTTTAATCACGTATGAACGTAAAAACATAAGACAACTCCTGAAGGACCAGGTCAATGGCCCATCTAGTCCAGCATCCTGGTCTCACCGTGGCCAACCAGATGCCTGAGAGGAACCTACAAGCAGGACCTGAGGAGAAGAGCACTCTTCCCACCTGTGGCTTCCGTCAACTGGTATTCAGAAGTATTATTGCCATGGAGGCAGAGCAAACCTACTTTGAGGGTTTGGCCATTATTAACTATTGTTTATGTTAGCAAAAAGCCATGACTTTGCCTCACCAATTAAAAACTAAAAGAAGATATCTCAAAACCTACCAGACACAAGGTTTAGGAGACCAGATGTTTCCAAAGTCAGATTATATGGGTTTTACATTCAGTCAGTGATCTCACTTTTAAGTGGCTTTTTTAAAAAAGAAAAAAAAGAAAAACCTGGAAGCTTTTCTTGTAAACATTTCACTGGTTCAAACTCCAGAATAAAAATGCTTCCTATGTATGCCAAAGGCTCCATCACCTATACATGGGATCCCCCCACACACACACACCTCACGGTAACTGCTCCATTTCAGAGCTGTTAATACAGAGGCCTGCATATCTTCAATGCTTGAGTAGCAAGCAGTTCACTGCTTTGGTTATCTTTCAAACTCCAGTCCTAATCACAATGTGTCCTCAGATAAGTTAACTTAAGTAACTGCATGGAGGGAAATGTACCCATTCCCTCAGTCCTCAACCTAATCCCACACTTTTCACGAGGCCACCTCACCACCACCACCACCACCACATGGAACAGGTACTGGGGAAGAGAGACACAGGTGGCTGGTGCAGAGAAAGAGCCAGTGAACTTTCCTTCAATGAAACTCTTCACTCTAAATTATTCTAGGCTCCAAGGCAGTGCCTTCCTAGTAAATTCCAATGAAGACAAAACCACCATCTCCAACCAATGCTTTCCTGTAGATACTTTTAAGTTTGTGGCAAAAATCATTGATGCAGCACTAAATTATCTGTCGGTAATTCTGAGTGTATCTGGGAAACAACACTCTAGCTGCTTCTGAAGTTCACAAGTCTATCTCCAGTTCCTCTAAAAGAGAATGGACTGGTTACAGCTTTCCTGATCAAATTTTGCAATATTCCTAGAATGGGAAAACTTTTCCCAGCATGAAGTGCGAGACCAAAGTGCGAGCAGGAAAATTACCCTGAGGACAATTACAGCGTGAATGAAAGGTGTTACATCAAAAGATAAAGCATCCACAGTCTGATGTACACTTAAGAGCCACAGGACACAGCAGGACACATGGTAAACATGCACAGGATTGCACTGGTGTAGCACAATCCTACTCATGTTTACTTAGAAGCAAGCCCCAGTATGTTCAATATGGCTTACTCCCAAGTAAGTGTGTGCTTAGTCTTGCAGCCTGTGCATTCCACTTAATACTTTACAGCAGGTGTGGAGGAGCTCCACACCTTTGCCCCCTGCCCCCCAAATACTGCTGGACTACAACTCCCATCTTCCCTACTGGCCATGCTGTTCAGAGCTAATGGGAGCTGGACTATCACAAAAATCATATTGGTGCATGGCCATCGTTCTGCCTTAAGGTGATACTTACTTCTGGACGTGCAGGTAATGCGTCCACTGCCTTCTCCTAAGCAAGTACAATCCACCATCATCCATCCCTGATAGGGCTTCTCCCAGATCTCTCCAACAACATAGGAAGTCCCAGCAGCATTATCGTAGCACCGCTCAGCTACAAAAAAATATTTGTGAAAGATACTTTGGTTATTAAAGTTCTTCAGTCAAAAGAAGAAACAAGATTTCTTAATTGAGGAGGGGAAGGAGAAATTGCTTCCATTATCTCCTTCCAAACTGCACTAATAGGTGAAGTGAAAAAACAGCATGTGGATATCTAGAAAATATGTCAAACATGAGGCCCAGTTCTCACCACGGTGTTCACCTTTCACTTCAGACTTCATGGGCAGGAAACACATGAATGAATCCTTTTCCATACAAAGAAAAAGTAATGCTCTGAAGTAGTTTGAATGCTATATTTATTTTCTATGTGGCAGGAATTGTTTTGTATTCGAGAGCATTCAATCATGACTCTCCCCAGATTCAAGATGAGAAATAGGCCCAATCGCCATACCAGCTACATTACGTGATTTCCATATATAACAGCCTAAGGATGTTAGAACATACTCAAAGCAATAAAATAGGGAGGAGAAATAGATATGTGTGTGTAGACACATACACACACATTTATCCTTGAAAGAAAGTATCCTGTCAAAGAATCAAGAGGCCAACATCTACCTCAAACCATTGCCATAAAGAGCTTTGTTTACTGAATCTGAAGCACCTGCAGATCCATATTTGATATCTCAGGAACAAACATAAACCAATACATACCAACTGGTTTGCAAGTCCATTCGCCCTTCCCGTTGCCAAGACACACGCATTCCAGCATGTAGCCCCCTGTCTCATGAGGCCTTCTCCAGGTATCCCCAATCTTGTAAGACTGACCTCCTTCATGACAGCGATCTGTAAAGATTGCACATAGAATCAGACAGAACTCCTTTATACCAAGACACTGCACTGGTCCATCCAGTCCAGCATTGTCTACTCTGCCTAGTGGCAACTCTCCAGGTTTCTAGGCAATTATGTTTTCCAACCTTGCTACCCAAGACCTTTCTAACTAGTTCTGCACACAAAGGACATGCAGGGGCAGAGGAAGGGGGTGCAGTGGGGGCGGACCCTTCCAGGTGTCTTTGCTGAGGGGGGTGACATTGAGCACACCCACAACTCCCAAGCCTACCCCAAGCCATCAAGGGAAGGGGGGAGCTGCGCCGCTTTGCGGGTGGCATTCCCCCCTTCCCCCTTCATTTTGACAGCTGGGGGAGGCTTGGGAGTCATGGGCAGGCGGCGGGATGAATGTCCACCCCTGGCTGCAGAGCGCACACAGTGCTCCGTGCACCTGAGTGGCTATCCCATGCCTGGGAGGGCACCCTCCACACCACACCCACCCTAGGCAGTGTGGGCATATGCTCCACTGCTGAGCACATGCCCTACCATTGAAAGATGGCTCCTCCCCATAGATGAGCAGAAGCATCAGTGACTCCCTAGAATCCTGTATCCAATTTAGTTGCCCTGCAGACCAGTGTGAGGTGTTATATAAAGCAGCCATTTTCCTCAACAGTCCTACCAGGCAGTCCTTCTTAGAGGAACAGTCTGAGCTCTTTTCCAAAATGGGCAACAGAAATAAGCATCACTTAAGTTGAAGAAATGTCTAATGACCACAACTTGGCAAATTCCTGTAATATCAGAAATGTCTTATGTTTCAATCTGGAAAACCTTACATTTGTAGCAGAGATTGCTGTGTTGCCAATTAACACTGCAGGTTCGTTTAAAGGATCTTTGGTAGACAATATGTAAAGGGGGGGTCTATTTGAACAGAATATGAAAACCTCCTCAAACAGCAACAACAAAAAACTCTCAAACAGTAAACCTTCTTAAACAGCAATAAAAACCCTCTTACATTGAGAAATAGCCCCAAAGAAACTACTCCCCCACAGGTCTCCACCCACATACACCACCAAATTCAATTGCATGGAGTGTTTGTTTCGTCATCCTCTCAGATCATGTTGCCCTGCCCAAACCAGGCCGAATAGGGCTCCCTTTCTGGGCACTCCAGCCCCAGCAGGAGTGCTCCTGCGTGGACTCACAGGAAGGGTTGGCTGCACAAGGCCAAACCTACAACTCCTCGATCTTCTTGCACATTTTCAACTACAAATAATCTCTCTGCTCTTGGTTTTTTTATGCATGTTACTTTACAGTGAAATTTATGGTTCAAATTCTTTGCACCAAATGGAAATGAAAGCTAATCATTTGATAGAAAGAATACCTATAATTGTCCACTAAAAAGAAGTGATTGACTCAAGAAATCTTTTCTTTTATGCATATCAACAAATAAAAACACTTATTCATAAAGTTTGCATGTTATAAAGGCAAGTTGCTTCTCTTTACATAGTAGTTATAATCATGAATAACAGTCCTTATTCTGATATTGGGGTAGACAATGGAAACCTTGTGGCTTCTCTATAGCATTCACATGCTAAGTTTCTGACTGAACTGTGAATTTTTCGACTGAGAAAATTCCTTACAGACTTGTGACATTGTTTGCTATTCCTGCAATTTGGTGGTGGGCAATGGTGGACTTCTGTAATGCCCCAACAGTGTCAGTAAATGTCTTGAGCACATAGGACATTTGCCTTTGAGCACCTAGGCACCTCTCCACCTCCAATACGTACTTGCAATAGTGCAGCTGATTCTACCACGGCCAGCCCCAATGCAGGTACAGTCCCAGATCATGGAGTCCTTCGGTCGTTCGTAAGTCTCCCCGACTCGATATGTAGCTCCAGTGTATTTGTCAAAGCAGGTTTCTTCCGCTGAGTGGGAAGGAAAGAGCAGATCACCATAGCAGAATATGTAGCACACAGGTTCTAATCCCCCTCCCCAGCCATTCAAATTGTCATGCATAAAGGGATCAGGAGGTGGTGACTGGGTCACCTAGGAGGTGAGGAAGGCAGAAAAGTCTCTGGCTGCACTTGGCTCAGCTTCTTAGATCCTAGAGGGCAGAAAGAGCAAAAGAAGGGAGCCCTAGAAACACACAAGTTGGGTCAGAGAAGGAAACCTGTATGGTGGAGTGAAAGGGAAGAAAAACAGGGAGGGAATGGGCAGAGATCAAAGCAGGGCCCACCCAGAAGTGAAGTTCACATCTTGATTTGAATGACTCAGCCCAATAGTCCCACCTCAGGTCCCTTGTGGCATAAGATGTGATCCCATGAACTAGGAGTCCTTCTTTACTAGTAATATTCCCTAGGTTTTCTTGCAAGAGAGGCCATGCATTCCTCATTGCCATGGTTTGTACTGTCCTGGTTGCTCTTAAAAAAGTGCATAGCCATCACTCCATTAGGGAGAGCGTCTTGATCTCCAGCTAATCTGCTTTCTGGCTGTAGCTAATATGCATGCTGCTCCTCAACTTCCCCTTCTTGACTGCTTTATACCCCTCCTGCCAAACTTATCCCCAAAATAAAAAAGCCTGACTCAGTTAGCTTTAACACTTTGCCATCTATTCCACACTGTGTTCCTTCTAGTTTAATACTATCATTTCAAGTGCCCTTTTGCACACAGTGCAACCAAAGCACCTGGCACCTGCATTCCTAAAAGGAACCCAGCTGGATCAGACCAAGAGTTTGCTGCTCCAGAACCCCGTTTCTCACCATGTCCAGTCAGAAGCTTCCAAGAAGCTGTCCAAAAGGGCACAAAGGCCCAACAAGCCCTCTCCCATTGCCTGTCTCTAGTGCAAAAGTAGACTGCTTCTGAATCTGGAGGCTCAATTTAGTGATCGCAGATATTAGCCACTGGTAGACTTGTCTTCCCTTCCCCTTTAAAGCCAAGTAAGCTAATCCTTTAAAGCCTGCCCATCCCCACAAAGCTTTCTCTGCAACTGAGCGCTAAGCATTTCCAGGCTGCTCTTCTGGAGACTCCTCAGACAACGAGGCCCAAAATGTTCTGTGCGCCCTAGAACATCTTCTACAGCCCTTGCTGAGAGCAGCAGGGAAAGGAACATTCTCTATTGACCACGTAGAGATTCCCTGGCAGACACATCATTGTAAGAGAGGGTTTGCTGCCTGTAGTTTGTTTGAAAATTGCTTCACTAGCAGCAGTGCAGAGCACAAAATAGTACAGTGGTTGGCCGGAAGACTTCCACATGACAATAGACAGGAGAAGCAAAGATACCCTCACATAGGGTTGCCATATTTCAAAAAGTAAAAACCAAGACACCCCCAAAATTGTTGAGCTTTCTTTTATGAAAATGCAAAAAACACACGATTTTCCAACTGACTTGCCTAAGTGCCACCTTGCCTTTTAGAATTTCACCTGGACATCAATTTCACCCGGACATCAATCCCAGTAATGTCTGGGAAAATCCGGATGTATGGCAGTCCTACACTCAGAGGTATCAAAGCCAAACAAGGTTGTAGGGAGGATAGTCAAGAAGTAAAATGAGTTAAGAACAGGCTACCTTTAAAGATACTCTCAGACAAAGTAGCTCTGTTTATCTCAACACCTTTTGTTTTGAAAAAATGTCTAGTTTCCCCAGAATATTGTTTTTGTAGGAGTGGTGGTGGTGGTAGTAATAGCAATCTTCTGCTTACCCTCAGGCTTGCTTTCGCAGTTGAACCCTCTGCTCCCTCCATAACAGGTACAGACCAGAATTTTCCCCAGGTAAATGCGCTCCCATTGCTGGTTTATCTGATAGTGCTGCCCATTATCATAGCAGCCAGCTGAAAAAGAAAGAGGAGTCTTCAATTACATTCATTTGTCTGGACCACAAATGGTTCTCCAAGCAAGGGGGAGATGTATGTGCAAGGGGGTGGGGTGGATCTGAGCTTTGGCATGCATGGAATATACATTAGCTCCAGAGGCTGCATTCCTTTTGCATCCTGAAACCTCAGTAAGAGGACGAAGGTTTTTAGGTGCATGATAATCAGCGCTCGGCTTGAATTCAAAACGATTTTGTCTGTCTCTTTTCCACCATGTTTCAAATTGAACCACGGGAGGTTTCAAATTCTGAAGCAATGCATTAACAGATGGAAAAGATTGCTCAGCTAGGAGGCCTGATCCAAATTTTCATGCAAGACAATGGAAAGACCCCAGTGCATTTGGACAAAACTCTCTCTCTCCTAGGCAGGCGTGTCTTTGCCAAGACACAGCACAGTCCTCCAGTTCCAAGCATTTTCCTCACTTTTAGTTTTACATTAAAAGCACTGACACTTCCCAGGGTAGAGTGACACTTTTTTTCAAATAACTTTTATTAAAATGAAAAACAAATGTTACATCCTGCATTTAACTTGTAAAACATAATTTGTGGCATTCTAACAAACTCGCTGCATTAAAGGCTGCTTTTCTAAGCAGCAGAAGAAGAAAATCCATAAGGAACAATTATTTGATTTCTGAGGGAAGCATTCTAACAGCAAGCCAGATATTACAGATATTTAGGCCTATCACCTAAACAGCGTGGATACAGTGGTACCTCGAGTTAAGAACTTAATTCGTTCCGGAGGTCCGTTCTTAACCTGAAACTGTTCTTAACCTGAAGCACCACTTTAGCTAATCGGGCCTCCCGCCACTGCCACGTGATTTCTGTTCTCATCCTGAAGCAAAGTTCTTAACCCAAGGTACTATTTCTGGGTTAGCAGAGTCTGTAACCTGAAGCGTATGTAACCTGAGGTACCACTGTAGTTCCTTTCCATTTCATGCAGAAACACTGTTTGGTTGAGCAGCTGCCGACTTTGCTTCTTGAAAGTTCTGGACATCTGCCCCACAAACCAGCACACCTGCAGTGGAGCCTTATCTTTGAGGAAGTAACCTTGCTTAGTGTCCTTTCATGAGAAAACAGACCCAAACAGAAATTTATGGATTTCCCAGTGGCCTCTCTTCTCTCTAAGCATTTATCACTGTGTAGTCCAATAGCTTTATGGGCTGCATGTGTAGTTGGGTTAAGCTTCTAGATAGCTTGGAGCCTTTATTTAGCCATCTACTGTCCTGTTTAATTGTTGTAGCAAACAATTAATATACACTCTTGTGTTCAGGAAGTGTGTGAATTAAAAAAATGGGAAACTTGAGTTAAATCAACACAGTGCAAATCTAAACATGTTTACTCAGAGACTCCCTTTAAGATCAATGATATTTAACTTTAGCTTTCTGACTTAAGTGGACCTGGGTCTTGCCATGGCCTGGATGGGAGCCTGTCTGCAAACCCTGTTTATACCAGGAAGCAAAAATGAGGGATGCAAGTATAATAAGCAAACACATAGATGGGTAGTGAGGTTATGGGTAAATTCTATTCACCCTATTTCCCTAGAACGAGTATTTCATGTTTAACAGACTGGAGTGCCAGAAACCATTCCCCTCACAGCCACCTCCTCGAAAGCTTTCTCTCCCACTTCTGATGGTTTTAAGTAGAAGGACTTTGGCAAATGTCTCGATTTTTTAGGCAGAAGCAAATATTTCAGGATTCTGAAAACCCCATGTGTTGAATAGCGCGTGCGCGCGCACACACACTGCACAATTACTTTTAAAGTAATAAGAAAACAGGTAGGGAGTTGGGCAAGAGTATCCTTCCCCAACCTGGTGCCCTCCAGATGTGTCCGACTGCAAGGGGCTGGAGCTGGTGGGACTGTTAGTCCAAAACATTTCGAGAGCACAAGGTTGGGGGGGGGGGAAGGCTGAGGGAGAGGAACAGGAAGACTTCCAGATCAATTCACACCTCTGCCCAAAGCACAATAGGATTGCCAGATGTCTCTTCCCTGAAAGGACCCTCCATTACTCAGCAACACCCCAGACACTGCCGATATTTTAAAAAATAGCCAGAGCCCCATGCAAGGTACTGGATGCGTCTTGCTTGAGACACTAAACATCAGGATTTAATTAATTTTTTTAAAAAACAACGACACCAGCTAATACTGCAATTCAGTGAGTTCACTGGATCTCCCTCCCAGGTAATCCGTTACAGGATTGCAAGTTTACAGCGCTCAATAGGAGGATGGGAGAAGGAACTTTGGGAGCGCATTTGGCGCAGGCAGACTTCCTGCGCTCTCCCCAGTTTCTCAAACCCGGAGGGAGAAACGGATGTAAAACAGAGAGACCCTCGGAGGAGTTTCTGCCTCGGATTTGGGGGGTTCCCGGTCCCGGCCCCGCTGGGATCTACTCTGGCGCCCGCTCGCTCCCCTCGGAGCACTCACGCTTGCTCTGGCCGGCCGGCACCGGGGGCTGGACGACGTGCTGGGCTTGCCTGCGGGTCTTCTCGGCCGGGACCTTGGTGCTGTGGGCTCCGGCCCCCAAGGAGAGGCTCAGCAGCACCAGAAGCAGCCGGCGGGACGGGCTGCCGGGCATCTTCGCGATCTGAGAGCGGACTTCAGAGATAGCGCCTCTTCCTTCGCGGCTGGGGGGGGGCTCCTTGCCGTGGCCCCGTCCTCTGGCTCCTTGGCGGGTGCGCGCCGACTTGCAGCTCGCGAGAAGGGCAGCGCGCTGGGTCCCGACGGGCTTATATGGAGGTCCTGGCGCCGGAGACCCCGCGCGCGGGGGGGGGGGCGGGGAGGGGCCGCCGGGACACCCCTTCGGAAGGGCCAGCCGCTCGCTGATTGGCCCGGGCCGGCGGGTGACGTCGTGGGGAGTTGCATTCCAGGCCGAACAAAAGACGGGGCGAGGGGCGAGGGCGAGCCGAGTTGGGGGGCGCGGGGGGGGGCGGCGATCTGGCGTCGGGGCGATCGAAGCCCGCAGCCCCGCCCGAGGGATCTTCAGCATCAAAGCCGCCCAGGGGGGGGGGGGGAGGCAGAGCATAACCTGAAGCAGCACCGGGCACGGCAAGACGTGGTGGCACCTGAGGCGGACCCCCCCCCAATGGCCCCTTCCCCCCCCCCCCACCTTTCCCTCTCCGGGAAAAGGGCTGAGAGCAGATCCGCCTCCGGAACAGGAGGGGAGCAGATCGGCCGCCTTGCCCCCAGCCAGACCATTGGGTCCATCTAGCTCGGGGCTGCGGACACGGGCTGGCAGCAGTGGCTCGGCGGGGTTGGGGATCGGGAGATGCCGGGGGGGTGAAGCCCCAGACCCTGTGCTTGCGGGGCTTCCCCCGGACGCGCCTTCCGGACGCTGAAGCCCCCCAGCCCAAGCATTGCGAATTAGGGTTGCCGTGCGCCGCCCGGGGTTTCCCGGACACAGACGGAAATCGGCCGTCGGAAACAGGGTCTGGGTGGGAATCGGGTTTTTTATGTCCGTGAAAATGTGGGTGTATGGCAACCTATGCCAGGAGTGTAGATTTTGACGAATGTCAATAAAAATAGCTCAAAAACTTTTCTATTTTTCTACATTTTGCAAGAAAGCAAACTTTGGGCGAAACTTGAAAAAGCTCAACAGCTTTTACTGGTCCAGTTCATCTCAAGCTTATGAGTTGCACAGGTAGAATGCCCGCAAAGCAACAGAGAAGCAAGCGGCACTCCTCAAGTTTCTTTCCATGTTACTTTGCATTCTCCTAATAAATTCAAAAGCAAATCAACTTCAGAACTTCATTGACTACTTTGAAAACATTGTTGAAAATGCTCCCACCAAGCAATGTGTATGACACATGTATAATTCATTGCTTTGAGTGGCAATTAATTAATTAATTATAAATTTGGATACAGTCTCTAGTATGTCATTCAGTTTGACATAAGCCTTCTGTCAATGCAATCCTCGCGTCATTTTTATTTTTATCTAATAAATAAGAGGACTGCAAATGTGGTTTGTCCCAAGTCATGCCAGTGAGGGAATGACTGAGACGTGAACCTCATGATTTGGTTGTAAAATAATTGTCAGACTCCTTTCCAAAATTGTATTTGTTCTAACACAATTATTTCCAGTTGTTTTTGCCAACTGTGCTCTAATTCAAAATTATCTTCAAAATATCTTCAAAAGTAGACATGTAAAACCATCCAGAACTGGAAATACCTCACATATTCATATTCAGGATTAAACGTTCATTTGCGGAATGGAACCCTGGCCGTCTGGTTGTGTAGTTTTCTGTAAAAAGATGCATAGTTGAACATCTACCCACACAAAGAAATACTGCTTATACAATTTATTTAAAACATTTGGTTAGTGGCATCTACAAACTCTGAATACAAAAATCAAGTGCCTTATGGGAAGGCATGTGGAAAGGTAACCAGACGCTACACCTGCATGTGTGGATCATAGCCCTGAAGGAAGAGGTGATGTTACAGTCTGTTCATGCAGCCACTTTCTCCCAGAACTGAATTGGGAGGGGGGACGGGCGTTCCGGAGGGTTGGCTAGCAGACAATGGAGCTCCATTCATAAATACAGTCAACAGCAGACTGATCTGGCCATGTATATATACCAGACTTTCAGCTTGGATACCAGATGGCTAGGAGGTTCAGAACCCATGAATTACCCCAAAAGGAAGCATAGAGATTAGCAATATAGAAATATTTTCTAAAGAACCCATGATGCTAATCTTAATTTCCCTTGGTTTTTCACATGTTTCCTAATATACAAAACCATTCATTTTGGAGAAATTTCCGATATGAAATGGCTTGATATTTTTCTACATGTGTACCTTGCAGTGTGCACATGTATACCACGTGTGCACTGCAACCCTAACAATGTCACTTCAGAAGTAATTTCTGTTCCATTTAATAAGGCTTACTGTCAGCTAAATGGGGTTAGGATTGCAAGCTTGGAAAACTTTTCCTGCAAACTAATTGTTAACAGCAACACAATTTCTTTCCTGGTATAATGTTGAAACAGCTAAATAATTAAATTATAATATCAGGTAAAGTCTTTAAACAGCATTCATGAATATTGGTAAGTCCATATTAGACATGTCTGTCAGAGGGAGAGAAAGGGATTCAGCTTGCAAGGCAGGTCACTGTTGTTATCTTCCTGTTGTGAGAGGCTTGGCTGAGACAGAGTGGGTTGCCTAAGGCCACCAAGTGAGTTCATGGCTAATGTCAGAGGTGAACCGTAGTTCTCAGCTTGCCTTGTGCATGCCACGCAGCAGTTCACTTCACTCACACTCATGTGAGAGGGATGTGATGCAATGGATAAAATGATGGGCTGCCCAGCAGTGATGCTCATTGGGCGAACTTTGTCAAATGTCTAGCCTCCTGCAAAGATTTAATGGAGAAATCAATGGACAAAACTAGAATTGGAAAGCTCTTCCACAGTGAATACTGTACTACATTCACTGAATAATACATTTTTCACATAGGTATGGGTTCAACTCACAATAACGAATCTTTGCCTTTTAAAAATCACATCTGTGACCTGACTTTTGCATTCTTCTGCTGACATTATGCTAACTCATTGTCCTTAGATTTAAAACCAATGTAATGTTTTGATATTCACAAGCTTGACCATCTTGGCTTGGGTCTATCAAGTCAAGGAGATCCCATTAATCTTTACACCACACCAAAAACATTAAGTGGGGAAATGCTATGGGCTGCTAGACATCAGATTTTTCTCCTCCCTGTTTTAGAAAGTCAGTAGTGTGTGCTCTGGTTTTCAACTGGGATTTTAATAAGCCAATGGAGATTAAAAATAAGTAACCTTCTGTATCTTTGCTTAATGGTAATGTTTAACCCAAACATTTAACTACCTTTTAGTTACATTTCCTGACCCTTAATGGGGTCAAATGCCCTCCTTTTCATCTGGTTGCAAATTCTTGGGCTTCAGACAGGACAGTCAGAGGGACTCTTTTTAAAAAGGCATTTTCCTTTTAGATTCCTTGTTTATTCTAGAAACCACCCCAAGCATGCTTAAGATATTCTCCTGACTTGCCTTACCCAATGGGATTGTCTGCCAATAAAACTCACAGCCAGTAAGATAAATTCTTCTCTCTTACTCACAGTGGACAGTCATATTTACTTGGGATTACATGTGTGGGTGACTGGGAGCACAATTTGTTCCATTGATTAAGCTACTCAGGCTGCATCAATTCCAGGCAGTGTTTGGGGCCAAATGAGTATGGGTGAACTCCCACTTATGGTTTTCCTTCAGAGATAATATCTCTTTGTAGACGAAGGGCATCTGCTTTGCTTCTGCTTCATCACCTTTGCCTCTTCAATCACACCCCACGGGCAACCATTTCCCCACTTCACGTAGCAGTGAATGGTCTCTCCCAACAAGGAAGGGAACACAGATAGCAGTGCTACGGCCATCTATCAACTGATCTAGTTACTCAAAAGCCTAGAACCTTGTGGTGATTCCCATAATGTTGGTTGTCTAATTATCTTATCTTCAATACCAGGCAGCAGACAATTTTAAACCTGAGAGTAGAGGGGCAACCTTATGTCTGAACTGAACAAGCACAGGAAATCATTGTGCAACGTTCAATTATTGTGCAATCACCGATTTATCTTGTATCTCCTTCTTCTCCCTGTCATGTGGAAATCTCACTAAAACAGGATTTCTTCCCATGACACACTGAGACCCAGCAGTGCTGCCTGGAGTTATCAGATGTTTTGCAAGAGCCGCTGTTGTGAGCTGGAAGTGAAACTCTGTGAGGCCAGGAGCTGAAATCTTTGCATTTCTGGTGCCTGGCAGTGGCTAACTGAATACTGAATATTCAGAAGTAAACATCAGGTTTTCATGGGGAAAGTGGCAGGATGGGCAGTGTGTGGGGGCACCACTCAGACCTGTGATTTGAAATCACTTGAAATCATAGGGCAAATGGAAGTTAGGTTTTGTAGAACTCAACAAAAAAGAAGCATAAGGACAAAAGTCATTGGCTCTGGCTCCACGTACCGTTGGGCTCCCTGCCTTCTGCCCTTCCAGTTCCAATGGACGCCAGCCACCACACACTGATGTAAGCAAATGTTTGGTTTTCTGGTGTTCCCAGAGCTCTGTTGTACTAGAACTCTCAAATGCCATTATACCACCACTCTGAATTCAAGACAAAACTAAACATTACAAGGAAGACAACGGGGGGGGGGGTGGCTGTTGCCGCAGCACCAGGTCCATGTTAAGTTTCCCCCTTCCGGTCTGTAATATCCAGTACAGCTTACCTCATGTCCTGACATCATTACAGTGTACACTACCAGTGACTGCAAATAATGCTTAACTGAGGCATGGAAACACACAGTGGAATGACATTCGGCCATGGAGTAAGTTGTGCTAGATGTTATGGTGGAATTCAGTTTAGCTTGGCCCTTTTGGGAAATAGCTCTGGGTTCCTTGCTGTTAGCATTGCATGCAGAGTAAATGTTTTGCTGGAACTATGTAGTATTGGTACTGAGAGGGATGCAACAAGCATTTATATAACAGTTTCCTTATTCAAAGTGCTTCATGTACGTTATCCTGGTGTAATCCTCACAACTTTGCAAGTGAAGTCAGAATGATTGTCCTAACATTAAGAGGTTGAAACATTAAGAGGTTGATTGTCCTAACATTAAGAGGTTGAAACAGAATGAATGACTTGCTGCTTAAGGCCAACTAGTCTGTTCATGGCAAGGATGAGAACTGAACTAGGGACATATCCTGATTTATTACTTTCTCCATTACATTACCTCTCTAGAGCTTGCCTTCTAATGGTCAAAATTCTTGCATGTCTTGACTAAACCTAGAAGACTCCTGACTTGCTAGCACTCACAACCAGCAGAGTGCTAACGTCTCTGCAGGCTATATCCGTTTATCCCTTCTTGGGTGGGCAGCTGCAGGCCAGATCATCCCCACCACCAAATGGTGGCAGGAATTGGAGGGCATTCCCTGGGCATGAAACCACTCCCAATAGTGGCACTTGGCCCTGCACCCAGGACCAGGATAAATTCTGGGCTCGCCAGAATCTTGGCCTCTTTTTTCACTGTGCCGGTTCTCCTACCCACACTCCCTCAGATTATGGATGTTGCAGATGGTACAACCTTGCTATGGATGGTGTTGGTCACCATATTTTGGGGCCAGGCAGGAATTTTCCCCATCTGGCAGATTGGCACCAGCCATTTGGTTTTTGCCTTCCTCATAGCAATCGTCACAACTTTGTAAGGCATTGGGTAAGCATAGGTCTTGGTTGGAGGGGAGGTTTAGCCTCTGTCTGCCCCTCCACAGGTAAACGTTTATCCTGTTAAAAGTATCTGGGAGGAGTGGCTCCTGTCGGGTGCTCAGAAAGGGGCTGGGGCCAGACCACTCCTCCAACTTGGGGGCTGCTCTGATTTCACGCAGGTCATAGGGCATCCCTTGCAGCTGGCTCTACCCTTAGTGACACCACCAGCAGACGGGCTGGAGTGATATACACATTTGCTTACCCCAGTGCCTATAGCCAAACCTTCACATCTGTAACCAATAAAGTTGTGGCCTTATTTGATCCCAAAACCAATATTCTGTGTGTTGTCAAGTTATTTCAACCCTAGGGAACTGCGTGGTCATGGGGCCTCGGCACCCAAATATATGTTTGCTTAACAGGGCAGCCCCATTTTTTTTTTTACAGTGCATGAGATTCTCTGGGGATGCCCCCCTGGGACTTCATCCCACATGCAAATATGGCTCTTAACATGTTTTCCTTTTATCTGCCTGCAACTACAGAAACGTGTGGCTGCAGCTACTTACTGTTTTCTTCTACACCCTGATGTGAAACCTCTGGTCAAATTCTCCCCTGCAAATGATTTGCAGCAGCAGGGTAAAACAGTACTAGCAGTGGCAGAGGAAGAGGAGTGCGGGGGCAACCGCCCCGCCCCTGGCAGCATGATCCCGGTGGGGTACCATCACAGCTGTCCCCCACCAACCACACTGGGCACCATGCCCCTGCAGGCAGTGTGCCATGCCCCCAGGACTCACGCCGCCCCACCCCCGCCTGCTCTCAGCCGCCTGGTGCCAGAGCATGAAGCTCCGCCACTGAGTACTAGGCCTATTATCTGAGAGCAAGTTTCCTTTGTAATTTAGTAACTATAACTTCCATATAATGTTTAAGGTATTAGTTACAGTTGGAGCATATTGGAGTTTTATTGATGAAATCTAAGTTTTCCTGTGACATCCAAAATACTTTTAAAAAGCTGATCTTTGATTTAACAGTGGGTTGCAATAATAGCTAATATTTAGTTATTGAAACAACTGATTTCATCTCCCAATTATACTCAAGTTGTATGTAAGGCACTATAGCCCCACTGATCTCAATGGAGCTAAAATAAGTTTGCCTTAAGTTATTTGTGGATTAGTGAGCTATGTGGAATTAAAACTCAGCTAGGACTGAATCCTGAACCTTTAAAAGTAATTGGACTTCTCCAGTCAATTTCAGCAGGAGCTGGATTGCTTGCTAATACTTAGGTTAAGAACAGTTAAAGGAAATTATCTACTACCATGTACTTAACAGAAGTGAAGTCCAACAGAGTTCTGCTTGTTCAGTGGCAGCCAAAAATCCAGTCCTGTGCTTCAAGAAAAGAAGCAGAAGAAAAACAGTTCATCCCGTGTCACAAGTGACCCTGGCAGATGTCAGTACAGATGACATTTGAGATCCAGCTATTGCGGTGCTACTGTTGAATTAAATGCTGGCAGTTCCACTTGAACAAAATGATTAATATACAAAGTCTTTGACTTTTTTTCTGTAGCACTTGAACATTTTGGGAGTTGAAATGGTTCAGGATGTTTTGTCAGTTCTGCTGCCTGGTAATCTTGAATCCAGCTGCAATCCAGCCATTAGTTGCCAAACACATCAACTTTATTAACTTGCACACTTTCTCTGAGGCAAGACTAAATGTTATAATTCTAAGGCACTTAAAATATGTCTACTTTGTCCTATTTAAGGGGTGCTTAGAATAATTTTATAGAAAGGTAACATACAATAATATATAACAAGGCTGTAGTCCTAAATAAGCTTCCTATGGTGTGAACTCAGATCAGCACAGTGGACTTTACCTGGGAATAAATATGCATAGGGTTATGCTGTTAAAAAAAACCCAGAACCCAACCCTATGAAGATCTGTGGCAAAAAATAGTTTATACATCCTTCACCACCCAAATATTTATTATTGCATACAAATTTGTAAACAATGCTAAGATTTGGAGTTAAAGGCTCACCATTGGAAAGGAGATCCAGGAATCCTTTTCTAGGGTCACATCGCATCATACATTTAAAGTATATGACTTCCCCCCAAAGCATCCTGGGAACTGTCACCTCTCACAGAGATACAATTCCCAAAAGTTACAGTTTCCAGGATTCTTTAGGGAAGGTTTTCAACCTTTTTGAGTCCTTGGCTCCCTTGACCCTGTGGGGCTCAGGAGCCCAGTTATGTCCCCCCTTGCCTGCAGAGCTGGCAGCCCCTCACCCTTTTCTCCCTTGAGGAGTGTTCCCTCAGCCCTCTCTCCGCTCCCCTCTCCTTGGGAGTCCTCCAGACAACTGCTGCTGCTGCCCCTGGTCTCCCTTGCTCCAAAGAGAGGTGCCTTCCAGAGCCACCATTCACCTGTTGAGTTTATAGCCAGGGCTGCTACAATAAACAGTTGTGCAAGCCTCTGGGAGGCAGAGACGCAAGAGGGCATCAGAGGAGGGAGGCAAGGAAAAAGGGACAGAGGCCAGTCTTGCCCGCAGCACCCCTGACTACCATTCAAGGCACCCTAGGGTGCCACGACACACGGGCTGAAAACCACTGCTTAGCGGAAGCCTTGTGGATGCAGGACCAGCCCAAGACCATTTGGTGCCTGAAGTGAACGACAAAGTGGCACCCCCACCCCAGCCAGGGAAGAAGGGTGAGTCAAGATCTACATAAGGAGCAAGTACTACATTGGGATCCACTGCCCCCTGCCACTGAGGCAGTTAGGAATCTTGCCTCACAAATGGGCTGGTCCTGCCTGGATGTGACCTAAGCATGCACTTGCCATGCCTTCTACATGTAATTTTACAATGACATTGTAAGCCAGTTGTAATCCTTGCATGTTTTCCCAAGGTTCGTCCATCTTTCTTCTTACAGAATCATCTCTGAGATTCGTGTAGGTTAAGCTGCAAGACTGCAATTTGCTAACCTCGTGCTGCAGGCATTGTTGTAATTTTTTAATCACACACAGCAGAATAACACAGTGACCAAGAAGAGAAAATTAAAATGAAAAGTTTTGTAGATGGATAGGGAAACTGAGTAGATATGACTGGATCCAGCTGCGCCATTGACTAGCTCATCAGATGTCCAATGGGACACCTTTAGTCCCTTTAGGTTTTATGTATGTTTTTATTATCACTTAAGGATGCCTCATGGTAAGTGATTCATAAATAAACAAACAAACAAACAAACAAATTGGTCAGACGCCATCATGTGAAATTCAGATGAAATTTACAGCCCAATTTGTAACCGTGTTTACTAAGAAATCATCCTAGCTGCGGTCCTTTTAGCCTTTTAAAAATCAATACCACACACAAGCACATTCAATTTTACTGCTTCACAAATTATAAACACATACCCACACAAGCACACACCAAAAACAGAGGGTCAAAGTGTCACGGAGAGGAGCAGCACCATATTGGGAGAAAGGTGTGTGTGGCAACCAATCAAGAAGGGAGGGGTCAGCTCTGCCCCAGCGGCTATGCCATGCCCAGCATGAGAATGGAAGATAGCAAGATACCCCTAAGTGTGGCTGTTGGTGCATTAAAAGTCCTCTTGTAGCCTACAGTGGAAGAACAATTGTTGAAACCCCCCTTTACACATATTGGTTTCTTGCAGATGACACAGGGAAAACAGAGAGTGGAGGTAGCCTTTCTGCACATTGGTTCACAAACCTAAGAGGGCCTAAGAGCACATACATGTGTCGTAACCATTGGCTGTCTTTTTTCCCCTTAGCCACATCTGTTCCTCCAATTGCCTCACAAACCACTGAAGAAATTCAGACATGTTTTGGCAAGATGAGCAATACGCCCCTCTGAGTTAGGTGAAGTTCATGTCCAGTTCACAGCTAGGAACCCTTCTTTCTCAAGTCTTCATTTGAAGTAGCACTTTTTCAATACGTACTTTATTGTGAAGAGACTTTGTGATTCAGTCCAATGGAGCTAAGGAGCTGGTCTGTATGCTATATTCACTAGGGAGACTGGTAGCTTCATTATCTCTCCATCTCGTTCAGTTTTCCCATTCAAAAAGGGGGGGGGGACAAGGCCACATGCAAACATTCATCCAGGGCCAGCCCAAGACATATCGGCAACTGAGGTGAACCTCAACATGATGCTCCCTCCTGCCAGGGAAGAAAGGGTGAGTGAAGAATAGCGGTGGGGAGGAGACCAGCAGCACTTTCTATTCACCAAGAGGCCTCTGTAGAAGCAGCATTCAGTGGGGCTGCCAAGGAGGGGGCAGATCCAGCCTTGAAGGAGTGTGCCACAGCTGTTCCTGCCAGCTACAGCAGCTGCAGCATTTCTTGGAGGCTGGATCTGCTGCCCCTGTGGATCCTTCTGTCTGAGGCAATTGCCTCACCTTGCCTCATGGGTGGGCTGGCCCTGGATTCATCCACATACAACTGGAGAAGCTTTCTACATGCATGGGATCCATTCATTCATTAATGCAGGGCAAGCATCATGCACAGGCAGCCTAGTATATACTAGTGTATACTATATTCAAGTGTATACTTATGGCCTGCTTTGCAAATAACACCTTGAACATGTAGAGGCCAAGGTCTGAGCACACAACCCTCTGTCCTACCTCTACACATTTTTACCTGGGCTAGGTTCACAAGGTAGTCAAAATATTTCTATTTCTAACTCAGTCTTCCCCCCAAAGAAGGCTTTCGAACTCTAACCCTAGCGTATCTGCTCTGTGATTTGTGCATTGAATTAGTCATGAACTCTTAGATATTCCTTATGGGGAGTTCAAGTTTTCTTTTGTTGGCACTGAAAGTTGATAATTGTTTGCACATGTTCTGTTGTAATCACTGCAGCACTCGTTTGGATAGCTCTGCCAAACGTATTAACTCATAACTCATTTCTGTGTTCACGAAATGAAATGTCTTGGTAGCTTGGCATGCCCAATGTGGGTATGTTCAGCATGTGGCATGTGCAGCTTTACAGGGTTTATTGTATTTTGTCAATATTACATTTACACAGCAATGCTAACCACATAGATGCACTTATAAATAGGTTGGATATAAAATTGAAGGGTCCTGCTCTCCCATTAGCTTTTAAATGCCATAACAAGTCAGGGCTTTCATTCTCTCAGACTCCAATCCCAGGATTGCCAGTTTAATGCTCTATTTCAAAAGCAGACACCTTGATGTTGTCATCACCTGCAGCCAAGGGAGAGGAGGATAAGGACCCTCACAAAGGATTCCCAGCTATTTCGTTTCTGTGGCAACAAGTTTCTTGTACTTGGCCAGCTCTTTTGTTTTGCAGGCAAAAGAGATTTTCAATATGAAGCTTATCTACCCTATCTGACCTTCTTAACACTCTCTTCCTGTGATGAGAATTACAGGGTTGGGGCCACCAAAAGCCCATTGAGTCTAACCCCAATCTCAGAATGTTACCCAGTGACTACTTGGTTGCTCCACTTTCATTGAAAAGCCTGCATGAACAATATCTATTGTAGGACATAACTTCATATTGTCTGATATGGCAACAGGAAAATAAGTCTTACCAAATGCAACTTGTCAGGTGCATTTGGCAATTCATCTAGCTAGATTAGTTGATCCCTTTTTGCTTTCTGCTATATGTTTGTAAAAATTATAGAATGGGGTAAGAGCTTTGGAGCCTGAATATACAGAGTACTTCTGCTTTGAATTAACTTGAAGATACATGACTTGGAAAGACAGCAAATCTCATACTCTCCAGTCCAAACTCATATTTTCCATCTAGTCTGTTACTGTACAGTAATATCATGAACATACTAGGTAAAAACAAAATTCCTTAAACAGTGTATCTTACAGATCTTCGCATTCATGTATTAAAAGGTAACCTGCTAAGTAGGAGAAATGGTGTAGTGAAATATGTGAGGGCAGCATGGAGCTCCTGTTTCTATTTCTGCTGAGAAATATGGCACTTCTTTTCAATGACTTTTTTGAGAGGTGCAATGAGAGGAAAGAGTACCAGCCCTATCAATACTTTCCAATTAATTAGGAACATTAAGCTGTTGTGGGATTTTAGCAGCCTAAATGGGCACCGAATGGTAAGTGCTGAGATCAAACTTTTAATCGAAATATTCCTTGTTAAATTTCATGTTAGAAACCCACCCACAACCCCAGGCTGCTGCTTCTATGCTGGCCTTTGTCAACCTGGTGCCATCCAGATGTTTTAGACCAGGCATAGGCAAACTCGGCCCTCCAGATGTTTCGGGACTACAACTCCCATCATCCCTAGCTAACAGGACCAGTGGTCAGGGATGATGGGAGTTGTAGTCCCAAAACATCTGGAGGGCCGAGTTTGCCTTTGCCTGTTTTAGACTACAACTTCCATCAGCCCAAGTCAGCCCCTGTTTTCCATCAGCCACAATAATTACTTACAATGTCTCTCTGCCTAGCCTACTCCACAGGGTTCTTGTGAGGAGAAATGGAGGAAGCATATATGCTGCCTTGAGCTCTTTGAAGAAAGGGTGGGGGAAATATCTAAATAGTAAAAATAACAACTAAACATCATTAATCCCCCATATACTTTCCCTTTGTGCAGGGTTTTTCTGCATTGGGAGAGGAACAGCTGGGGTGACTTCAAGAAGAACGTCAGTTGGCAGGAGAATGGTTAAGGGCTCCTGGCTTCATCTCCACAGCTACTTGCTCTTCCAGAAGCTGCTTTGCCAAGAAGAAGCTACTGGGGGTTGTTACCTATCAGTGATCTTGAATCAATGGGGATTATTTCCATGTAATGTCTACAGTTCATAAGTTAAATGGAAACCTACATCAGGGAGCTTATCTACATGTTGAATTGTTGTCTGTTTGTCTAGGGCTGGGGGTTGCAATTCCATTCATGCCTAAATTCACGTTCACAAGTGTCATTTTTGCATTTGCCACATTCATCATTCAGTAGAATGGACTTAGAATGGACTTAAAACTGTTTGCTTTCCATTTGCTATCCTGTGTGAACAATGCTCACAGATGCGATGCAAGAGTTTGAAACAAGCGGTTGGGCCAATGGGTTTAAGTTTTCACTACGAGAAGCAGAGTTGCAGCACATAATCTTACAAATCTGACATTAAAATGACCTCAATTTTCTAAGCATCTGGGTAGTAATTCCATGCAGGGCAGCGGAACCACTGTCTGCATATCAAAGCTCCACCCTGGCAGACATTGCTACTCTGCTGGATGGGTTACACTTTGAATTGTGTGAAAATGCTGAGGATAGTATTGAACTAAGTTTTATTTAGAGTAGACCCACTGAAATTGATGGGCCTACGTGAGTCATGCTCCTTAATTTCATTGGGTGCACTCTGAGTGAAATTTAGTCGATTACCATGCTTAATCTCTAACTTGGAAGACTTCAAACGATATGGTGGAGAAATCAATGGGTCAGTCTTGCACTATCCATAATATGGAGCTGATAAAATGTAATTCATTTAGAGTGTTCCCAGGGTTCTTTTGGGGAAATAATGTGCTTTAAATGTATGGTGTGAATATGACTCCCATTGTGTGATCCTGTGCACACTTACCTGGGAGTAAGCTACCCTCCAAGTTTCCTTGGACTTGCTTCCAAAGAAGCATGCCTACAATTGCATTGCTAATCATTTATTGGAGATTTAGGTTTATCAGAAACTCTAATGACTGTTTTAATTACATTCACATGTGTGAGAAAATCTTTATTGGATTACCATTAAAGGGAACCCTTAAATAGAAGTCTCTTATTAAGATAGAAGGGAAGTACGAGATTCTTATCTGAAGCAGGCAGATTGTTGGCTGAAGCTTCCATTGTCTGCTTTTAGAAACAAACACACTCATCTCCCACATAAATATCAGTTATCTTGATTAATTATTAGAGAACAGCAGGCTCAACTCCATTACATATTGTAGACTTTAAAAATAATAATAATTAAGCAGATACAGAACCTTCTCATCAGTTTCATGAACACGAAAAGCAATGCATCTTTGATTCACCAATTTTATCAATTCAAATCAATCAATATCAAATCAGTTATGCTTGGATGTAGCCTAGTAGTTTTCAGAATTGTTGGACTTAAAACTGTTCACTTAAGACTCCAACACATAAGCAGCTACAGCATGAATTAGTGTCTGAAGCTGCCAGAATGTTGAAAACATTACTTGCTGCCTTGTTATACCTAGAGTTCCGCCTCTCCTGGTATGCCCCACAGAGGAACCTACGGTCTTCAAATAAAAACACCTTGAAGGTCCCAGGCCACAGAGAGGTTAGGCTGGCCTCAACTAGAGTCAGGGCTTTTTCGGCTGCGGCTCCAACCTGGTGGAACGCTCTGTCACAAGAGACAAGGGCCCTCCAGGACTTGACATCTTTCCGCAGGGCCTGCAAGACAGAGCTGTTCCACCTGGCCTTTGGTCAGGGCGCAGCCTGACTCCCTCCTTTGGCAATCTTTACAAAACTTTAGTTTACGGTTGCCATCAATTTTGATTTTAATTCATTTTTATAATGTTTTATAATGTTGTACTGTTTTAATGTTGTTAGCCGCCCTGAGCCCGGCTTCGGCTGGGGAGGGCGGGATATAAATAAAACTTATTATTATTATTATTATTATTATTATTATTATTATTATTATTATTAGAGTTGGAAAATGGCCAGTATCAAATGTGTGTGTGTGTGTGTTGCACACGATAATTTAATAGCAGTGAAAAGGAAGTCTCTGAGCCATAAGCAATATTTTTTATAACTGCATGAGGATAGCGCTGAATGTCTCACAATGGAAAAGGAATGTTTAATTGCATGTCCACTTCATATGCATTTAGTGAAATTCTTCTGTTGACCATCTTTCTTCCAAGATTTCAAAGACAGTACACTGGATTCTTGCGCTGACATCATCAACAGTGTCCTCTTCTACTACCAGTAGCCTAGAAATGTCATTCCTAGTGATTGAAGTTTACAGATTTCAAATGTTGGTATGAAATGTGAAGTTTTGATACTTCCCAAAAGTATTGTGAAATTCCTCCTCGGCTTCCTGACTTCCACATCTCCTTTGAAGAACCTGGAATCAACATCCAGGCTGAAGGAAGGAAGCAGCCATCTGTATTCCTGTGAGCATTTGTCACATGCATCTGCCAGATGCACTTCCATTAAAAATATGGTTGTTCCCCTGTGATGATAACTCATCCTGACTGCTGTTGGACTACATGCCATGGTGGATGTCAACAACCATAAGCAGCCACAGCACCACCCAGTCACATTTAAGCACTTTATATATTTTAGCATATATTTAACTCTTCCATTCAAGCCAATGGAACTCCTGCTAGATTGTGCCTCTCTTGTTTTATACACAAATTCGCTCTGTCTGCTTGGAAGAAGAGCCAAATATCCTACTGTATCTGCTGCTGCTGGCCTCCTCCCTTGGACAGCTCTTAGCAACTGCTGGAGAGTGGGCAAGGAGGGAGGTTGCTGCCGCCGCAGCCCAGAGTCATATGATGCGCCAGCTCTGAGGGGCAGGCAGAAGACCGGGCTGCCCTGAGTGGAGAAAAAGAGGGAGTGGAAGACAAGAAGTCTTTATTTTTAAAAAACAGATAAATGCTTTGTGCGTCCGCATCTAATCTTGCCCCTTTCTAATGTTTATTTACTGGTGTGTGCTTTTCTTTTTATAAATCTACCAAATAATAAAATAAAATTGTAGTCCCTATTTTCATCTGAGGAATGTTGGAAGATATGTGACTGGTGAGGTGTGTTCACTATTAATGGCTCACTTTATGGAGCCACAGCCATGGAAGTAGCTGCCTCTAAGGGGAGGCCTGTAAGAGCATAGCAAAGTTTTGATCAAGCCAGTAGATCACCTGTAAAATGACTGTAACCTAGTTAGGAAAAAAATATGTGCACTGAAGATGGCTGTCAGCTGGCTCCACCCCCAGATGGATTTAGGCAGCAATATTGACTGACGCCAGGCTGGGGTCAATATTGAACTGACCCCAAATCAATCAAGTCAGTCAATATTGACTGACCCCAAGAGAACCTGTCTTTCAGCCACTGCCACCATCAAGACCCACCTTCCTTGCTGTGGCTTCATCACTTCAAGATTATCGTGGAATGTGAAGTGTCCATCTAAAGGAAAACTGCTCATGAGGGCAAACGTGGGGTGCTGCTTCTAGCTCTTGAGAACTGAAGCATTTCACATCTTTCAAAGACAGGGTGGAGAACAGGAGGAAAAGGCACCAATATTTAACTAATAATGCCATACAGTCGTACCTCAGCTCCCGAACGCCTTGGGAGGCGAACATTCCAGCTCCTAAATGATTGAAAACGGGAAGTGTGAGTGTTCTGGTTTTTGAACGTTCTTTCAGAAGCTGAACATCCGGCGGGGCATTCAGAAGCCGCACTTTGGAACTTGAACGTTTCTAAAGTCGGACGGACTTCTGGAACGGATTCTGTTTGACTTTTGAGGTATGACTGTATTGGAATTTACTGCTCTGTGAGGAAGACTCTCTCCTCTGTGGGTGACAGGGGTACTGACTTTGGCCCCAGGTTATGGGTGCCCAATGACGTCTGTGATGTTACGTGATGTAACATGACACAACATGACATTGAAGTGGCTGGAAGAGATCATTAGGGGGCTTGGGCTGGGTGTTCACCAGCATGCAGATGATACCCAGCTCTACCTGGAACCAGTGAAGGTGATGAATGTCCTGTGTGAGTGTCTGGAGACAGATGCAGGATGGATGGCAGCTAATAAATTGAAGTTAAATCCTGACAAGACAGAAGTATTGTTCCTGGAGCACAGGGGGTGGGCGGGGTGGGAGACTCTCTAGTCGTGAATGGGGTGACTGCTCCTGAAGGATCAGGTGTGCAGCCTGGAAGTCATTTTGGACAGCAGTCCATGGAGTCACAGGTTAATTCTTTGTCCAGGGCAGCTGTCTACCAGCTCCATCTGGTACGCTGGCTGATTAATTTCCTTTTAAAAAATTATGTGCCTTGTCTTCTTATGAACTCTTTAGGGAACATGGTTATTTATCTATCATCTATCTATCTATATCATCTATCTATCTATCTATCTATCATCTATCTATCATCTCTATCATCTATCTATCTATCTATCATCTATCATCTATCTATCTATCATCTCTATCATCTATCTATTATCTATCATCTCTATCTATCATCTATCTATCTATCATTGAAAACTGCAGCTAACTGCCCTGATCTCTTGGGATGGGATAAGATATAAAGAGTGTATTCAACTAAGTTCTACTCTGAGCAAACCCAAAGAAATTAACAAATCTAATATCGCACATCTATTAACTCTCCTGGATCTACTCTGAGTAACACTAGTGCTGAATACTACCCAAACAAGCAATACTGGCTGGAACAATGCTTTGTTAAGGTTGTAGAGTACAATTTTTTTGTAAATTGCAGTTTTTACATCTAATCAGTTGTGTCAGCATAACAGTAATGTAAGCAATGCAATTTGGACTTCCATGAGTTATCAAATTCCCCATGCCCTTTTTCTAATGTGCATCAGCAAGTTTTGGGTATGATGCAGCGGGGGGCGGTGCATGGAAAGTAATGTATTAGTAGACATGTATTAGTTCACACACAAAAAAGCCCAAATTGCTTAGTCTGTATTAACCAAATATTATTGATGATCATATTCTGTATGGGACAATGACAATAAAGATACCGTATCATATCCTGGTTCAGATTTGCAACCTAGGGATAGAAGATGCTCTTACCCCACAACTCTACAACTGCACTTGAAATGGCAAACAAAGTTCAGTGTAAGCAAGTGTAAAGTGGGCCAAAAAATAAAATGATCCACATATAGATCCCATGGAACTGGTAGATCCTGGGTTCTGGTAGACAGCTGAATGAAAATGTCAGACCAGTGTGTGGCAGCTGTGGAAAAAAGGCAAATTCCACGTTAAGGATAATTAGGAAAGGAAACTAAAACTGCTGTTATACAAACTGCTGTGGTGTGGCTACCCTTGGAGTGCTGTGCACAATTCTGGTGCTGTACCTCAAAAATAATATTCCAGAGCTAGAAAAGGGCAACTCAGATTTACCAGGCAGTTGAAGCAACTCCCCTACAAGGAAAAAATTCAACATCTGAAGCATTTTATCTGTAAACAAACATGAGTACAGGTGGGAGGAAAATTAAATGTGTAGTCATCCAGAACTGACAGAAAATCATTACAACTACTGTAATGTTGTAACACAAAATATACCATGTAGATAAATTCCTGAGGGGTAGCAGTCATAATCTGCTTGGGAAAAACAACATATGGGGCTAAACTATACCTTACCTTCCCAACTTCTTTTTGAAAAGCCAAACTCCTATTGGTGGCTTCAGGTTGAGTGGCAGGTAAGGAGGATATTTTTTAACCTTCATCTTGCCAGCCATTTGTCCAAGTCCCTTCAACCTGCTCCAGTGGGAAGGTTTTTGGAACAAGGAATGAATTTTGAGTTGACAAATAGCTGGCAAAGGAAGGATTAAACATCCTACTCTCAGCCCCATCTCATCCACCAATTTTCTCAACTTGAGTTGCTTCACTGTATTTTTTTTAAGGCAGAAAAAAAACAACATAATTATGGAATTACAAGTGATAATGTAGTTCAAAAGCACTCTTTGCCCTGAACGTGCCTCTAAAGACAAAGTTAGTCTGCTGGAACAAACAAAGCTTTGCAACAGAAGTTTGCTGCCTTCCTCCCTGCTTCCAGAGAATGAATTGGTCTTCATATGTGGAAGTTTTTGTTTTAGTTCTCTAACTCAAATTGCTGATTCACAAAGTGAGGCCAAAAGTTCAAGCGATACAGCAGATAGCAATAGGGTTGTCGCCATCTTGCAGAGCACAAATTAATATAGAATCCCGGCAAGTGAATGTAAGATCCAGCCAACATGGGTGAGACTCAAATCCTGATGAAAATCTAGTGGTGACAAATAGACACGGCAAAATCAATAATGTTAAAAAAAATCAGCTCATGGGAGGCGGAACAATTATTTTCTGTAGGGAACTAGACAGTCTCAGGATTTCTTAAGATCAAGAGCTACAGTAGCTGCATTTTGACATGAATGTTTGAGTGGGTCCAATGTCACATTTGCTAATAGATTCCAGTTCAGCATGATACAAGATGCCCTTTGTTCACATGAGGTATTTTACTGGTATATTGAGCATCACTCTGAGAACTGAGGTGTAATGTAACTTAGGTGTAATGCAAGAGACACTCGGTCAGAATCTTCATCTATCTTTTTAAAGTTAAAAGCAGAAATGTATTAGGGAGGGAGAGCATATCTGGGCCGTGGTGCTGAGAAGGGAAAGTTTAATCACCACCACCACCTGCCAACCATCCGCCCCCAAATCTAAACTACTTCTCAAAGCTGGGTACGTGTTTGTTTTCCCTCATACAGCAAGCAGCTGTTTCTGGGAGAGGATAAGTGTGGGAAGGTGGCATTGAAGGAAAGGTCTAAACAACTCCCTACAGCACCAAGGCTCAGAGCCCAAATGAGAGCCCAATTCAAAACATGTACAAAACACAGTTTTCCTGCGTCTCACCTAAGTGTGCACCCCCAAAATATGTTAACGACTCTCCTGGGGCTGCAAAGTTGATGGCCGTTGTGGCAAGTTGTTTTTCAAAGAAGCTTGCCTAACATCATTACTGATTGCCTCGTGGAGATTCGAAGGAACCTGGTACACTTCTTGAGAAGCACTGCTAAAATTTGGCCTTTCTTACCATTTTGCACTCCAGATGGTTTGGACGACAACTCCCACCAGCATGTCTGGAGGGCGCCCTGTTAGGAAGGTTGCTTAACTGGTCTCGCCTCTGATTACTTTCTGAACTATCTGTTACTCATAATTTAAATCAAAATCCAACAAACAAATCAGAAAAATCACAGATCTAAACGGTTATGAAGGCAGCAATTTATTAATGGATCTGAAAGACATTATAGACCTGTGGTGCAGAAAGTCAAGGGCTCCAGGATGTCTGTCTATTGTCAGGGCTGGGGATTTGTAAATTATAACAAATGGCAGTTAAATGTGGCACACCTCTGACTTCCCCGAAGATAAACTTCTAATCTTCTTTGTCGTGTTTGACTGAAACAATACCAAATAAGGAACAGCATGAAAGTTATAGCTACATGAGAAATGATCTCTTTAAAAAAAAAACCCCACTTAATTTCAGTTACAGTGAGGTCAAATAACTAGAGCTAACAACTGCTGAGGTCACACTCTGACTTTCAGCTATTTCTCTGGAGAAGCTTTCAGGTTTTCCTTTTTCTGTTCTTTTCTTGCATTATTGTAGATAGCCAGCCAGATAAGATGTCTTTTGAAGAAAGAACAGCAGTGCAGACTTAAAAGATCTTTTGTCTGCTCAAGTCAAGACCAGAGATAGGAGCCTTAGTACACAGTTGTCTAGCTGTCTGGAATTTTCTTTTTCCTGTGATAAAACATACACTTCATTATCCCCGATTATTATTAACACTCAAAAGCAATAATTTTCTTAGTGTGAAATTCTCAGATGCAGAAAATAAAGGAGTAAGCCAATTTACACCATTTTGCTTCCCCCAATTTCCCATTTCAGCAGGCAAGTTTCTTCAGTTTGAACTTGTTCCTGGGATTTGTTATTGTTCTCCCAACTCCTGTTTCTTGACTACATTTAGCAGCTAGGAGTCATATTTCTCCTTTGCGCTATGAACCTCAGTATAATACAACAAAATCTATTGATTGGCAAAATGTTTAGAGACCTTACATTTTTCTGTGGTTTTCTGGACCACTTGGACTGACCACGTGAGAATATAAACCTGCATTACTTTGGAGTTGGGTCTGCTATAGCCATTTGGTAACCCACTTAAGTCATGGGTAGTCACAGGTGTGTGGAATATGCACAAATAGTAATCCTTCCAGTGGTGGCTGGTGCCCATTTAGGTTGGTAGGGCAGAAGGCAAGGAAACCATTTATCTGCCAGTGACAAACAGAGCCAACTAATTCTAATGTTGCCCCATCTTACATCTTGCTGAGTTCTACAGGGCAACACTACAATTAAGGATGAGGAAGCCGATAGATTGGTTGCAAATAAGAATGGTCAAGGGCAGAGTTAATTGGGCAGTGTCCCGTTTCCCCCTGATGGACCTGCCTCCACTGCAATCTTCTCATCCAGAACAGCTTCATCATCTCAGATGGAAAAGTCCAATTGGGATATTCAGAAAAAGAGGATGACAATAAGGTGAATTGCTTCACAAAATAGAGGGGGATGGGAAACAAAATTGCAGCGAGAAAGTCATCTGCTTCCGTACACATTCCAATGAGAAACTGGGACCTGAAGATGGACTATATCACTTTGTAGCAGCGATGGGGAAAGAGTAAACAGGGAGGGTTAGAGCTGAGAAGTAAGAGGAGGCATCAGACAGACAAGCAAAGGGACTGAAGGTATCTGCCAAGGAAAAAAGAAAGGGAGAGGAAAACAACACCAAATTAATGAGGTTTGGACCACTGGAGGAGTCCAAGTGCTTTGGAGGAGCCGGCCGCTGAAGCTGTGCTGCACACCACGTGCTGTGTGTGATGTCTAAATTGAGGGGTCCCTGGCCCTTTCCATCAAATATTGGGGGGGGCAAAGACTGGTAGGAAAGAAGAAAAGGATGGCTAAAAGAACCATAACATATACAGTTCACATTTCCCACACATGCCTGTTGGGAGTTGTCAGGCAGCTGATATTTGTAGCCCCAGGGCAGGGAGGTCCTAGGGGACATTTCTGTGCCCCCTCTGCTGTGGTGGTGGAGTCATTTTTTGATTTTTTTGGAAGGATGATTTTGAACAAACAAAGAATGGCAAGGGAAAGAGTGGAGCTGTCTGTGCTGCTTTTGCTCTTGCACCCCATTCCTATCCATTCAAACAAATCAATCTGGTACTGTTCACATATCTACTCTAGTTTGTCCTAATTGGGCTGGAAGTTCAAGTCTTTATGAGCTGTTTTCTCTTTATCTTTTTATACCGAGAGTCAGTGAGAGAACTCCTAATTCTCCACCAGTATTGGTGATTTATACTTATTGTTGCATCTAAAAGAGGTTGACCTAGGACATTTTTTTTCCAATCTAGGAACATTTTCCTTTTGTACACAGACCTAAATGCAGCCTCTCTGTCCCAGGTCAGCTCAGCAATTGTGTTCTCTGGATGCAGAACAAGGCACATCCTGTTTACAAAGCCTCTCTGGCTGGATGCAAACAGCTGCTAGCACTTAAGTGCAGAGGATTCCTTCAGGGCTGATCTTGCCCCCAGCATTCCCTCCAACACTGCTCTGCTTCTCCTGTGCCTCACTGACACAGATATGCAAATCTGACTAGCTTCTTACTAATACAACTGTTTGTCCCAACTTCTGAATTTAAAGTGATTGCAATTGGTGCTAAATGTAAACAAGAAGTGTAAGCACAGATGGAGAAGCAAGGCATCAGGGATGTACAAGCAAGGGAATGCGAGAGCCACAGATTTGTGCCATATAAGCTGTACGTCGTGTATAGTACATGGAAATGCCAGAAAGTAAAGTAGCCAATGATGAAATTGCCATGTGATGAAAAATTTGAACCTAAGCTGCGTGTTTGCTAACAGACAAACAGACAGACCCACGCCTCTCTCAGCCAGTGGACACTTGCATATAGACTTAAATAGGAATTTAACTGTGTTGGTGACCTTCCAGTGAATTGAATTTATGATGCTTTTGCAAGAGTAATGACCCTGGGGAGACAGAAAATACATGGATACGTTAATGGCATAATCAGCAAATGAGCTGTTAAACTTATGAGAATGAAAACAGATCTCCTGCCAGGATGACAACATTTAACAAATGTGACCTTTCTTCACAGTAGAAATGTTCTGACTTTGGATACTTTGTGTCATACCATCCATGGCGCAATGGTGCCCAGGTGAGAAAAAGTGGATGGAGGCCAACTTGCACAAAAGGTGTGTGGAATTGGCAGAGCCTTTGTTGTATCAGCTGCTCCTCCCTGCTGCTCAGAGAGAAGGCAGGTGCGGGGCAAAAAGGGGCAAATAGAATGGCAACATTTTCTCATGCTGACAAACCAGAAAGCTGGAGGATTTCCTGACCTGATAGCCAAAGTCCAGCATTTCCTTTTCAGCTTTTTCTCCTTCAGAAATATCATCATTCAGAAAAGAACTGCATCTCATCTGCATCCATTTCAGGTGTAATCCATTCACACAGTGACCAATTTATTTATTTTAATTTTTTTAAACTGGCCATACTACTGTTACTGACAGGAGACACGAATTAAGCAGAGGAAGCCTTTTAAATCACTTTTTATCTGGGCTAGAAAAAAAGTTAATTTCTGTATGCCAAGCTGCTCTTTAATTCAGTAGCAGCACAACATCCTACCAAGTCAAGCATGCCAGTGGCATAGCATGTGGGAGGGGGCTGAGGGGGCTGTCACCCCAGGCCAGGGGTGCCAACTATAAAGGGGGCTGGGTGCCTGAGCCCCCACAAAAAATTGTTGGTGGGCTCAGCACCTACACCACAGGGGCCCCGGCGCAACCTCTGAGGTCTTGCAAGACCTCAGACAGCATCTCTGAGGCCTCCACAGCAGCACTGGTCTCACAGGGGCCAGAGTGCATACCTGCTGACGGACCCCACATACTCTGTGTCATTTTTGCATTTTTTCAAGTCTTGGGAAATGATGCAGGGCTCCCAGGCCCCTTACTCACTCTGGGAGGCAGCAGTAGCAACAGCAGCAGATGCCGCCAGGCCTGCATGGCAGCGAGGCTCCTCTACGGACCCGGACCCTCAGCTCCCAGGCAGGCCTTGCACACAGCAAGTACAAGAAAGGCCAGGGCGGCGTCTGCATTCCTGCCTGGCCTCCCACTTATCCGCCTGTTCTCAACAGCAAGGGCTGGCGGACGGGCTGGCAGACGGGCTGGCTGGGCTCCCTCACCCACTTGTTTGCCTACTCGGAACCGGCACCCCACCTCAGGAACCGGCACCCCACGGGCACCCTTTGCCTGTGGAGCTTGTAGCCAGGGCCACTGCACAAGCCTTTGGGAGACAAAGACATGAGGGGCATCAGAGGAAGAGAGGGAAGGAAAGAAGGACAGAGGTCTTTCTCTCTCCGCGCGCGCGCACACACACACACTTTATATATACTACATAATGTATTCCTTGCACATAGAAAACTAGAATGTCAGCAAGAGGGCTGGACTAGAATTCTTATACTTTGCATGCTAGTTTTCTACATGGATATTAATCTCTTTTAAGGGTATGGAGGAGCATTTAATCATGTGAACCCTTACTTGTGGTCCTGAAGTGGTCCTGTCCAGACACATCTTTGCCAACTATAGCACAGCATTATTGACATAATTATTTACAAAAATTCCAAACCTTAATTATTAACCCAAGCTTGTCAAATAAGTAGATTTAGGGGCAGGGATTGTGGGTAGATTAAGGAGCCAGAGCTCAGGATATTGCTTTATCTCAGATACATAGTGATTAGCACTGTAGTGACTAAATGCAATCCCTACAGTTTAAGAGGCATTTCTTCTTTGTTTATTATGTATCAGGTGTTTAATGGCTGGCTGAGTCTAGCATTCTTAAGATAACTCTGTGTCAGCTGAACAGTATCTGCTGCAAACCAGTACAGTATTTCCATGCCCTAAAATTAAGGAAATAAACAGTTTCGGAACTCGTAGTGTTTTAGAACGGACATTAATTTTGGATACATGTATGCAAATATTAGTTTGTGAGTCTTGGAGCCGCGCTGCAGGTTTTGTCCCCACACATTAGAATAAATAAATGCCAAGGACATTTACTCTCTCCCAAATCCAGGATAGAGTTTCAGCCTCAGATTCTGGAGTTCCAGAATTCCCTCAGAGGACTCTGGCCAAGCTTGTCTGTACTATGGCTGAGGCACAAAGGTCTCCACTTTGCACTGGGGTGGAGAGGTTTATTGAAGATGTGATTTCCAAAGGCATGAGTAACATTAAGGTTACTTCCCTCAAGTAATAATAGTAAAGCCTCTCATTCCAAATTGGTTAATCCACTAGTGTTACAACCACAATATTATTGTCATTCCCATCATTCTTATCCAGACACCTTATGAACACACTTTGGCTTCTAGAAACCAGCCATATTTAATAAATAGTTTGAAATGCAAGTGGATGAAACAAGACCCAAGTGACTCAATGAGCATAATAGTTTTCTAAGCTTGGAGGAGTGCCAGTCATTCCTTAGTCCGCTGTTTTCCATAAGCCTGGGACATTTATAAATCAAATTCTATATAAGCAAAGCTAACAGGCAAGCAATACAAAAGAATTAGAGTGAAAAGTAAACTCTGCTTGGAAATTTTCATTAGGCATACAGCTTAGCAAAATGAAAATTGTATTTGGAAAGTGCCGTTAATGTTCTTCACATTTAGGGTACACTTGTGTTGGGGGTCAGCTGGCGATATGGAGAAATGGGCATGTACTTATGGAGATTAGTTTGGGTGCAAAGTTGTTTCCCCCTGCTGTTTTGTGCCATTGTTGTAAAACTGTGTGATACCACTCAGTGTTGAAGAGCTGCTACAATCTGGTGTCACCTCCGAGGTCTCCCTGGCTGGCAATAATATCTGTAAGTAATTTCGTACAGCCAATAATGCCCATCGTGGAACCGCTTGAAACATAATGGTGAAATGGATCAAAAGTTTAAATCAGAAAACAGGCGGGTATCATTATGCACGTATGGCTATGGCATTGTTTCACTGCTGAGTCACAAATTCATTTCAAAGAAGTGCAGACAAAAAATGTTGCGTCTTGACAGAGCCTAAAGTAGTGTTCAAGTTGATTAAATTGGGTGAGCAGTTCTAGCTTGCCTCTTCCAGTGGATCCTTGTGGAACCCAGTTTCAGCCAATGGGGTGGCCTTCATGCGGAGAAAATAATGTTTTTGTGCATGGGCCACTGATAGCAACCATCTGCCAGCAACAAATGGTAAAATGTCAACAGTTCAAAGTTCTGCAGATCTCTGCATGCAGAAATATATTCAGCGACAGAGCTTCCTGCCTTCCATTTATTTCATTTATATCATCTTACGTTTGGAAGAATCTGAGAAGGAAAGGATGAGGAAGCATGAAGAAGAAGAAAGCAACTTTGGCTCCCATGGACCAGATTATCAGAATAACATCTGTTTGCAAAGTATTTAGCCAAAAGTAAATAAAATAGTAACACTGCAGGATGTCATGGGAAGATTTTTCTTCTTATACTGTGAGAGAAGAAGGTTGTTAAGAGATTCATATTTTTATTTTTTAAAAAAAGCTTAGTGGAGAAATGAAATGAAATATTTAACTCTTTAGTTACTCATTCCATTTTCTGGGGATGTTTTGTAAACCGTATTGTTTACTTTGAACATTCCTTCTCCATTCACTTGAGTGAGTTGAATGCGGTATCAGGTGGCCCTGATCAGGGACCTGCATCCATTGGTACAGCAGTCATAGAATCATAGAATTGGAAGAATTGGAAGGGACCACCAGGGTCATCTAGTCCAACCCCCTGCAATGCAGGAATCTTTTACCTACCGGTAATTTGGGGCTTGAACCCATGACCCCGAGATTAAGAGCCTCGTGAAGCACTGACTGAATTGCCCTGCTGTAGTTGCTTAATTGTGTATAGCCTAAGGCCTTTGCGACCTTAGTCCATATGCTATGTTAAAAGTTTGTTACCAAGCATTGTAACGGACATTAAGTATAGATTCTTAATAAAACTGGACCTGATTAAGACAACATTTTAAGTACAATCATTTAAAAATCCATAGTGCAACAATTGCTGCCTTTGTGAATCTATTCAGTTTGATCAATAACATCATTAGTTTTTTAAAAGCATACACATAGCCTTTATAATGAACAATTCCACTATGATTGTGGAAGATTCAACCTGTATCTATAGTTTTGGGAAAGCAACGCAGTCTGTTTTGAAGCCAAAATGTGTCTTTCCAATTAGATCTGTTATTTGGAATCAAATTAAATCTATCAAAGATGAGGGTCTGCTCCCCATCCCCATTCAATATAATGGTTAATCTAAAACCTACTATTAATTTCTCCCCTTTTCACAGAACTGAATGAAATTTGCAGGCATACCTCTATAGACTGTAGAATCCTTACAGAGTGGATTAAGCATGCCAGTTTATGAGCAGATTGTTGGGAAATGCCCTGGGGGTGTCCCTGCAGCCCCGAACTCTGAGCGTTCTCTGGTATGCTCAGCTCTGGAAAAGGCATTTCCCTTCTTCTCCAGTGCGCTTCAGCGACATATATCAAATGATATATGCACACTAATCTTCCAGCATAACACAGCGAGAAGCATGAGAGCTAATCTAATACGTAGAGCTAATCTACGTATTTATTTACACACTATGTACAGACAAAGGACTCATGGCCTCCTCTCTCTCCAGCTCTGAGAGAAGAACAGGAACAAGTAAAAGCAAAAGTACAGTACAATAGTACATACAGCGGAAGAGATAAGACTGTCTTCTGTTCCAACACTCTTCCCAGACAGGCATGTGATTTACACCAATCTCATCTGCAGCATCGGAGGTGTGGAATACTAACACAGATACATTGGGGAGGGTGTGGATCTGCATGGCCACCCCTGATGAGGCAAGCAAGCCGACCACTCATATGAATCTTAGGGTGGGCGTGAGTTGGGCTTCAACTACTAGGGATACAGCGTCTTCTCCCTGAGAGACAAAGCTCTCTCCACTGACTTGCATAGGGGGTGAGGATGGTGGGGGAAGCAGCACAAATCCCCAGGAGAGACTGAGCAGGGTGTTACTCCCTCTTCAGCATAAACTCCGTTACCCCAAGGTTTGGTGGCGGGTGGGCTCCTGCCTTCCCATGGATTGGGGGGGTCCTACCATTGACTTCCATGTTAAAAATCAAACATGTTTACTATGATTGGAGTGTTCTGGGGAAATAATGCCCCGTTCGTTGATCTCTGGTTTCATTTCTTGGAGTGGGGTGAGGAAACAGCCATGGGCACAGAGTCTTTCAAAACCTCTGAGGGAGTCCCCCGAGATGCCTTCTTATCTGTTGGAGTGAACTCAGAAACATGAGAACCTTACCTGAATCTTCAATAGGCAAGAGACTTTGGGTATAAAATACAGTTTGCTACATGGGAAAAACTATGGAGAGAGGATTTGAAATTTACAGCGTGTTATACATTGAAAGAAAATTACTGTATATGAAAATGAGGTACCGCTGGTATTTAACCCCCAGGAAATTAGCGGAAATGGACAGGGCAAGTTCAAATGTTTGTTGGAAATGTAAAGAGAAGGTGGAACGGTAAAGTGTGGTAGTGGAACATCTGATGGAATGGTAAAGTGATAAAGGAATTCTGGGAAATGATATATAATGAAATTGGAAAAAATCTTTAAAATAACCTTTGTTAAAAAATGAGAAGCCTTTTTGTTAGGAATTGTAGGTGTAGAGATACCGAAGGAACTGAAAAGACTTTATGCCTGCTACAACAGCTGCAAGGATGCTACTTGCCCAGAGCTGGAAAGATGACAAGAGGGTGGACTGGCGCATGAAATTATTGGACTATGCAGAGATGGCAAGATTGACTGGAAAAATCAGAAATCAGGACGATCAAAACTTCAACAGAGAATGGGACAAATATAGATTGCATTTAAAAGACCACTAGAAACACCTGGACTCTTTGGCAGCCTTTAAATAACTTGCAATGATGCAAAGACTTTGGATATAATGGAGGACTGTAAACTGGATGGACGTATAATATGCAGTTGAAAAGGTTACTTAAAGAATCAAAGGAGGGGAAGAGGGAAGTCCTAGGATTCGAAAGAATCTTGTGTAAAATTCTAACATTTGTAAGAATATTATTTGTGTGAATTATTTATTTAAAGAGAGAATCTTACCTGAATCTTACCCCAGGAAATACACAAGGAAAACACTTTCTGGTGTAACTTCCATGCAGATGTATTCATGAGTCACCTTTATAACATGGCTGCCTGGACACTAAATTTTCTTTACAAAGTTGAGATATGTCAACAGTAATTAAGATCTTGAGCCTATTTCATACGACTTCTCTATACAAACAATGCAGAGAAGTTAAAAAGTTCTCTGTGTAGGATTCTTTTTTCTAAAAAAAACTTGTACTGATTCAACTGCTGAAGCACTCTATACCCCTATTCATCTACTTTTGCACAAAAACAGATAATGAAAGATAACATTACCTAAATACATTTGCTAACAACGATTTTCCTCTACATATGCAGGTAGGGAATTTGAGGAAAATATGGGATTGAATTTCATCTGGAAATACAGTAATAATGGTCACAATTTGAATGCTGGAGAAAAACCTTATGTAATGTAATGTTTTCCTATGACAGCTCTGAAATAAAACTCAACAGCAGTGGGGAGCTAATTTTGCCCATTTGTGAAAGTTAAGTGAGCTGACATTTGTCTTTTCCTCTGGCTGCTAAATGCTGTCCCCGGCATGCAGTCTCTGCAAGCTAAAATTGTTTCCTCCAATTTGCTCTGTGACTGCTATATTGGATCCCCCCCCCCCCCCCGAATCCGATGAAGGTGACAAATTCCAGAGGATTAGCCTGACTTAGTCACTGGGCAGCAAAATATACAAAAGGTTCTTGTGGCATCTTCAGGACTAAGGCTGTGTACACACACTATATCTTTAAAGCACATTATTTCCTGCAAACAAATCTGAGGGTCCCTGTAGTTAGTGAAGTTTTGCTGGGTGTTCAGAATTTTTAGAGGGAAATAATGTGATTTAAGAGTATACACCCTTGTACAAATTAATTGAAACAAAGCATGTTTTCTAAGCCACATTGATCAGTCTGTCAAGCACCCACAAAAGAAGATATTTTGAGTTATTAAGGTGTCGGAAGCCTGCAGCCAATAGAAGGAATGATGTGCTCACCACAAAATATTGAGGTTCTATGAAAGAGAGTTATTCCAGAGCTGGAAAAGAGGTCATAGCTGTCAACTTTTCCCTTTTCTTGCAAGGAATCCTATTCGGAATAAGAGAATTTCCCTTTAAACGTTGACCGCTCTGAAAGAGGTATCCTGAAGGTATATGCAAATTAATTGAAACAAACAATGAATTTAGTACAGTAGTTTATTGTACAAAACTCACATATACATACATTAGTAACGGATATGACCCCCGCTATTTTTAAACAGCATTTGAACACAGTTTGGCATGGAGTCTACTAGTTTTGAACAGTCACTGTTGATTTTCGGATCCCTGTAGCATACTTGAATCAGCACCTGAATGAGCTTCTCCATAGTCGTACAGTCTACAGCACGGAGGTGACTTTTGCCTATAGCCCACAAATTCTCAATTGGATTTGCGTACGGGGAATACCCCTGGCCAATCAAGTACCTGTATTTGCTGCCATTTTCGATGTGTGACAGGGGACTAGGTCCTGCTGCAATATCCCAGTACCATCAGGATACCTCTTTTCCAGCTCTGGAATAACTCTCTTTTGTAGAACCTCAATATATTGTGGCAAGTGCATCATTCCTTCTATTGGCTAAAGGCTTCCAACACCTTAATAACTGAAGCATCCCCAAAATATCGTCTTTTGTGGGTGCTTGACAGACTGATCGATGTGGCATAGAAAACATGCTTTGTTTCAGTTAATTTGCACAAGGGTGTACAGTAGTGTGTACACATGCTAAAACTGCAGTCCCAACTTCATTAACCTGGGAATAGTCCCCACTGAACTCAAAAGGACTTTCAGATGCACAGCCATTGAGATAATAAGGTTTTGGTGAGCAATTGCATGGATAAAAGTATATTGCAGTGAAGAATGTGAATTATTGCAGCTGAGATCCAGCAAAGAATGTGTTCACGGCAGATAAAAAAAATGGCTATGATGGGAATACTGGAGTGCAATAATGGTTAACAGGAGTTGTAACTCACCCTAGACTCACCTTTTGACTTAAACACACCTTTCTGACAAGTCCAGGCTCACTAGTAAGAACATGAGCTGGTTTTGCCTGCATCTCGCTCTGAGCAGTGATCAAAGAGCACATCTGGGAAAGAAGAATGCTAGTGTGTTGCTTGTAATACCGTCTTGCTTCTTTCCCCCAGTCTTTGTCTGAACAAACTAGATTTATCTAGTTTTTAATCATTTGCAATTCCTATTGAGAACATCAATGGCAAATTTACTTGTACCTTCTGACTGAAAAATAAACAAATGCATAGATCTGAAATCCAAGTAGAGAATTTATCTGAATTATTACTGGGCATCTAAATGGGAAGATCAGATTGGCTCCCTGCTAAACATATATTTAGTTGCTTGTTTATACAGGAAATAAGCAACTAAATACATCAAAACATGATTGATGAATGTTTTTGTTCTCATAAAAACATTTTTCTCTTTTAGAGTGCCATTGTTGGGATGTTTCATTGATGTATTCAGATATGAAATTACACTTTTTTTCTTGGCAATTTTGATGTCTGAAGGTAAATGGACATTTTACAATTTCTTTTTCTTATTGGGCCTTATTGGACATTGTTCTTTCCTCTTCAGGAATTAGACATATTAACATAAGTATTAATGATGGAATTTATAGGCAGTAATAGAGTTCAGAAAGAATTTTGCTAATATATTATCCTTCCAGGATCCTGAAAGATATATATATATATATATATATATATATATATATATATATATATATATATACACACACACACACACACACACACACACACACACACACACACACATCACTTATTATGAAACATCAGACTTGGTGGCTTCAAATTATACACTTTCCAAAACTCACTATTTTTCATAATTATAGCTGAAGTATATAAGGCAGTAGATACTGATCCAAACCGTCCACAATATTTGAATGAACATGACTAGATCACTAAAGTGCCTTAAAATGATCTGTGATTTCCTCTTTTGTAAATATGTCTTCTTCTTCAGCGATCGCTCATAGCCAAGTAAGATTGTCTTCCATGAACAGTAGGTTCCAAATTTATCAGCAAACTGCAAACCCATCCTCTCCTTTGAAGTGGACTAAGAAGTTTTTTAAAGCACTTTTTCCAGGACTGTCACTCTTCAAGCAAGATTCTTCAGATCTCAAGACGATTACAGATAAAAGGCCATTGGTTAACGTCACACTCTTGGATGTCATAGTAAATCTAAAACTTTCCCTGCAAGGAACATACCAGATGGCAGATGTGATTTCCGGAAGTGTTTATAGTCACTCCAGCTTGTTTAAACGTATCTTGATAGACTGCCCCAGGGTGCAAGCTTTCTTCTGGGTAAATGTTAATTAAGATAACAAACAGCCATGCTTAGCATGTCTCATTGTGTTCTCTTCAATGGGCAAAATATCCACTGCCCCAAAGGCTGATGTCTCATGAAATTCTGCTGTGAAGTCATCCGGGCCTGGGGCTTCGTGTGGTTTCAGGTTTTTAGAACCATCTCTATTTCCTCCAGGGTGAAAGGACTATCCACGAATTCTTGTTCCTCTGTGGTTAAGGTTAGCATGGTCAGCCCTGCTAGGAAGTTTCTGATTTCCTGCCCAGATGGGTTGTGGGAGGTGTATAGAGTAAAATCCAGCAAATTCTGAGGTTATTTCTTTGGAGGAGAATGTTATGTTACCATGTTTTTTTGGTTATGCAGTGTATTCTTGTTTTGAGTGATTTTTTTCCCTGCACCTGTTGGCCAGTAGTTTGGAGTTTCTCCTTCCATATTCATAGAAGAGTTGTTATGGGTATAGGATGTTGATTGTTGTTTTACTGATTTTGAGTGAGTCAGTTTCCCTTCTTTTTTGTTCTATGAGTTTCAGGAGTTTCTTGGTTCCTGTTTGTAGCATGATGAGAGGGCCAGGATATCTTGTTCTATTTTGCTAATTTTTGAGGATGTTTGTTTTTTAAGGGATCTCAATGCAGTCAACTAAAGGTAACCAGCCATGCCCTGAGCAACCCCAACCGTTCTCACTGCCAAGGAAAAATAATAAATGAATGGAAAGAGAACCTACCCAAGTGATGCTGAGGCAAAAACCTCACAGATACACTAAGTAAAAGAATGTGGATTTACCAAAAAACCCTCTTCTCCCCCAACCTTCTACTGTATACAACATTAATGGCTCACATCGAATGCAACTGATCTGTAGAAATGCGTTCACGACCTGAAAATAGAGACAAAGCACATACTTTTGTAACCCAAGAAAATCTTTAATAATTAAATAAATAAGATTTTGTGAGAAAATGAATGGCGGCTGCAGTGTCAGGGGCAGGCAGAAAGGAATGCCAAGAATGTCAAGAATGCGAAGACAGAACAGCCATTACTAGCAGAGCCTAAATATAATTAACCAAGTTGGGCCTGGCAGTGTTGCAAGATTTATGCCAGGAACAGAGAGAACAGATGAAAAAAATTATAATGGGCAAAACCCTTGAAGTTTCTGGGGGGAATTATGGGAGGTGGAAATCTCTCAGGGTGAGAGGCTGAGAGAAGAGAGGGATGCTCCCAGATGTGAGCTGCAAGGACACACCGTTTTCTGTATGGGACAAAATTTCAGATTTAACTGCAAGAGGGAATTCTGTACTTATCTAGCTCTTCTATCTTTTCTCTGTTCTTTTATTCTAATTATTATTATCAGTATTTATGTATTTAGTTTGTCTTTTATTGTAATGTGAAAAGTATTAATAATTACTTTATCAAAAAGAAATGTCCCCTATTTTCATCTGAGGAATGTTGAAGGGTATGTGAAAGTGTGTACGTGTGTAGTCAGTGTACAATATACATTATGAAAATAAATAAATAAAATAGCATTATCAGAACAAGAATCCTGAATTACAGCTTGCAAATGTAGCAGCAAATATTATTCAGAAATAAAAGAGTAAGTTGTTTTTTAAAAAAATTAAATATATAAAATGGCCACTTGGTGCTCAACACCCTTTACTCAAAATCCTATGATACAATGTAAGAAAACAAAATTGCTGATCACAATGATAGAAAGAGAGGAATTAAAATGGGATGCACTTTTGAAAGATGAAATTTTAAAAATTCAGCAAAACAGACTGCAGTTAGTCCTGGTTCGCAGCAAACCTCCTATTTAAAAGACAAACTGTGTACAGCTGTGTGGCACATACAAGGCAACAGCTAAAAAGAGATCCAGCTCACAGAGCCAGTCCAGCAGGATATCATGGTTGATGGCAGCAAAAGCAACTGAGGCACAAATCAAATCAAGAGTGACACACTTCCCTCCCCCACACAGCATCCACCAAGGCCTGAACCCAGAATGAAATGGGTCTATAGATATCAATATACCATCCTCAAAGTATTCCAACAATGCAAAGGAGCATTGTTGTTTAATTGACTTTTTATTATTTAGGAGTTCAGCAAACTCTAGACCAAAAAGTAAGACATACTTTTTTAGTTGTTGCTTACCAAGAAATTTTGTGAACCATCCAGCAAAATACCTGGCGAAGTGAAGTACAAGATAAGTACTGTATGGTTTTGTGTTACCTGCAAATAGTACGTTCTGTTCCATCTTGATTTTTCCTGGGGAAGCAGCTGAGTCGCTTGGATCTTTAAAAGGCACATTCTAAGTGAGTTTTCCTCAACACATTTTAGTGGCTGTATGTTTTTGGTTATCTGATATATTACTGTCGGGGCTTTTTTCAGCCAGAACTCACAGTTACCAGCCCCTCTCAGGTGGGTGCTATTGCCATTCTAAAAGAACAAGGATGAGTTCCAGCACTTCTTTTTCTGGAAAAATAGTGCTGATTACAGTTACCATAGGATCTTCGTCCCCTGTGGTGAAGAGGACTCAACATGAATTGCAGCTCTGTACAAAAGGCCACAGCCTTGCTTAAAATCAGCCACGCAATGAGTCACCAATGATAATATATTTAATTCAAGCAGTATGAACCAGCGTGAGAAAATAACATGGGAGAAATAGCTAAGCAGAGCATCAGTCTCGTGGGATCCACTTTCTTCTGTCTGTTTCCCATTGTCCACCACTGTTCTCATTGTAGAACTTGACACTTGACAGACAGGAAGGGTCAGATCTATATTAAAACTGGTCCTCTTACACAGAAGGCAACAAGTCTTCTCTGAATATTTTATAGAGGTTAGAGGAGACTGAGGAGCAAATTCTTTGATAAGAAGACCATCTCCCATACTTTCCATGTCAATCAGTAGGGACATAGAAAGCTGCCTAATACGGAGCCAGACCACTGGTCCTTCTTGCTCAAAACTGGAAACAGGATATCAATCAGGGATCTTTCCCAGAATGCCCAGGATTGAGCCTGGAGACTTTGTGCAGGCAAAACCTACCATAATAGTTCAGCCATTCCTCTCAGTTAGCACTATGATAATAATTTTTCTAGTCAAATTTCTAGTTTTTCAACCCAGCATTGAGTGATATTGTCATGGAATAAGCTGTTGGGCACCCTTGGGTCAAATAAAGAATGAACATGGGTCATCAACTGGATTTTACCCATTACTTGTTTGAATGCTTACCTCAGCTTTCCTTCTAAATATTATTTCATTTCATTTCTTCATTATCATTATCATTATTTTGCCACTTTTCACTCATACGAACCACAAAGCAGCTTACATACAATAAATAATAACAAAGTAGAACATCACAATTAAAACACAAATCATATAAAATAACTATCAAATCATCAGTAAAGCAACCACTTTCTATAAAACACTATTAACAAAACAACTTGAAAAATAGGCTAAACAGCACAACCACAAGAAAAGTCATTTTATAAAATTCACAAAGCATTACAGGCACTCATAATCCACAAAATGATAATAACAATACTAACAAACTAACAATCCAAAGCAAAGCAAAGCATTGTTGAATTCACACATACTCTCCCCACCTGCGTGACTCATAATCTTCTACTCAGTTTTTCAAAAGGCACACATACAATGTGTATTTGGCAACAACTCTGTTCTGAAGGCTTCTAGGGCCCTGAGGGACGGAGGGTGGGGCAAGCCAGGTAGAACAAGCCTTTGCCTGATGGGTAGCAAAGAGACCCATTCAAGATGATCAAGACTTACGATGAATAGTCGATGGAGTTGGGTATGCTTAGCCCTGGAGACTGAGAAGAGATATGATAAGCACCTTCAAATATCTCAAGGGCTGTCACATGGAACATAGAGCAAGCTTGTTTTCTTCTGCTCCAGTGAGCAGGACCTGAACCAATGGCTTCAAGTTACAAGAAAGGAGATTCTGACTAAACTTCAGGAATAACTTTCTGACAGTAAGAGCTGTTCAACAGTAGAACGGTCTCCCTCGGGAGGCAATGGGCTCTCTTTCGTTGGAGGTTTCCTAAGCAGAGATTGGATGGCCATCTGTCATGGATGCTTTGGTTGAAATTCCAGCATTGCAGAGGGTTGGACTAAATGACCCTTAAGGTCCCTTCCAACTCTACAATTCTATGATTCTTTGATTCATTTTGGACACAGACATACCATAATCCAAAACCATAATTCATGTAATCTTGAGACAGGGTTACTGTTCAGTGTGGATTTGAACTTGAATATTTTTCTGAAGCTTCATCGAGTGTCGATAGTAGCGATTTGCCTCTTAGTTGGAGCCACGCATCTGACCAAGCTCAAACTGTTTCTCAAACTGACTACCTGATATTGACAAATGGGGATTCAGCCTGAATGTCACCATCCATCTGTGACCAAAGAAAGGAACTGAAAGGAAATGCCTCTGCCCGTCAACTTTGGCTTTACGATGGCTTGCCTACCCTCAACTTAACTGCTAAAAAGTTAAGTGTCTTGGTTACTTATTTGCTTATAGGTTTGCTACCCTTCTTACAGTTGAGTTAAATTCACCATAATTCTCTGATAAGTATAACTCCCTTGAGGAGACAGACATGCTTTGGATCCAAACAGTTTAATAAATAAATCCAAACAGTTTAATAAATAGCTCTAATAATGATTATTATATTATTATTATTATTATTATTATTATTATTATTATTATTATTATTATTAATATTTGCTAGTTGCTTTATCTTGCCAAGGGCAATTCAAAGTGACATACCCAATCAAATTGACATTACTACATTTGGTATATAAGCTCAGTTTCAAAATTCTGTTTTCACCTGGGCAACACAATAACATTTGAACCAAGGAAATATTCTCAGTACAAGTTATCTCGCTACCAGGTAAGAGGATATCTTTTCCCCACCAGCTACACAAATCATCTATTAGCAGCAAAGACTTTTAAAACTATGGGTCATTCTGCAAAGGCAGCAGGACAAGGAAATGGGGACATGAGAAGAACTCACAGCTACCGAATATTAGAAAAACTTATTCTAGCCTCCAGTTGCAAAAAACGAACACCCTCTCAAATGTCCTCAATCAGCTTGAGAACTAGAAACTTGCAGCAAAAAAGATAAATTTCAAAGCATCAGGGTTTCACAAGTGCTGCCAGACTTTATTTTGATTTTCAGTGCAATAGCAGACATTCGTATTCAAGTATCCCCATCTCTAGCGCCCACAACTGTAAGGGAGCCGAATTTTTGACTGCAAAGCATTAAAATAATTTAACATTAAGCAACACCCAGCAGAGCTGAAATGAGTCTTTGAATATATTTTTCCATCGTCTGTCTGTTAAAAGGGTCTTTGATAAAACCATTTGTTGATGTGTTTGAGAAATCATCTCCCAGAGCAAGTATTTGCTGAATCTTTAAATATACATCCTGACTAATTGACTCTTATGAGCACTGTTTATGTTCAGAAATGTGCTGTTCCTCAGAATTAATGCACTAGTCACTTCCTCCTCTCTCCCTGCGACATAATCCTACTTGCATGGATGCACGAGACGGGAGAAGTTGCTGGGTGCAGCTGCACTGCATACAGTTCTGCCTGAGCCCTAAAATTTGGGGCCACTGGGAGGAATTCAATGCAGTGCTGTGATGGTTGTGCCAGCAGCACAAGCATTTTTCCTCCTTCTGTGGGTCGTTCTGGAGGGGCCTCCTGATCCCCCCTCCCTTGAGCCAAGTGGAAGGGCACGTGGGGCAAGGAGAAGGGGAAAATCCCCCTTGCGCTGGTGCAGGCTTCTGCTTGTGGGACTCGTGAGTGGACTCTGGCACTTTTACTGGTAGTTTACAATGAACTAAACGATGAATGAAGGTGATGCATGTGGCAGCAGAAATGTACAGTGGTACCTCGGGTTAAGTACTTAATTCGTTCCGGAGGTCCTTTCTTAACCTGAAACTGTTCTTAACCTGAAGCACCACTTTAGCTAACGGGGCCTCTCGCTGCTGCCGCGCTGCCAGAGCACGATTTCTGTTCTCATCTTGAAACAAAGTTCTTAACCCGAGGTACTATTTCTGGGTTAGTGGAGTCTGTAACCTGAAACCTATGTAATCTGAAGCATATGTAACCCGAGGTACCACTGTATACAGATTCTTTACCCTTAGCTCTCTCATACAATAAAGGTAAAAGGGTATACAATAACTTGAGATCAGCCAATGAAACTAATTGGCAGTGGATTCAGGAAAGGAAAAGGGAAGTACGTCTTCATTCATTGCACAATTAATTTGTAGCGTTCTCCTCCACCAGACGACATGCTGGCCACTGGCTTAGAAGGCTGTAAAAGAGAGAATGAGAAGCATGTGAATTATTGTTCTATCAAGGCCTGTCTGTTGAGTTTCTACCCAACCCAAAGGACCCCAGAGCGACAAATATTAAAAAGCTAAAACAATGCAATTTAAAATAAAGCCAGACAAAAGTATTGGGAGACAGGCAAAAGGACAGTAAGATTCTGGCGAATCGACTTATGCAAAAGAAAGAAAAGTCAATAATGTCATAAATTAGAGGTGAATTAGGTGAAGTTCAGACATCTCCAACTGCCATTAACAACCAGTTCCTAAAATTCTATTTGGACCTGTATAGTAAACCAGAAGAGGTACCAGAAGACGTTATGGGGGGAAATTTCAAAAAAATTAAACTACCAGGGTTAGAAAATACACAAAAACAACTACTGATTTGTTCCAATATCAGAAGCCGAGATTAGGGAAACAATCTCAAATGCTGTATGCCAAACAGGGCTAGACAGTTTTCCAGTGGAATGGTATAAACCATATATTGATCTCCTGTCACCTAGATACAGTGGTACCTCGGGTTAAGAATTTAATTTGTTCTGGAGACCCGTTCTTAACCTGAAACTGTTCTTAACCTGAAGCACCACTTTAGCCAATGGGGCCTCCCACTGCCACCGCACGATTTCTGTTCTCACACTTTAGTAAAGTCCTTACCTGAGGTGCTATTTCTGGGTTAGCGGAGTCTGTAACCTGAAGCATCTGTAACCTGAAGCGTACAAACCTGTAACCTGAAGAGACAAACCCGAGGTACCACTGTATTTAGAGAAGGAATCAGCTCAACACTATTCAACCCGCTTATATTTCTGTTATTCCAGAGCCCAGCAAGGACCTAATGCAATGTGCTAACTATCGCCTAATTTTTTCAATAAACACTGATTAAAAAATCTTAACATCTTTACTGTCAGGTACACAATTCTGGAGACCCACAACTGAAAACAACTGTCCAAATTGGGCTACTCTGGAATATTCCTATGTAGCACCTTTAGAAAGATGGGCGGCACTCAGTTCTAAATACATCAATACTTGAGATGCTATTGAAACAATAATATCAGTTTGAACGATATGGTACCACATGCCCCCAAAATATAAATTTGACCTTTCCTCCTACAACAAAATGACTTTGTGGGGAAACCCATCTTTAAAAATCAGGAAAGAAATGGTTGTATGGAAGAGGTGGATGAATTTGGGTATATTAATGTGAAACCATCTGATAAACAAAGAGGGTGAATTTTATACATATTCCGTTTTAAGAGACAAATACGGATTACCTAGAAATGCTCAAGGGCAGTATCTCCAAATAAAACACTTGCTAACCACCATCTACGGACCAGCAGCTTTTACAGCCTCTGAGACCCCAGAGATATTGAAGCAGTTGATTAATTCATATGCAACAAAAAAAAGGCCATCAACATATATAAATCTTTGTTACCATCAAACCAATTTGATATACAGGTATTGAGGGAGTAATGGAATAAAGAAATAGAGATCTCAATTTCTTTTCTTTTTATTGGTTATAATCCTTTTATTTTATTTTTAAATATTTTTTATTGAACAAATTTAACAAGTCAAATTATAAATCAATATGACCAATTACATTTCCCCCCTTTTTTCCCTTCCCTCCTTCTCCCACCCTCCAAAGACCTCCCTCAGCTTCCCTCTCTGATTTGTTTAGACATATTATTCTCTGCATGTTGTACAGTTGTACATATCACTGCCTTATCTATCATATATTCTACTAATAGATTTGTGGGTGTTTATTCAAAACCTGCCAAGGAGTCCAAATCCTTTTGTTGTCTTTTTAAATAGTTTGTAAAAAGTTCCCATTCTTCCTTGAAGTCACGGTTGTTCTTCTCACGTAATTCATATGTTAACTTTGCCAACTCCACATAGCTCATCAGTTTTTCTTGCCATTGTTCTTTCGTTGGGATTTCCTCTTTCTTCCATCCTTGTGCTAACAAGACTCTTGCTGCTATTGTAGCATACATAAACAAGTTCTTTTTTTTCTTGGCAGGTCTTGTCCTAAAATCCCTAACAAAAATGCTTCTGGTTTTTTTCTAGGATGTCATTTTGAATTTTTTTTTAATTCATTATATATCATCTCCTAAAATTTTTTAACTTCTCTGCATTCCCACCACATATGATACAAAGTACCTTCTTTTTCTTTACATTTCCAACATGTATTTGACCCGGTTTTACACATTTTTGCCATTTTTACTGGTGTGATATACCATCTATACATCATTTTCATATAGTTTTCTTTCAAAAGAAAACAGTCTGTAAATTTCAAGTCTACCTTCTACAGCTTTTCCCAGTCCTCAAATTGTATGTTGTGTCCTATATCTTGTGCTCATTTGATTATAACTGATTTGACCTCCTCGTCTTTCATTCCCTATTCTAGCAGAATACTATATGCTTTCTTCAACAGCTTCACTCCTTTTGGAATCTAGAAAACCCTTTTTTGTTATCTTCCTTGTACATCTCATATAGTTGTCTGTAATCTTTTAAGTTCCATTTTCCTTCTTGATCTCTCAATAATTCTCTATATGTAGGCCACTTTCCCTTTTTACCAAGTTTGAGTAACGAAGCTTCAATTGGTGATAACCACCAAGGTGTTTTGTGTTCTATTAAATCTTTATACCTCTCCCACACTCTCATTAATGATTTCCTAATTATATGGTTGTAAAATCCTTTATGTACTTTCCCTTTCCCATACCATAAGTATGCATGCCATCCATATCTGTTATCATGACCTTCCAAATCTAATGCTTCTTCCTTTTCCAGTTTTATCAAGTCCCTAATCCAGACCAAACATGCAGCCTCATAATACAGTTTGAGATCTGGGAAGGCAAACCCTCCTCTTTCTTTTGTTTCTGTATCTTATATTTAATCCTTGGCCTTTTGTCCCCCCAGACAAACTTGGAAATATCATTTTGCCATCTTTTAAGGCAATCATCCTTAACCATTACTGTGACTGCCTGAAATTCTTCCTAGTAGAGATAGATTCATTCTACTCCATATTTCTAAATTCCTTTTTATCACGGACCATACTTTTTCATAATTGTCTTAATACACATTTATATTTCTTGCTGTTAACCATATCCCTAAATATTCTACTTTTTATGGATTTCTATCTCAATACTTTGCACCAAATCATTTTTCTCTTCCTCTTTTAAATTTTTAACTAATAAGTTGGTTTTATTTCTGTTTAATTTGAATCCTGCCACTCCCCCAAATTCTTGAACTTTCTCTATTACTCTAGGGGGAGTTTTTTGGATCTTCTATGCTAATTACTATTTCATCAGCAAAGGCTTTCAAATTAAATTTATTTTCCCCAGTTTTTATCCCTTTGATCTCTTTATCTGCTCTTATATTTCTTGCAAGTACTTCCAGAACCAGGATAAATAATAATGGTGATAGAGGTCATCCTTGCCTTGTTCCTTTTTGTATTTTACATTCATTCGTTATCACCTGATTTGTAATTAATTTCGCAGTTTGTTCTGAATATATTGCTTGCATTCCTTTTAAAAAATTCTCTTTTTCTTTCTTTCTCTTTTATGTCTCACCATGTTTAGTGCACATATAATTATGTACTTTTTAACTTTCAATAAAGATGTATTTTTAAAAATAAATAAATAAATAAAGCCAGCATCCTTAAAACATTTCTAAACAATTTGAATACCAGCTAAAACCAATGCAAAACATTTAGAGCATCTAAAAACCTTTAAAACAGCATGATGGACTTTAGAGATGCACTATGCTAAGGAGCAGGAGGCAGTCTTCCTCACTCCCTGTATCTGGTTGGTTATTGTGGGAAGCAGGGATACTAGACCTTCTTGACTGTGCTTTGGTCTCATCCAGAAAGGCTCTTTTGATGTATTTATACTCAACTTCCTCCTGCATTTTACTCACAGAAGGGAACCCTCTCCTGACAATTTGGTGAAATGGACAAACCTTGGAAGACAGAGCCCAGTCAAATGCAACAACTGTAGGGTTTCCAGCTGGGAATCTGCAGGTTGCACTTCAGAACAAAAGAAGCAAAATGAGAAATAAATTGTGATTTAGAGGGAACCTTATTTCTTAAATGGTTGGGGAGAATGAAACAGAACCTTTAATCAGAAATAATAATTGAAACATCAAATGCAAGAGCCCTAAGAAGAGTAAACTGAGGGGAAATGAAATATTTGCTGGAGTACATTTCCTTTAATACCCGTGCAATTGGAATGGTCCACTTAATTACTCATTCCTTCCTGTCTAGACGGACTCAGTTCTGCGAGAATCTGTGGAGGGTGCATATTTTTCACCTTTTGTGTTAGATTTCTCAACCTGGATGTTTGGTAAAGTTTTTTTCTTGTCAGCCTGAAAATGGAAAACTTTTCTCCAGCAGTGAAAGAAAATATTACAGCTTGCAGAAAGCTCTTTGAAATGTTTTAAGCAGCTGTAGCAAAAGAAACTGGTGTGTAAGTGTGCGCACGCAGTCATACACATGTGCAAAAGTCTGGCACCTTCTATCCCCTGCCACACAGATTTTATGGTCTGTTCTGAACTCTCTAATTAAATGATAAGCCACTGCAATGCAGCTTTCAATTAAGGTCAGCAGACTCAGCATATTCAAGGCAAGACATTCAAGGATTGTTTTAAATATGGGTAACTCAAGGAAATCTTTGAACTGAGTCTAGTTTGTCCTATTTTGGCATACAAAGACAACAGGAGAAGAGCAAAACTTCCAGTCATGACCCCTCCCCCTCCAATAAAGGCAAGGGGGTGAAACTGATTAAAAAGACGATGCCATTTGGAAATAGAACGTTGGCTTATTCCTAGAGAGGGAAATGATTCCATTGTCGAGAAAATAATTTGCACAGGTCACAACTGACCAGGTTAGCCGCATGATAGGCTGGAATAGCAGTAAGTTTGTGCAGGAGTTCTATCGTGTGTAAAAGACGAAGTTGTGGGCATTGCTATTTTTCTAGAAAAAGAGGTGCTGGAGCTCGCCATGAACTAGGGGCACCAATGCCCCCCACGTTGAGGGGGCCCAGCATCGTGTGGCATCATACGCATGTCATGCACCATCTGGGGGGCACAAACCCTCTTCACCCTCCGCACATCCTGCCTCCACCCAGAGCACCAGCCTGATGGCAGCAGATGGGGAGCGCGGAGGGAGTGTTTGCAGACGATCTGTTAGAGGCCCCCTCCCTATGGGGGGTTTGGTCCCCTGCCCACAAATACTGAGGGAGCCAAAGGCCCTTCCGCCCCTATAGTTGGTGCCCCTGCCATGAACGCCTCCCTTGTTCTTTTATAATGGCAATGGTGCCCACCTGAGAGGTTCCAGAACTGGCAAGTGCTGGCTGGAAAGGGGCCTTGGCTGTGTGGTCGGGAAGCTTAACAGGGAAGCATGGAAGGAGGACCATTTGATGGCGACATAATGCAAATGCCTAGAAAGACGTGAGTGAACGAAGTATTGCTGGCCCACAGTAAATGCCCAGTGTGGAAGCAGCCTTGGTGTTGTGTGGTCAGGAAAATTTCCCCCTTTTCTGCTCTAGCCAATCCCTTTGAAGAGTTGATCTTCCTTACCTGCTGCAGCTCCCACCATAAATGCCAGAGCTATGTATCTTGGCACCCGGGACAAATGGCATGAAATTGTACCTCTAAGCCAAACCTGCATTTTATTACATAAAAAAATTAACATTGGTAAATTTATTTATTCCAGTTGTGTTAATATTATAATACTTATTAGATCACACAGAACACTAGAAAATAATTTTAAATACAGTGGTACCTCGGGCTACATACACTTCAGGTTACAGACACTTCAGGCTACAGACTCCGCAAACCCAGAAATAGTACTTCGGGTTAAGAACTTTGCTTCAGGATGAGAACAGAAATTGTGCTCCGGCGGCGCGGCAGCAGCAGGAGGCCCCGTTAGCTAAAGCGGTGCTTCAGATTAAGAACAGTTTCAGGTTAAGAACGGACCACCGGAACGAATTGAGTTCTTAAGCCGAGGTACCACTGTATTGCAAAATTATTAAAAATTCAAATCAGAACAGCCTCAAACATTAACTTGTAATGTAACCTTCCAATCATTTGGTTAAAAATAATTTGTTTTGTAATTTCATTTCAATCAAAAGGATTGTCCTATCTGATAATCTCTCTTGGCCCAGATATGTTTGAATTAACTTGCTAAAGCTTCTTTCATTAATTGCTCCTAATTTAAAATATTCTCATTGCTATTTCCAGTTTTGGATCACTAATGGAGTCTTATTCAAAACTGGAAATAGCAATGAGAACTCATGAATATAAATGGATTATTATTTTCAGGCGATCTAAGCTTGTTGCTGACTCTTGAATTTAAATTTGATTAAACTTATGCAGCAGATAATTATATTTCAGCTCCACATCCACTACCACATTTGTTAGCTCTGTAACATTCGCCATAGACAATTTACCGGTAGTTCCCAAAAGTAAGTCAAGATGGGTAGAAACTTCAGTGAGTCTACTATGAGTGAGATACCCAACGCAGGAACAGAACAGGAAAAAAGACAAGACCCAGATCAAGCTCATATGCATATAGGACTGTGACACTGTGAGGGAAGGCTTTGCTTTGACACAACCATGCACCCTGCACTCATGTATGCCGAGAGCAGAGCAGAGCCATCTGCGACTGTGTCACGTGTTTCCTAACCAGCTCTTGTAACTTTTGCCCAGTTGCCAGCAATCTGTCTTTACACATTATTATATTTGTTCCAGCTGTGTCCTGCCTCCACTCTGAATCTGACCCATTATCAATAATTATTAAAATATATATGGGTTTACTTTTGTAAATAATGCGATATGTATATTATTTTTATATGCATATTGTCAGGGGCTCAGGAGCAGAGGCACAGGAGAGGGAGGAAATGGAGAGCGAGGGGGAGGAATCCGAGGGCAGTGTAGGGGGTGACAGTGGCCCGAGGGATTCCTGGAGTCTGTCCAGCGCGCGCCAAGTTCAAATGTACAGGCGAGCGGCACAGCAGATAGCCCGGATAGGGAGCCAGGTCCTAAAGCCCGCCGAAAGGAGGGGCAAGAATCAGGGGGGTCAGCGTCAGAAGAGTCCAGAAAGGAGGAAACCCCAGGGGGCAAAAGGACCCAGAGGAGGAAAGAGCAACGGAAGAGGTGGAGTAAGGCTAGAGTCTTAAACTGGTGTACAGGGGGCGGAGACTCAGATGGAGCTTCGCCGGTCTAGCTTCTAGACGTAGAGCTGCACGCTGCGGTTTGGAAATGGAAACTAATCGTCAATAAAGACTTTTGTACGTTATTACTGACTAGCGTTGGTCCTCTGTGAGCTGGGACCTAGAGGCAGCCCTGACACATATGCATATCATCAATCATATTTTGTTGCTGCCACCTTCTTGAACCTTCTTGAACTCGATCATATATAGAAGTGCAAATGGGCAACTGGGAGTGAAGAATTATACCAAACCAACGGATACAAATTCCTTCTTGAGATATGATTCCTTTCACCCACTTAAAAGACAGCCTCTCCTTAAGCCAGATGATTAGGGTTAAATGCAACTCAACTTTATCTGGGGCTTTTGCTAGAGAATCCAAAGACTAGCCAGACAATTTTTGAACACGGAATACCTGGAACATTTCATAAACCATGCAGTTAGGAAAGTGACCAACTTCTATTCCATAACCAGACCAACATCTAGGAGCACAGAATAATTGGGGCCTTTGATTCTTCCTGTTTGTCCACAAAAATTAGAAAATTAATACTCAAACACTGGCAGGTGATTCCCCCAGTAACTGGACATCCTGAGGCAAAACCATCAAGGAAACCAAAACCAGACCGGACATTCTTCAAGTGGAGATACCACTCAATACCACCCAAGGAGCCATTTTAAATGTGGACATTTCCTGGGATGTCCTATGGTGCTAAACATCCACAAACAGGACACACGTGGAAACTGAACCATTTTTCGACTTGTCAAACATCAAGGTGGCGTATGGGACCATGTGCCTGTGCAACATGATGTACACTCTGGTCTATACGAATCAGGATTTTAGAACACATGTCCAATGCTTCATACAACATGGTCACACTGATGAGGACAAAGGTTTCGTGGTCTTACAAGTATATAAACCACACCTAGACCTGATGTAAGAAAGATTTTGTTACAACTGAAATCCAGATGGATTTTGCATCTGAACGCAGTTATTCCTAAAGGTTTAAATCTTAACCTGGATTTGAGCAGTTTCTAGCGCATTGTTCTGGTATTTTTTACTGCACAACATTTCAGAGTGTGGTTGAATGCTATGGTCCCTTTAAAACTCCACCCTTTGGGGGCTACGGTACTTAATGTAGCAGAAAACCAGCCTCTGAGTCAGCATTTCACCAGGAGCTGAGCGCCCACAAAAGGCAGGAGGTGGCCTAATTGTTGAACATTAAGTTGCCTGTTCATGTAAGTGAAACCGTTGAGCATTTGCAATGTTTTTGGATTATTTTTGTGGTGTTTTGCATATAAGATTGTATTTAATGAGTTATTAACACTTTGACATGTATTGTTTAGCAATGTACTTGGACCGACCTGAAGAAGGGTGATGAAACAGAGATTTTACCCGGATGTCTTCTTGTCAGAGTCCTCCTCGTACACAGTTTCTTAACTACATGATTTAACACAAAGAATCTGCACATTACAGTTGAGCTTTTGAATCTGGTGACATTGAATAGTAATCTGTAAGATTGTATCTCTTCAAGATTGATTTGAGACCCTATATATACATTCTTTAAGCTTGCATTATTTTGAGTTATACTACATGTTGCATTGAGATATTTAGTATACAATATACTCTTGCTGTTATGCACTGAAGTTCTCACCCTGGGCCAGCAGGGGGATACTGTAGATAGTTATGCAAATAAGGGATCAAAAGTGACGTTCAGTGATTGGATAGTTACAGAAAATGGTTACTGTTGCATTCTAGTGGAGCTCTATATAAGCAGGCTGACTGAACCCTTCAGTTCAGTTCTGTTCTGGCCTCTGAATAAACAAGAGCTGTTTGAAGAATCGCTGTGTCATCTGATACCCACAAATTAACACTTATGTCGTATACAGAGTTGTGTTTGATGAGGTTCTACTGCCTATATTTCATTGTCATTTGATACCCCCTTGATCCAGGCATCTGGGACAAGGACCCCACCCACCCTAGTTCTGGCCTTGACTGTAGGAGCTCCCTAACTTGCTGGAGCAGCTCTTTGTACAGAGAGTTTGCAAAAATCAGATATCCCCACTTCCTTCACTGAAAGTGCTTTCAGCTAAGGAAAATACACCAGTGAGTATAAGCCTCACATGCTGGATTTCACTGCACAGCACCCCAGAAACATAATCATTCTCAACAGAATTAGCAGTGTGAGACAACCAAGAATGCTCTAACATGCACCATTTTCTGTCTTGTATAAGCAGACCAAAATATTATTCATTTTTTTATTCATTTATTCTTTCCTTCATTTCATAAAATTTATACACTGCTTGACTCTAAAAAACCCCTCAAAGATAAAACAATAAAACAGAAAAATCCACAGCCATACCTTAAAACATACAGAAGTCAAAATACAAAAACACATTTAAATTACCTCAACTTTCTAAGCACCTGGGTAAGCTTGGCTAAGCAAGAATGTTTTTAGCAGATACCAAAAAGAGCACAGTTGAGGCACCTGCTTGATCTCAGTAGACAGGCTGTTCCAAAGTGCAAGTGTACATTGACCTGCTGCCATCAAAAGCTGGAATACCATTCAGGCAAGTCTTCCACTGCATATCAGTAGACTCTCTGTAATGGGATCTGCTGTGTCTGGACCAGAATTAAAGGCAACATGGCTTGCTTGCAAATATTGCAGAAGTGTACTAACATTATTTGAGGCCTGCCTGAATGGATCCTCAGGTCTCTGTGAAGGAGATTGTTGGCCTGAAGCAAAACAGATTTGTGCAACACTCCAGAAAACCTATAGTGGAGTCAGAGTTTAAGCCACAGTAGCTTAATGAGATCAACAAGCCAGAGTGACAAAGTGGATTTAACATTAATTCCATTCCAAGCAACAATAAACTGGGTAGCCTTGGGTAGCCCCTCAGCCTAATTTGTCTACCAGAAAAATGGGCATAAGAATTAGAGACCACTCTTAAGGGGGTTTTGCAAGAGGAAACAAGTTGGAGATGGTAAAACACAATGTACAATGCAAGTGCTATGCAAATTATTAAAAGCATTTCTGTAGACAGCTTTGAAGTCAGACAGATTCAAGGCACTTTAGTAACACTGAAATATATCACAGCTAATTCTGCTGAAAGCCCCTGTACATTTGAGTTGGATATGAACCAGAGCTTTGGGATCAGATGCATTTACATTTAATATTCTTTTCCTGTTTAATGATTTACAGTAAACTTCCAGTACTAAATAACTATTTCGTGGCTGGTTAATATAGTAGGAGTGGTTGGCACCAAAATATAGGACTAGAAGCCCAATTTAATGGAATTAGGTTTGTTAGTATCCCAGAGTCCAGCTGTTGTAAATCTGCACAGCTGGCTCATTGTTAGGAAAATGCATTCAACTCGCATACCTCTGTTAGCTTTAGAAAGCTATCCAATTGTCATTAAAACAGTTGTCACCACAGAAAATATAAAGAACAGTACTCCTTTTTGTCCATTGCTTGGTTGAAAGAAAGAATTTTAGAAGGAACACTGGGGTATATCCTATAGAATTATAGTTTTACTCAGACACATTGAAATTAATGGTCTGAAGTTAGTCATGTTTATTAATTTCAATGAGTTTACATTGAGTAAGACTAGCACTGGATGCAACCTATTGCTTTTGAGTCTTGGGCTGGCCTCATCCTCACTGGTACTTCCAAGGTTTTCCAAGGATGTTCTTGTACCCTGAGTCCATGGATCAACTTGACCTACAGTGGCACAAGTAGCAAGTGGAACGATGGCAGTTGAAATGCAGTAGCTGGTAAACAGCAGGAACGCTCTTGTTTACTTTTAGCTCTGGCTGGTGCAGGCTGTACCAGCGTCTGCAGCTCCTCTGGGACAGTTACACTTGTAGCTCGTTCAGCCTGGAAGGAACTGACGTCAGTCTCACATCATCTTCTGGGGTTTTTTTTGGGGGGGTAGGTTAAATTAGAACCCCCATGACTCACCAGTGTGCTTTAACTTGACATAACTCATCTGTATTAAGTGATCCTAAATGTGTATTTTTTTAAATAGGATATTTATTAAGATTTTTTAAAGTATTACAATAAAAATAAAAAATAACAAAAATACAAAATAAAAATAGTTAAAAACACACAGATTTTCTATTGCTAGTTTTCTTTTAGCTTGTTTCCCGGACCTCCTCATACCTCCCTTTTTTGTATTCCACTTCAAATTGTTGGTTCAGCAAACCCTTACCATTAGATTTTTACCAGTTTATAACCCTTTTTTTCATATTCTCTTAAAGCATTACAGCTGGAAACCACTTAATTTCTAACCAACATCAATCTAACATTCATTAATTTTACAATATTTCTGTAGATAGTCTTTAAATTTCTTCCAATCTTCTTCCACCAACTCTTCTCCCTGGTCCCGGATTCTGCCAGTCATTTCTCCCAATCCCATATAGTCCATCACCTTCGTCTGCCATTCTTCCAAAGTGGGTAGATCTTGTGTATTCTTACATAAGGTGCAAACAACACATAACAAGACCTGAATCTTTAAACACAGGTCTGCTGTGTCCAGATGTGAAATGGAGGCTGGGGGGAGTGTTTGTATGGCTGATGGTTTTTGTGGGAGAAAGTGCTGAACTTTTTGACAGCCCTCAGATTTTTAACCCTCCATCAGTTCCCTTCATCCTTAATCTAGGTGAGTCTGCCCATAACAGCAGGGAGCTGTCTCCACAAAGTGAGAGCCTTGGGTAACTCAGTCTTGAGGCACAGAACTCCTTTCATATGAAGGAACTCAGTGCAAACAGAAGATGTTTTCTTGTAGCTGTAGGTTCTGTGCGGTGTCCTACTTTCCAGCAGAACTCACCGGAACTCAGTTCCAGCACCTCTCAGGTGGGCGCCACTGCCATTATAAGAGAATAAGGGAGGCATTCGTGGTGAGTTCCAGCACCTTTTTTTCTAGAAAAATAGCACTGATCTTACCTTATTAGACTTCACCTCTCCGATATGTAATCGAAATGCTTGTTTTAATCATGCGCTTGCTTGACACTGAGGCAGTTTAAATAACTCTTCTCCAACATCATAAACCCATTGCGTTTTGTCAGAAATAAATACCACCATCGCCACCCCATCTCCTAATCACCTATTAATAGGCAGAACCTGTGGGTTTCTGGTTGTTGGGTAACTTTCAGGCTGTGACACATGAATGCATTTTGTCAAAGGGGTCAACCAACCCAGTAAAAGGGCGTAAGGGAATGAAAGGGGGAGAACAAGACTCAGACTCAGAGTGAGTCTGGAAACAGAATGCTTGCCTTTGGGTGTATATTGCCAGGCACATTTTTGTAATTTTTGTAACTCATCACTGAGTCATGTTTACAAGCCTCAAAGCTTGGAAGAAGGTTTCAGGTTTTAGCAAACAGGTGTCAGTAGTCAAGGAAGGATGGGAACTACTGGCTGAAAATACTTCTACCTTCTTCACCAATTGTCTGCTGCATTTTGTAGACTTCTTATTTTATGGATTTAGGACCACTACTATATTAAAGAACTAGTTTAAAATAAGTGTATAAGAAAGACTCTCCTCCCTGAAAGAGAGGGGAGTGGTTGTGGACAGGAGCCCGAGCACCGCTCCTAGCAGGGGGCATTGCCCCCTGCCTCCAGCTCACCTGGCTGGCACTCATGCCCCCCCCCCGGTGGCCGTCCAACCAGGTGCCATGGGGGGGGGCGTGTCCAGCAGCCTTTATGCTGCAGTGCCAGCCTCCCCCCCGGCCTCATTTCTCTTTGTCGTCCTGGGCGAGTCACCCACCCTCCACTCCCTTTGAGTTAGGGCTTAGGTCATTGGCCTTGCTATAGACCTTAGGTTGGTCGCCCCGGTTGCCCGGGGGGCCTGGTAGGAGTTTTTCCATTTGGCATTAGGCTTTTTGGTTTTTTCGCCTACCTCATAGCAATCGTCACAACTTTTTGGTGGTATTGGTGGGTAGGTTAGGCATTGGAATAATGTGTTGTGGTGTGTTGAAGTGCTAGGTGTGGCCATCGCCTATGCCTTCAATTTTTAGGGGTATTCCGTTAAAGGAATCTGGCGGTCGTGTATTCTGTCCGATGCCTGCTTGGCGGGAGGCCATGGCACGACCCTCGGTGACATCAGGGGTGAGCCTATAGTTGGATTAGCATCAACAGGTGATGAACCCCTGGTGAATAAACCCACTTGTTTCGCGATCCAATGCCTAAGCCAATACCTTTTCATTGCTGTAATCAATAAAGTTGTGGCCTTTTCTAGCCCATTAACCTTATATCACGTGTCCCTGTGTCTTCATTTTACTTCGCGGGGGTCGGGTCCTCGAACCACAATAGCATGCTCCTGTCAAATAGTTACATCTACAATCGCCTACAGCCACTAGGCAATTCTACAAGCACCCTGTGCTTTCTTCTATAAAGTCTTCTGTGAAATCCATGCCTGAAGTAGGTTTTGGCACACATGGTCCATACAGGGAGCCCATAATGAGAAATACTTACTGTATTGGCCCCAATATAGGTCACACGTTCAATACTGCCCAAGCAATTTAGAAAAGTCACCTTCTACATTAGAATAGGTGAAGTGAAGTCTTGTTTTAGAATTGCAAGTCACTCACATCATGAATTTACCACAGAGAACATTGACTCTTCAGATGGGGAGCTTCACTTGAGACTCATTTGCTTCTTCATCACCAAACGCAGCAACCTTAACCAAGTGGGGCTGCTTTGTCTTCCCCACCCCTGGATTATTTTCTAATGGGTGAGATTTCATGAAAAATTTCATCTCATCTTCCCAGATAATCAGCAAGTTTATTGCTTCTGGCTCTGCATACAGTTCCATACAGAGGGGCTGAGGCAGTATAAAATGCCTATAGTCCAAATAATACTTTATGAGTGATAATAAATTATATACAGGTTTTCATTGCACAAAACACTTCATAACTCTTGCCTCTTTCTTTTTTTTGCCCTGAGGATCTGATAACTGAAGTTAAAAGGAGAGATAGGGACTTGCCTGGGGCCACCCAGTGAGATTTGTGGTTGAGTGGGGAGTTGAACTTCGGCTTCCCACAACCAGATGCAACTCTTGCCTATGTGACACTGGCCTACATGACTCTGGCTTTGCTTGGCAGAGTGTGTTACGTTGCTGGAAAAGTACACAAATTATCCTACCAAACCAATAGTTTTAAGAATTTCCAAGGCTGGCTCTGCATCTGAAGTTTGAAGGTTAGTTTAATCTCCTACACAATGTTCCCCAACATCCTGACAGGCTGACATCCAAGTGGGTAAAAGGCTATTTTAAGCAACAACATTTCTCGGTACCACACTGAGATGCACTACCAAAAATAGGGAAGAAACACGAGAAGACCTTTTCCATCCTTTGCCCCTGGAAGCCCATCCTGGGCTACTTCTGGTTTCTGGGCTGCCAGTTTTTAAAATGAGGCCAATAAACTTGCCTTTTAAGTTGTGGTTTTCAGTTCCTGAGAGATGCAATGGATTTCTTGGAATATTTACACTGGGATAAATTTGTAAATGTATGGCATAAAACAGATCTGTTGAGGTACTTCAGGATTAAGTTACTTCTGCTAAATAGGAACATGTTGGCATAGCATTAGTAGAGTTGAGAGCTTTCCATCCAAGCCAGTTCACACTGAATGACGCAATGAAGGAACTACAAAAGCTGCACTGACCTTATGTTTATTAGTTGGGACTGAATTGAAGGCACTCCCTGCAAAGGGCTAAACGGGATGGACTTGAATGAAGAAGTCTACATTTCTATGCAGGGAGGTTTGTAAGGCTTATTAAGAGTACAATAAAACTTCCATTAAATTAATTGGAGAACTGACCCATTTTCTATCTGATAGACATTAGTGGAAAGATTTCAACTGGCTTCGGTGTGAGTTGGATTTCAGCACATTTTATTTTTGCTTTTGTGAGGCCAGGTTATGATGGCAAACTTGTAAAAGGGAGAATTACACTCCCCAGCCTTGTTTCCTTTAATGAGCATCCCATCTGGAGGTTTTTTGTGACTGAAGACATGGCTACTCACAGACATAAAAAATGGTTGCGATGAGTACTCAGATGCTGTCATTTCCTTCTGCCAAGCTCTGCTAGGATAAACAAGGACTCTTCTGATGGAGAACTTGGCAGAAGAACATGTCGCGGTCTGATATTTTAGTAAAGTGATGATTTGGGAAAGCAGACATCATCACTAGGGTACTTAACCCAGGCCAGGACATTCACATTTATTTGGAGGAAGAAGGTCCATGTAAGTTTGCATGTGTATATTCAGTTAGTTATCTGTTCTTTTGACACACAAATAAAAGCCCTGTACTGAAGTTTATTCTGTGTCAAAAGTATCATTTACGTTTCTTTTGCAACTTATGGATTGATCTATTAATTTATTTTCCAAAACAGTTCCAAAATAGTTCTCTATTCTCAGCCTCTTCTTATGGAAAGGTTTGCTTAAAAAGGAGTTCCTGAATAGGGGAAGAAGCCATAAAAAACTGATTTCAGATACATGAGAAACAATTCACTTAAGAAATACATTGTGTGTGGATTTGAAGAACCAAAGGAAGTTCTCAACTGAGGCTTTTTTCAGACAGCAATTTACAATAGATGTTTTCAACCTTTTTGAGTCCACGGATCCTTTGACTAACTATATTCTTTCTATGGCACCCCTGTGGGGCTCAGGGGCCCAGTTATATCATCCCTTGCCTTCAGAGCTGGCAGCCTCTCACTCTTTTTTGAAAACCCTCCCTTCTGGACTGTTCCGTCAGTCTCCTCTCCTCTCCCCTCTCCTTGGGAGTCCTCTGGGCATCCACTGCCACGGCCCCTGGTCTCTGAGCTGCCCCAGAGAGAGGTGTCTCCTCACACTGCCCCACAGCAGGGAAGAGGATGCCCACAGACTTAGTGGCCCAATGAAGACTGGGCAAAGCTGAACGTAAGGCCACCATCTTACTCACCTTGGGAGGCAACAGTGGCAGCAGTGGGAACTGCTGGGCCTAAAGATGTTGAACAACAATGGGCACAGGTCAGAACTCAACAACACTCCACTTGTCACTTTTTCCAGGTTTAGTCAGCAAACCAGCTACAACTCCACCTAGCAGTTACCAACCCACAGTTTACCAGCTTCTTCATGAGAATATAATGGGGGACTTTGTCAAAACCCTTACTGAAATCAAGATACACCAGGTCCACAGCATTCCCCTAATTCACTAAGCTTGTAACTCCATAAAAAAAAATAATAAATGATTTGTCTAGCATGACTTGGGTTTTTTTGAGAAATTCATGCTGGGTTTTAGTAATCACAGCACCCTTTTCTAAGTATTCACAGACCGATTGTTGAATTGTCTGCTCAAATTTGCTCACAATTATGCTCATGGGGATAACTGAGGGACCCCTCTTGGATTCTCTGGGGGTAATGAATCCCTAAGCTTGAAAAATATTGGGATCTTCCAGCACCACAGCCAAGAGTATCTCAGTTAGCACAACCATGAAGGCTCCTGGACATCAGCCTGGGTGGTACATCTGATATAAGGACATGGAGATGGAGCAGGAGTATTGCTAGTGTATCTTCCAATGCATGGGAGAATGTGATCCCCTCCAAAGAACTCTGCAAATGTCCAAGGGAGAACACGCTTCCTTCTTACCAGGGAGATATATGTGCATGCGCCAATATGAACAGATTGCATGCTTCTTTTCTCTTTTGTTTTGAGAGATGCATGTATTACTCCATCTTTATGGAAAAAAGATGTGTCCCCCCCTCCACAATTAACACACGGAAGGTTACTGTGTGAGGCGAGGAGTGCTTTCTGTTAGTGGCAGCTCTTCATGCCTTTTGGAACACTGATTTTCCAAGATTCCAGAACACACATGGAATCTCCATAGATATAAAATATTTCCCACGTCACAGTCATCTTCCATGAGTTGGAAGGCAGCAAAAAGGCAACAGAGAAGAACGAAACTGGCTCCTCTGCTCTCCCCAGATATACTATTCCAAGTTTGGAGAGTGGGGCTCATAGTTTTGCTGTCTCAGCCTGAATCCTACTTTCTTTGTCTCTGCTGGTATTTTACTCATTACTGCTCTTCCTGGTGCCATTTGAATGAAACTTCAAATACAACACAATGCTGTGTGTGTGTTAAAGTGGCCTTTGTGGGGGAAATAAATAAAGCAGAGCCTCTGAAGGGCACTAAAGTATAAGCCATTTTAGCACTCTGCCCATATTTTTGTATATTTAGACTGCTATCAGATCCAAGCTGAGATAGTGGAAGCGGCAAATCCATATTTCCAAATGCATTTTGAGAACAAATTTAGGGTGTCAGATCTATGGCCAAAGATAGGTGTTCTAGCTCCAGCTCTGGCTAAAGCATTCAACTAGGCTGAGTCAGTGTAGCATAGTAATTTTGTACTGGGCTTGGACCACTGAGACTGAAAACCAAACCCCTGTTCACTGTGAAGTGTATTGGGCCAGACACATTCTCTCATCAGAACATATGCCATGGATTATCATGAGGATAAAATGAGTTAACACCCAGTACACCACCCTGAGTTCCTTGGGGGAAGAATGGAATATAAATATAAATATGAATAATGAAATAAACCAAGATCTATCAGCACCGACAACTCACTCAAACTTCTCATTTCCCTCCAATAGGCCCGGGAATTTTCTGGGGTTTGTTTGTTTGTTTTTTAAAGCATTTAGGAAAAATACTAAATTTGGTGGGTATAGCTACGTTCATGTCATGTGAACACATTTTTTATAGCTGAGTCATCCAATCTTCAAAAGAAAAAATAAATGTGTTCATAGCATAAATTTTGAGGGAACATGTTCAGCCAGGATCTGTAGCTCTGATTTGGTGAGATGTTTTTGGCAAAGATTAAGCATTTTGCAAACACTTTGTCATGAAATATACACAGTGACCTGCCAACATGGCTGCTCAGAGCTTAAACGCAAAATGCTTCAAGGAATGGCTGCCTGCCGTCCTCCTGACAGGAAGGTGAGTGTGTCAGCTTGGAAAAGTAACTACAACTCAAGCGAACAAAGCTGGTTAGTCAAGAGCAACCAGCAAAGAAGAGCAAGGGTACTTATTACTTCAACATCCTTCCCCCAAAGCACCGTGAATGAAGAGCCTCGTTGAAATTATTTCTTCTGATTAGAAGCCAGACCTGTCAGTCATAAAAAGCTCTCTCCACCATGGCGCTTTCCTTATATGGCAAGCTTGTGGGGAAAGTAGGAGGTGGTAGGACAGAAGTGTAGAAAACTATGCATGGCATGGAGAAAGCAGATAGAGAAAACCATCCCCTTTTTGCCACTCAAAAAATATTTATTTCTTCCTTGCAGATTTTTCTTCAAAAAATTTGGAGAAAAGTTTCCCTTCCTCTCTCATAACACTAGGACTCATGGGTATCCAACAAAACTGAATTCAGGACAGATAAAGCAAAGCTCTTCTTCATGCAGTATATATTTAAACTATGGAACTTGTTCCCACAGGAGGTCACCAGCGTAGATGGCTTTAAAAGAAAATTAAACCAATTCATGGCAGAGAAAGGCCATGATGGCCATGCTTTGCCTCCACAGTCCATAGGCGCCAGCTCCTGAGGCCGAGGTCCCTTCAGCCCACCCAATGAAATATCTGAGGGGGACGGGGGGCCCCAAAGTTGATGGACGTTGCCATTCAACTGCTGTGTGCGCACTGCATCATGTGATTGATTATGTGGGGCAGGGGCTTACCTGGGCTCCCCTAATATTTTATTCAAGTTGGCATCTCTGCCACATTACTCAGAGGCAGTAATGCTTCTGAATACAGTCATACCTTGGGTTACAGATGCTTCAGGGTTTTTTGGGGGTTATGGACGCGCCGAAACTCGGAAGTACCGCAATGGATTACTTCTGGGTTTCGGCAGTCGCGCATGCACAGAAAAGCTAAATCGCACTATGTGCAGAAGCGCCGAATCACACCCCATGCATGTGCAGACACATGCGCTGCGGGTTGTGAACGCTGTGGGTTGTGAACGTGCCTCCTGCACGGATCACGTTCGCAACCTGAGCGTCCACTGTACCAGATTTTGGAAGCCACAGGTTGGTTTCCCACATGCTCCTTGGTTTCCCACATGCATCTGGATGACCACTGTGAAAACAGGATGCTGGACTAGATGGGTCAGTGGCTCGATGCAGCAGGGCTTTTCTTATGCTCTTAAGGTTTCACTTTTGACAGACTTGCTGTCTGCAGTGCATTTTCAGCATTCAAATATCTGAAGGGCTCTGAAACTCTCCAGAGGTCCCTTTCCTGTAGCAGTTCAGGGTGCTTTGAAGGGATCCTGTTTCAGTTTCCAAAGCAGCTATTTCAGCTCAGGATTTGGGATTTGCCCAAATCCAACACACACCACTCATATTAATATTCAGTTGTATTCAAGAGCATTGTGGTTTTTTTCATTACAGTCTTGTAATCATTACTATGCTACATATGGAGAACAAAGGCTGAGAAATAGTAGCTGTGCCTGTGTAGCCTGTCAGCTAACGTAACTACATATTATATTTTGTGGTCAGATCAACACAACTTGCTGGTGATCCTTTCTGTTGTTGAACAACTTGAACCCAACTTGCACTGGCTGTACTGCTGGGTCCAGTGTTCAAGGTTGGAAGCATGTCATTCCACAACCACAGCATGTGGTCATTGCCACTAACTCAGATGACTTAAAAAGTTATCATAACTCCGTGTTGTTTATACAGGGAGTTGGGAAGGCCCTCTGCTCAGTGACAGAGAATTGCTTTGTTAGCAGAAGTTCAGGCATCTCCATTTAGGGCTTGGAGTGACTCCTGTCTGAAACCAGCAGCTAAGGGGCAAGCAGAAAAAGAGGGCTGCTGACTTGATACCAGGCTTGTGGGCTTCTGAGAGTCACCTGGCTGCCACTGCTTGAAAACATGATGCAGGACTTGAATCCTATTTAGTGACTTTCACCAACACATTACTAGGCCAGACTTTTAGTTGCAACTGTAATATTGCATCCTCATGAAGGTTTATATACACAGGAAAGGTTACCTCAATTTAATTTTACTCCAAAAAGAGAAGGGAGCAAGACTCCCTTCAAAAAAGTATGTGCCACAATCCTAAACTACAGTATTCACCAGGGTACCATAATAATCCTTTTCTAGAAAGCCATATAAACAGGGCCTACTCACACCAGCAAGCCTCCCGTGTTGGTGGGTGCACCAACCCGTTCCAGCTCCACGGGCCTGGTGGCAGATTCATGGGGTGGCAGAGCTGAAAATAATGCCAAATATGTGCCACTTTGGTTTCAGATAGTACATGAATGGACAAGTCTAAAAAGCCTAGGGCACAAATTTTCACAGCTATGGGGGCTCATTTACCATAAGTATTGTATTTAGTATTAACTCTGGAAGCACATACTAAATGAGCCAGCTCAGTGGAGGAGGCCAAAGCAAAGAAGAACACCAGCACCCCTCTGGGGGAAGGTGGAAAATAAGTATTAGGAAGATGCATGCAGTAAACCTCCTAAATAACCCCAGCAGAAAGGGTTAATACGATGTGCCTTTGTTCACATGAACAAAATGTTTATCCCTTTTTCTTTTTAGTTTTGCAGCACACTGAGCTTGATCAGACACTGCGCAACTGAATATTTTACTCAAGTCAACCTATACCCGGTTCTTCCCTTTTAATTTTTTAATAGAAAGCTTGCTTAGCTGGGAGACTTGGTGATCGCCCATTCAGGTCTCAATCAGGCTCACAGCCATTTCAAGGATGCTACAGAAGCAGGTGGCCTCCATTCAGCACTGAGCTCCGTTGTGGGACTCCACCAATTAGGTAAGATATATGTGTGGCCAGCAACTGATAGAAAGTGACTGATATTTGCTTACCAAAGCCATTCTTTTAAAACTGCAAAATAAATAGCTTTCCTGTCAGCAGAGCAGAGGCCTATAAACTAGCAGCTTTTTTTCCAAATGGCTTTTTTCCAAAAAGGGTGTTCAGTCTGTGTCCATATGGGTGGGTTTATCAAGATCCATACATTCTTTGCTTCTGTTGTCATTGGAAACAAATATGGAGCCAATTTGCTGAATACAAGCTTGTGGTCAGACTCAGCTGGGATAATTTAGGCTTGTGAGGCTTGTCAGATACTGTATGAAGCAAAAAGCATGCTCAGAAAGTAAAAGAAAGCTTCTAGTGTGTAGAGTGCAGCAACTCTTTGGAGGTCCGAAACAATTTCTAGTAGATTGACTTTCTCATTTTCATTTTCAAATGAGACACTTAGTGCCATTCTGTAAACAGATTATTAGATCTGGATGACACAGACCTGCATTCAAATGACATCACAGTCACAGCCAAATTATTATAGTGCAACTGGACCAACTGCACCAAGGCCATCAGTGGCCCCATACTCTGAGTTCTCATTTAAAAAGCCTCTAGGCTTTTTCCCTGGGGGAAAGTTAGAAGGCAAAATGTACAGGCAAGTGTGCCTTCTGTGAGATGCGTCAGCCTGACTGCTCATGTGGGTTTAGACAATGAGTGAAGTGAAAGCTGTGATCAGCAATTCTTTGTTTTGTTTTGTTTTGTTTTGTCCAGGGCTGGGTGATTATGTTAAATTTTCCTTGGATTTTACTCGGGGAAAGACCCCTGAAATCCCATGATGTCCCATTCATTCTTCCTTCAATCAATAGTCCGCTTTTCATATATCTACCTTCAGCTTCACTCAGTCGTGGCAGAGTCAGAGAGTCAGAGTATCAGAGACCCAGATAAATCAGCCTTGGGCAGAGTGAACAAGATCTGTAGTCAAACAGGAAAAAACTGGATTTGAACAAGACACAAGCTGAAAAACACCACCGAACCCTGAAAAAAACAGAACTTATTAATAAGCAAGTAAATATGAAAGTGAGATGGGTTTTAAAAACAAAAACAAAAAACACATGCAGTTATTGGATATATATGTTAAGGTTTCCTTGATTTTTTTTTCTACATGCAGGAAAATAAAGGAGCAGCTTATGAAAATATTACTGAAAAATACTGAGGTTAACTAGAGTCTGAGAAGTAATGCAGTAACAGGGGTTTACATATCTTGGAAGGAGAGTAGGAAACCAGTTTTTGAAAATTGTATTAAATTGTATTAATTTGGCAAATATTTATAACAATTTGTAATACTGTTTTAAATTGAATCAATTTGATAATGATCTGTAATCATTTGGGGGGGTTAAAATTTGGCAAAAAAGAAGAAATCCAGATAATCAGAAAACTGAATTATCAATCATTTGAAATATACAAAATGAAACTGGGACCCTTCCAATACACACATTTTGCACATACATAATTTCTTTTTTGTTTATCCAGGTTGCCGGAATGTTTTTTGCTGAGAGGTACAAAACTACACATGCTCAGAGTAGTCTATGGTAATTTAAGCCATAATATATTTGTTGGTCTTTTAGATCCCGCAAGACTTCTTTTGAAGTCCTTGTTCCTTTTGCAGGGAAGGAGGTCCCTATTTTGGGAACTACACCAGGCCCCCCCAACCACCTTAATCTGGCCTTGGGCACAGCCCTCAACTCATAGGGCTGCCTATGCTTTCTCTGACAATGTCCAATCTGTAAAGTGGGAGCATTATTATCAGACTTCACATGCCTTTGTCTAAATATTATTTTCTTTTCCCCAGCAGATACTCTGGCAAAAAAAGGGAAAGAGAAGTGGATGCACAATTTTGTGCTGTGTTCAAGAAGCACGGGTGGTATTAGGTGATGGGGTTCGGCAATGCATGGGATAAGGATATTCTGAATGCTATGTTTTAAGCCTTTCTCTATAACAATGAATCTTCCTCATTATAAAAATAAAAACTGCCAAAGAAATTCAGCTGCTTGACCCCACCAAGCTACTTCACAACCCTATTTTTAAATCCAGTTCTGAGGACTCTTTTTGGAGTTAGTCAGATGCCAAATCAGAATTAGCCCATCAGCCAATCCATGGGAAGAAAGCCAAAGAAATAAACATTCCCACCATGCAGCTGTTTGAGGCCAAGGTTGCTTGCACACTCGCTGTTTTCTCTAGAATTGATGTTATTGGAGAATCCGGACAATGTTGCTTTAAAACTGACTGCATTTCAGTGTTTTCTTTAACGCTGTCATCCTGACTTGAACCGCGATTGCAGTGACTGCCTGTCTGGTGTGGGCTGGCAAAGAACTTTGGACTCTCAGCTTGGCCCTTTGGAGGAGCACAAGGGAAGAAAAAACCATCTAGCTGAGGCCATGAAAAGAGGCTCTAATCCTGGCTGCAGGAGAGGATGTGTTTCAGTCACTGTGGTGGTTTGACCTGGCTGTCTGAATTGCCAGCAGTGCCACCTCTCCACAGCTGAGTCAGCTGGCTGGTGGAAGGCAGGCCAGTTATGACTAGGGACCCTTGGGACAATTTGCTGTCCACCATATTCATCTTCCCCGCCTCCCCTCCAACTGGATTTAGACACTTGGGCTGTTTACAAGAACCCAGGTTCTTTCGGGAAGCGGTGTGTGCAGTTAGAGCGGGAACAGGAAAGGCCTTCTCCACCGGCTGCTGGAACTGGAAAGGTCTACCTTTCTGAACATTACACTCTCCCTTCTTCCTTCCCCCTCTCAGAAGCTTTTGGACTTCCAACCTAGGGCTCTGATTTTTATTTTTAATCTTCTGTTTGCTTAGTCTGCCTTTGTGAAGGCTTGATTTTAATAATGATTATTACAGTGATTGTGATAATGCATTCTGATTTTGTGCAAGCATAATAATAAAGTTGTTGTTGTTGTTGTTGTTGTTGTTGTTGTAGCAATGGTGTAAATTGAGTTGAGGAAATGAGTTGAGAACTGTATGCTGATGGTTGGAAGGAAACCAGTTTAGAAAACAAAAGTGTCGATTGCAGTAATGGTAGGAGAAGCAGAAGCTGCTTAGATCAAAACAAATGCGGGAGAACTTGGCTGACTGAAAGCTGCAGTCCTGAAGACTTTCAAGGAATTAAGTCTCTCTACACCAAACAGAATGTAAACTCTTTAGGACTTTGCCCGTAAGATTGCAGTCAGGAATTTGGTGCCATGTCGAACCACAATCATAATTCCAATGCAGTAACAGCATTAAAAGGCCCCAATGTTGAAAGGGCCGGAATCTTGCTCCTATCATTAACATGCCTTCTTTCAATATAATAAATATTGGCAAGGTAGAACCATCTCTTACTGGGGAGCAATGCATAAATACTAGTGCTCACTGTTTTAGGCGACACCTGGAATAGCTTGACATGGACCAACACCTACCTACCTTCCTTCCTTCCTTCCTTCCTTCCTTCCTTCCTTCCTTCCTTCCTTCCTTCCTTCCTTTCTTTCTTTCTTCACCCTCCCTCCTTTCTTTCTTTCTTTCTTTCTTTCTTTCTTTCTTTCTTTCTTTCTTTCTTTCTTTCTTTCTTTCTTTCAAAAAGGCATACAAAAGTAATTTTATGGCATGTCATAACTGTTTCACTGCCATGCCTCCCAACGCTATAACTCTGTGAAGGGCTGGAAATCTTGTAGCAAATAATTTTCATTAGCCTCATATTGTTATTTGGGTGAAGCCACTAACTGGTTTCAAATGTATAGCAAAGAGGTGGCCTTAGATTGTCACCCCAATAGTATTGCTTCCAAGTCCAAGAAGCTGAGTTGCTGGGACACTGTTATGCACCTAAGAGCTGTGTTACACTTGAGTATGTATAGAACATGTATAGAAGTGTGACTTAAATTTCTTCTTGCTTTGCTTCTGTGCTATTTGCGAGGTTGATATAAAGTTAGCTGAGAAAGCTTAAGGCGTTTGCCTTCAGGAAGAGAACCACTCCTTTGGCTGAGTTTTTTTTCTTCCCCTCCTGGAGCTGTGATTTCACAAGCAAATTTGCCCAGAATACATGGAATTATCTAACTTCTCAACCAGCCTCCTCAGTACCTTTTAACCTCTAAAACTAAACATGCCTTTAAGATTTCACTTGTGTTCTTTTAGGTTTTTCCCAGCCTTAATCCACACATTTATTGTGTTTTTCCTGGAAATGCCAATGGAAGGACATGTTTGAAACCCAACACTGCTTAACTCCAGTCAACTTAGAGTGGCTGCCACAGGAAGAAGAATGTCATTAGAGTTAGTTTTGCAAGAGGGTGCTGAAACAGAAACATTGATTTGGGTTTACCCTGACACCCCATACTAACTGTGCCAGCCCTACCCTTGGAATTTCTTCCTGAGGTGTGAATTAGCTTGGCGCAAACATCTTTGCCCATGAACGGATCTGGCACAAACCAGGGAACTTTGGTGGCTAACAGAACTATTTTCCACTGGGTGTGGATCCAGAGGCAAACCAGCAAGCCAATGTGCTCTGATGTTGTTTTTCCCTTGGTTTATGAAACACGCTGCCCTAGTCTCTTCATCCATTCCTTATCTGACAAATAAAGTTTCTTGCAGGACCATTGTATGGGCAGACAATTCTTAGTTTTATTCTCTCGTGTCGTGGCATGTCTTAACCCTTTGTGTGCGCAGGACAGGGTCATATTTCCTCCAGTATATGCCCATCCAGGATCCAAACCACAATTCAGTGTCCTCTTAACTAGCATGTAGACTGCAGCTGAGATTGCTGTTAAAATGTGGTTGTATGGCTGTCACTGTAGCACCTATTGGACAGCACAGGTGCTACTGCTGATGCCAAGCGAAACAAATTCCTTCTTTACTGTGTATAATTTTTTGTTGTTGCTTTAATGGATTTTATATATTATTGTGTAGAAATTGTATTAAAGTATCAACTAACAAATGAGGGAATATGGGGAATAGCCTGCTACTCACACACACACACCCCGCCCTGGTAAGCATTTCAATTGTCTTCCAAGTAATCAGGAGAGCCTGTTATAAGATTTGCTTGTGTGCCAGTGCACCCATTAACATGAGCATGTATCTTACAGTCCATGTGTATTTGCTAGAAGGCTGGTTTGGAGGGATCAGCAATACTCCTCGTCAAGGAAGGTGAATGCACACTTACACAGTACCGCATTGGCTTCAACAACCTTGCTTAATTTTTGGGATTTAATACATATTATGCTTGATTTGGAGTGCCAGCAATAATGACACTGCTGTTCTGATTATAAACATTAAAAGAATAAAGTATTGCCCCATTGCTTGCAAAAGCGGGGGGAGGGGGCAGACAACTTTGTAGCAGAACTGAGCATTTCTATGGCACTTTTGACATACAGTACATCAACCTGTAATTCTTACAACAATCCAGTAAGGTAGGTAAATGTGATTATCCCAAAATTACAGGTGTGACTGGTTTGCCTAGCAGTGATTAAATCAGAAACAGAGCCTTACCTGCTTTGCTACCCCGACTCTCAAAAAAAGAGGCTGGGTGTGTTTTACTGTGTGCCTCTTGCTTTGAAACATAATTTTATTTGCAGACCTCTGTGCTTTGCATTAAAATCTGGATGTTTTTGTAGGTGGCTTTCAGGCTGGGTGTCTCAAATCTTCTAGTGACTCACCCGTCTGCATTTCCTATGATGCAGTCTGAAGCTAAAATCTGCAGACAGCCTACGTTTATTTACTGAACAGGGTGATTTCTATTTTGGCTGTTGTCATGTTGCTTTCCAAAGTACAAGTAGGATGTTCAAAACATGGGGACTAAACACTATGATTCAGCATTTTTACTAAAAGAGTCAATAGACTCATTAGTCAATAGTCAAGGAAAAAAGAAACCTGGTAGTGGAAATGGGATATTGTTGTTCTTGTTATTCTGCTATGCATTGCAAAGCATTTTGGATTAAATTGGCGGTGAGAACTTGGTTTCACAGTCATCCCCGTGCCCTGGTTTGGATGGTCAGCTACCAATATTACAACCAGTCTACAGCTCCAGGTTATGAGCAATCTGATATGAAGACATAAGAGCCATCTTCAAATATCTCAAGGGCTGTCATGTGGAAGATGGATCAAGCTTGTTTTCTCCTGCTCTGGAGGGTAGGACTCAAAACAATGGATTCAAGTTACAAGAAAGGACATTCTAGCTAAACATTAAGAAGAACTTCCTGAGGGTAAGAGCTGTTTGACAGGGGAACAGACTCCCACAAGAAGTGCTGGTTTTAAAGCAGAGGTTGGATGGCCATCTGTCATGTATGATCTAGTTGAGATTCCTGCATTGCAGGGATTGGACTAGATGACAAGCAAGATCCCTTCCAACTCTACAGTTCTATGATTTTATAGGCATACACCTATGTGTTGTTCAGGCATTCTCCCTTCACACAATTACAGTTGGATGAATGAGGTAGCAGGGCATACTGGCTGGCCCTGTCTGCGCAACCCCCCATCCATTCACGAGGAGGAAAGCCTGAAAAGAGAGCACAATCACATTCCCTTATCAACTTGAAAGGCTATGGGTCTATTGCAGGTTTTCACTTTAGACCTTCTCACCAGTGTGCAGATGACTGAGGACTGGAGAAGGAACAGTGAGCGCAGGAAGCATAAAGCATGATCAGCGCTCATAGGCTCACCGCAGTGGGGGGAATTCAAAGGAGGCAAAATGGCTTAAATCCCATTTACATCCCATGAATTGGGCCTAATGTTCTCTAGAACAGGCTATAATGATGATGCAACCTCAGGGGGGCTGTGTAAAATGCACAGGCTTTATGCTGAGCTTCAGTGAATACACAGAAGAATGGATTCCAACCAGGACACAGAGGACAACCATGACACCAGCACCGTATGAGTAGTAGTCAGTGCAAACATCTTTCTTGCAGTGTCAAATTTATGATCCTCCAGGAAGAAATAAATAAAAAAACCCTAGAACAATTAAGATTGCATCCTCCTGCAGTTCCTTTGAGTTAAAAACTGTCAAGGAGCTGTCAACAAGCCAGGTCAACCAAGGGGAGGCATGGGATGCAATTAGCTCTTTATTATCAGAAAATAACAACACAGCAGAGTCCTCTGGTTTGCCTTAATCCAGCTGAGATGTTGCCAAAAGTGACCACTAGCTTCCCCCTCCCCGCTCTAGCCTTTCACTCTGGATCACTCCTACGCAGACAAAGGAGGCAAGCTCCTCCTCTGGGTCTGTCTGGCCCAAGCGTGCTGGCTTGCCCCCACGACTGAGGGGACCAGGGCCATGCAACATGCATGCTATGGGGGTTCTGATGTCATGCACTCAACTGCAGGGCATGCTGAAGTTACTCCTGCACATTGTGCAACATGCCCTGCAGCCTGTGTGAGTGACATGAGCATGCCCCACAGCATGCATGTACAGCTACTATGGAAACCCCCTCCTTGAAATGTGGGGGCCCTTGGCCCCCCAGCTCTCCCAGATGGGCCCCCTGGTCTGGCTCACTGCTCAGCAACGTGCAGAACTCTCCTTGATCTGCCAGAGGGGGAGGAGAGAGAGCAGGACTGGGACTGTCCTGCTGTTGTGTAGCAAGGGCAACCTCTGATTCACCTCTGCCTGAGTCTGCACTCACACTGTGACTCTCAGCCTCTAACCCTGTCCTGGTAGACCCTCCTTCTCCTGACCCCTCTTGATCACTCAGATCCCCTTCTTCTAGCACCTCCCAACTCATCCCTTCTGCAGACTGTTCTTCACTGGCCCACCACCAGGATCTGGGATCTAAGTTGTTGTCTTCAGTGGCTTCCCAGGCAGGGGACTCTTGGGTGGGTGGCTCCCATCACTCTTCCTCATCCAGCTAGTCCCTGACAAAAACTTGGAAGAATATCACATTGCGTGGGATGTGTAGGAGTTTGAGCCTCAGGACATTCAGGCCTCAAGGGATTTTGCACAGACACTCATGGAGGCCAGACCCAGAAAAAGCTGGACATAGATAATGCAACACAAGCAATTTTATCAGTTCTGGCCCCTGACTCAGAAGCAGACAGGCCAGAATCATTACCTCTGACTAACCATTTGCAGAAGTCTCAGAGATACGGAACAAGGAGCTCTTGGTTAGGACTTGATGACTTTGTTAACCATTGTACAGTATCTGCCTCTTCTGAGAAAGCTGCATCTTTGCCAGCATGTGGGAAAATTCTATAAAAGAGATAGAGCATTTAATAAGGCATATTGTCTGTTACTGTTGCTTCCATTGTTTTTCTTAGATCTTTTTATTTCTCTTGGATCTGGTCTAGATCTAACAGAATAAGGGAACAAATGAAAGGTGTCAAAGCTCTGAGGAGGCAGAATGAAGTACATTCAAATTGCAGGTACAAGATTCCATTTTTAATATTACCATGCTTGAATAACTTTTGGAGGTGGAAAACAAACACAAGGGGTGCTCTCAGGTGTGTGTGTGTGTACACACACACACACATATATACACACAGAGAGAAACATACACACATACAATTTATGAAAGCAAAAGAATACAGATATATAGTCCTTGACTCACTCAAACCTCTGCCTGTTTTAAGATCACCACTTTTTTCTCTCAGTTTTCCTCCATCCCTGCTTTATTCAATCTTCTGCTGTTTTTTAACACCACCATTTTCCTCTGTGTCCCTCCCTCCCCCCGCTTTATTTATTTCCTCTGTCAGTGTCAGCCTTCTCCCTTCCTTACCATAGGTAAAGGGTAAAGGGACCCCTGACCATTAGGTCCAGTCGTGGCCGACTGTGGGGTTGCGGCGCTCATCTTGCTTTATTGGCCGAGGGAGCCGGCGTACAACTTCCGGATCATGTGGCCAGAAGGACTAAGCCACTTCTGGCGAACCAGAGCAGAGCATGGAAATGCTGTTTACCTTCCCGCCAGAGTGGTACCTATTTATCTACTTGCACTTTGACGTGCTTTTGAACTGCTAGGTTGGCAGGAGCAGGGACCGAGCAACAGGAGCTCACCCCGTTGTGGGGATTCGAACCACCAACCTTCTGATCGGCAAGTCCTAGGCTCTGTGGTTTAACCCACAGTGCCACCCGCGTCCCTTGTGATGATGCGACCGGGGATTCCCTCAGTGTTGTGGGGGCTGAGAGCCAGCCCCTGGTGTGAAGCCTGCAACTCCAGCTCCTCTCAAGTTCGGAAGTGGCTTTCCCAGCAACTCACAATTTGACCTGTAACACATGGCAAATGTTTCACAGAATGTCACCCTTAAAGGGGAATTTCATTTGTAATAAGACTTGCCAAGCCAACTTCAGTGTAGAAAAAAATTGTTTTCTAATGACTGAATTCCTCTTGGGACTTTGATTTAGTGTACATCATTCCAAATCACATTGCTGGATACATTTAGGTTCTGGCTCCAGGTGCTTCAGCCAATAGTATTGCTTTATGCTTCTATCTGTTCTTCTGTTCTGCAAGTAGCATTTAAAACTTTAAAATGAAACTCCATAACACTTTGTAACAGTATTGCAACAGTACTGCTGCTAATACCAAACCACTGATTTTTGTAAAACCCTGTTTAAATCATGTATATTTTTCAAAACTCATAAACCACCAAAAATGAGGATATATGAATGTCAGAGACTGGACTGAAGGGGGGGAGGAATGGTGGAGATCACCCCCCCCCTTCTCCTGACGCTCCCAGAGAAAAGGAAGGGAGTACTGAATTACAGAAGTGGTTTGAGGAAGGACACAGCTCAGAGACAGAGGAACAGAAAAGTTGGGAGGTGTCGGGAGAAGAGAGGGGAGAGCCAGGGCCAGGGGAGACAACTGACACGTTATCACTGGAGAATATTTCTGACCCCCCCCCCCGAACTCTTCGTTCATTGGGGGCACAAGAACAAAGGATTCAGGGGCAATTAGCCCTTGGCAGCCACCATAAGGGGAAGTGCTGTTGCTAGGAAGGGAGGAGCTCAGTTGGAACAATGCCATCATGGGAGACTGACTGGATTTCTTTGTCTCTCACCATGATGTTTGAATAAACTCATTACTAAGAACTCTCTTTGTTTCTTCCGCTTTGAGCTGCCGCCGGGGGAGGATAGAATTCCCCGAGCCTGACAATGAAGATCCTAATTTAATAATTGTTTATTTGAAATGACACTGTGCCCTGCTGATGGTTCTAGGAAGAAAGAGTGAGACTGGCTGATGGCCCCCTTCAGCACCGGAATTAGGGTGGTGTAGGTGGTACCCCCACACTGCACACGGAGCTGAGGGGGCACAGAATTAAGATGACCCATAATTGAGAAGATCCATTTGGGGGTGCCAACGTTTGGCCTTGCACAGGGCCCCATAGTACACAGGATGACCAGAGTCCAGCCCTGCCCCCTTTGCCTTTGGTATGTTAACTTTAGTCATTTGGAGTTATTCAACCTGCTAGCAACCTGCACAAGAACCTGCTGCTTACAACCCACCATGGTCTGGAAGACCATTGCACAAGTTGATCAGTGCAGAACCGCTGAGTAGACAGTGTCTGCTGCACAGAAGCACTGCATAGCAAAGTCTATTATTTTATTGGTTGGAACTTCAGAATCCTAATTCTTTATTAAAGACATAACATTATTTATTATTCCCATAATTTATAATGCACCTGCCTACTGAAGTGTTTAACAGTTTGCAACTGAGTAAAGAAAGCGTGTTCTCCTTCATGGAGAGCACGTGTTGCGGTGGGGGCCGCCAGGACACTCCAAAGTTGGGGGCGGGCTAATTGTTCGTTGGCCACTGATGCGATTGGGGCTTCCCTTGTTGTTGGGAAGAAGTTAATGTTGCCATTTGTTGATTGGCAGCCAGAAATGCTAAAACTCCTTGCCGAGGCTAGGGCTTCCTCTTTTCACCCGTGCAGCGGATTGCCCGCCCCCCCTCCCTAGAATTAGGGTTGTTCGCTTTGACCTTGCTATGCCTGTCATGGGGTCATCTGCTCTTGGGGCAGGGGCCCAGTAGGAATTTTGTCCATCTGGCTGATTGGCTGGGGCCATTTGGTTTTTGCCTACTGCGTAGCAAATCGTCACAACTTGTAAGGTTGCGGTTAGGCATTGGTTTATGGTTTGGTTGGTTGAGGGGAAGTGGTTGAGTGCCTGCCCTTGGTAGGTTGAGTGCCTGCCCCTCTAATGCTGCTGCTGCAAGGGATTCCATTAAAGGAATTGGGGGCTAACTATTGCTTGTCCACTCTGTCAAGGGGGCTCGGGCCATAGCAATGAGCTCCTGGTTGCATTTGGGGTGAGGGCAGGTTCCCTGCTCCGTCGCTACCCCCAAGTGTATTCCCCTTTTCTGACTTCCGCATCGTGCGGAATGTCAGTCTGTCCCCCATGGTGGGGGCAGATAGTCGCAACCAATGCCTAAGCAACCACTCACAAATTTGTATTTCAATAAAGGTGTGGCCAAAATTATGCCAAAAATCTTAAACAAAAAAATGTGTGATGTGTGAGTTATTGGGGTGGCCCTGGGGACCTCGACACGCAATAGCAAGCTGGTTATTGACTAGGTTACAGAAGATAGGAGTACTGAGATTTAAAAGTTTTCCCAAAATTGTTGCCCTCCAGATATTGTTGAGTTACAACTCCCATCAACCACAGTCAGCATGGCCTATAGTCAAGGATGAAACTTTTGACAGATCTCAGTTTTGTATGAGACCACTGAGATGATTCTGCATAAAGGTGCATTCTTCAGATGTTTCCTCTGGAGAATAACTTTTAGGTCCAAAAGCAGTTATGAGTCCTGTCCTCTGGTGTAAGCAGGGACTGTGAGTGCTCTGAGATTTTGTTTTAATAATAAAAAAAGACAGGGAAAACATATATTTGTAATTTTAAAATCACCTTTACAAAATTTAAAATCACCTTTACAAAGCACATAAAAATAGAGGGGCCCTGCCAAATGAGCCTGCATTTCAATTCAGACAGAAATTATTATTATTATTAGTAGTAGTAGTAGTAGTAGTATTTATATATTGCCCTATACCCAGAGATCTCAGGGCGGTTCACATAATAAAATCAAAATATAAAACCACAAAACACATCATCAAAATAAAAACAACCCAATACCCTCCCCCCAAAAAACCCACATTTTAGAAGGGCATAGGATGTCAATCAAATCAATCAAAGACCTGGTTAAAAAGGAACATTTTTGCCTGGTGCCTAAAGGTGTGTAATGAAGGCGCCAGGCGAACTTCCCTGGGGAGAGCATTCCACAGACGGGGAGCCACTGCAGAGAAGGCCCGTTCTCGTGTTGCCACCCTCCAAACCTCTCAAGGAGGAGGCACACGAAGAAGGGCCTCAGAAGATGATCTCGGGGTCCGGGTAGGTTCATATGGAAAGAGGGGGTCCTTGCGGTATTGCGGTCCAAGCCAGCTTTTCCCTCCCTGTTGGTTTTATCAGCCAAAAGGGGAAGGGTCCAGAGCGCAAATGGTCGCCCTGACTGATCCCAGCACTTTGTCCACATCCTCGAGCCTCACCAACTGAAACTCATCCAGCACAACAGGACTAGACTGTGCTCTGGACACCCCATGAGATTCATCTGCTGTAACAGCAGAATCAAGGTCTTGGTAGATGCAAGCAATTCTATCTTCAAAATGCTTTGCAAACAAGTCACAGAGAGCTACCGTTGGTTCTACCACCTCCTTTGGGCCAGCCTGTAAAAGGCCCTGTACAAAAGTAGGCCTTCTTTGCTGCCTTCACTGCCACGACCCGGCAGGCTCTACCAGTGTTCTTACCAGTGTTCGGTTGCATTCATTCGGATCTCTCCTCCACTTGCATTCAAGCCGTCTCCCAGCTTGTTTCTTCGCCCTAAGCTCTGGTGTATACCAGGGGGCCCAACGGCTGCACAAAGTGGGAGAGGGCAGTCAGGTGTGATCATGTCAATAGCTCAAGCCATTCGGGGGTTCCAGAGGTTGGCCAGGGCTTCAACAGGGGCACCAGTCATAACCAGTGATCTGACCATGACAAGGGACTGATGTCAATGTCCTCCACCTTCAGATCACCCTCTTCCTGCCCAGTCGAGAAAACAAGGCGCAGAGTGTGGCCTGCCATGTGCGTTGGGCCGGTGACATGTTGGGACAGCCCCATGGTTGTCATGGTGGCCAGGAAGTCCTGAGCCACCCCAGAGCTAGCATGGATGTTGAAGTCTCCCAGAACAACCGGTCTGGGAGTCCTCAACACTGCCTCTGAGACCAGCTCTGTCAGCTCAGGCAAGGAGACTGCTGGGCAGCGAGGCAGGCGGTAAAACAGAAGAATCCCTAATCTGTCCCGATTGCCAGATGCCAGGAACACACACTCCAGATTCCCCCACAGCTGGACAGAGAGCCTGGAGACAGTGAGTGAATCTCTATAGACCACAGCAGCTCCTCTTCCCTGACCCTCACGTTTGGCCTGATGCTGCACTGAGTACCCAGGTGGGCACAGCTGGGTGAGACCAACTCCACACTGTTCACCAACCCAGGTTTCAGTGATAGTGAGCCAAATCAGCCTCCTCATCCATAATCAGATCATGGATGAGAGAGATTTTATTCTGTGCTGACCTGGCATTCAACAGCAGCTGCAGACCCAAGGGCGGCTGATGACAACCACAATTCCCCTGGTTAGAGGGGGGGGCTGGCACACGGCACAGTCACTCACTGCCTGTGCCATGTGCCCCACCACCCACGCCATACCTCCCACGCCATACCCAGAACCACTGTAATTGGGCCTCCTCCTGCTAGTCAGAAAGTGGATGGAAGCAGAACTTTCTCCTTAGGAGCAGAAATTGAGTGTCTTGCTCTCTCCCAGGGCTCCTTCTCTTTGGAAATCTCTAGCTTCCTTCAGTGGATCTCTGCATCCTTTGAATCTTTGGCCTCTCCTCTCATTTGGGGGTTGGACTAGATGCCCCTTGGGTCCTTTCCAATGCTACAATGCCAGCAACAAGAAAGGAAACACAGCAGAGGGAAGGGAAGAGTCCAGAGAGAAAATAAGTATTGTCTGTGAAAGACTAAGGCTGTGTACACAATATCATTTACTCCAGCGCTAGTGTGGTACCACTAATGGTGTTTTAAGCCAGGTACACAGGCTGTTAGACAGAATTAGAGATCGGGTATAGATGGCTTCTCCTGGTCAGGGTCAACCCAAGACATGCCTCTGCCTGACGCAAAAGACAACATGGCGCCCCTTCCCCCTCTCCACCTACAGAGGCACCAGGGCTGGCAGCTGGATCTCACTTCAGCTCTGCTGATGGGCAGGTGTCCCCCTTGTACCTGATAACAGGGGTTATCCAGGGCTGTTTGGCCATGTAGCAGAGAAAGCCCTGCAACTCTTCTTACAGTGGGGGGGGGGCAGCCCTGGGGCTTAGGAGGAACAGCCAGAGGGCAGCTGCTGTCCCTGCCCACCCAGCACCCGATGCTCCCTTTGAGTAATGGCAGGGCCAGGCCTGCTCATGGCACATCTGGCTGCTTTCAAGATCCCATGGTTTGGAGTAAACATAAAAGTGCCAGAAAAAAATACACTTGCAGACTTTTAATTTTGTTTTCTTGGGCAGTCAGCTGAACTGCTTCATTTACTGTGGCCCTAAAGCACTGAAAAACAAATGCATTTGTACACAAAAGCAGCGTGTTTCAGCTTGCAACAAGCGAGCCGGATACAGAACTGCCAAAAGCTTATCTTGAACAGTTTGAAGTCATCAGAGTGAGGCCTCTTTGTTTATAATGCCATTTGGGTGAGAATTATGAAAGTGCAGATGAGAAATAATGGGACCTTCAGTTGCCAAGAGACAGAAAGATACAAACGTACCACAGTTGACAGTGAAATGAGGTTTTGTTCTTGTTAGTTAAGAATCTGTCAAATGGTTATGAGACAGAGTTGCAGGAATTTTAGGTATAATTCACCCTAAACATATTCTTTGGGATCTGTCAGCTTTATATGAAAGTACATGCAAAGTGGGGAAAATTTGAATTTTCCATTACAGATCTGCGCAATTTTGGAAACCTGGGATATTCTCAAATTGTAATTGGTGTCCGGTATTCAGGATGGTGTGGATTTAGGACGGCATGCCCAGTTCCACCACACTGGGTGCCAAGCCTGGGGGGGGCAGCAGGGCATCACAACTATGACATAGTGAAGTGAGTAGAATGGAAGGTGAGAGGCAGTGGGCCCCAACTTTGGTTTTGCACAGGGTACTTTGAGAACCTGGATTTAAACAGAAAAATCAATCAGATTTTTTCCCAAGCTGGAAAACCAGACCAGAATGCAGGTTTTGGAGGGAAAGTAAGACAATCATGCAAGAGCGGAGTGGGTCAGCCCAGTCTCAGTGCTGATGGGGCATGCAGGCTCAAAAGGGCAGAATTTTGCAATTTGAACTGTACAAGAACACCCCAGAATGAATCTGCAAATGACAACACAGATTATTGTTCATGCTGTGGAAGCAGACACAGATCCAGGCGGTGCCCTGCCTTTCTACAGACCTGTCACAATCGCAAAAATGCAGAATCATTTTGCAGAAGTTTGCAAGCAAGCAGAAACTGGACCCAGCAAGAAACCAAGGATCAGCAATATCCACACAGTGAAAAATGACAGCGCTGGCACAGGAGGAAACGCTCCCCCCACCTGCCACTTTTTGATACAAGTCTTTGAGAGAGAGCTTCAAGACAAAGCCAAGCCACATTTGAGTACTGTACAAACAGACCTAACTTAAAATTTCCAGCATAGAACACATTCAGGCTTTGAGCATTTGTGACTGCATGTCCAGGCAAACAATAGTGTGGTGACGTTATCATTGTTTCAGGAATTGGGATTGGGATATTATGAAATTGTGTGGAAGGATGGGAACTCTGACAGCCAGTTTCAATTTACAGTGCTACCTCTGGTTACGTACTTAATGCGTTCCGGAGGTCCGTTCTTAACCTGAAACTGTTCTTAACCTGAAGCACCACTTTAGCTAATGGGGCCTCCCACTGCTGCCATGCAATTTCTGTTCTCATCCTGAAGCAAAATTCTTAACCCAAGGTATTATTTATGGATTAGCGGAGTCTGTAACCTGAAGCGTATGTAACCCGACGTACCACTGTATCTGGAAAGGATAGGAAATCTATCAGCAGAATGCAAAGAAAAGAACTGATTGACATTTTCTCCCTCTGCCTTGTTATACATATGCCCATAAATATCCCTCTGCTTCTTAGAAATAGGGAAAAAGAGGAATTAGAAAGACAGATTGAATTATGATAGATAAAGTTGAATCCACAGCATGGGTTGATTCCCTAGTTACTCTAGGAAAGGAAGATAGATCCTATAGTTATGTCCAGTTCTTACAGAAATGTTTTTTTAAAATAACATTTTCCAACACCCATAAGACTGGTAATTTTTAGTCTAATGACACTTCCCAACATATTTTTCTTGTGGGTGCATGTGCCAGATTCTGGCAGGTGGCCTCATACAAAACTGCAAGCGACTGCGCACTTTCAATACACATTTTGGAAAGTTTTCCAAAGTCTAGATCAGGGGTAGGGAATCTGACAGGGATGCAACTTGAATAAAATAGGGGGGGCAGGTAAGCCCCACTCGGTATAATTGATCACATGATGCAGCACATGCAAACCATTTGAATGGCAATGCCCATTAACAATGCCCATTAAATATTTTATGGGGGGGGGCAAAGGGACCTCTGCCCCTAGGAGCTGGCTCCTATAGAATCTGATGTCTGAGGGTCAAATTCAGTCCTTGAGACTATTTGGACTTTCAGAATTATTGACATCAACTTGTTGGTTTTAAAAGAGTACTGTAGTCTAATAACTACATAATTATCCATCTGAAATGCACAATGTTATCCTGCTGTGCCTCTGTAAACCTCGTATCTTAAATTTGCATGCAAACAATGACAGGGGAATTATTATTATTATTATTATTATTAATTATTATTATTATTATTACTTCAACTATGGGAAACTGAATTGCAAGAGGCTGCAGGGAAGCATCTACAGGCCATTCCTCCGTGTGGAAGAAATAGTCCACTGGAACTAGTCCCAACTCCCACTACTTCTAGTGCAAGTAAAACCAAGTTTTCCTGCAATGTGTGAAAGTATGATCTAGGGCGAAAACCACTCTCATTAACTCAGAGCAGAGACATGAGCCTGAGTCACATTTCAGTTGTTTAAAATATACAGCCTGCCCATGTAATACGATGCATTCACTCCCATCTCTACTGCTACAGTACTACGTAAGATGGTAAAAATTTCCAGATTTATTCCTTGTGCAACCTATCTGCTAGGTTATCGTGCTGAGTTACTTAGAAACAGCAGTCATTTCATTCCTTTAACAAGAGACTATGACTAAACTGTCCTTTGCAATTTTAGTACTGTTCTGTCTTGACAATTTGTGTGCATGATGTAACTTTGAAAACGACCATTAATCTAGCTCTAAAACTCTGGTTTCTGAGGCACAATAAATCAGATTTAAATATGTTTTCACTGGAGCATATTAAAGAGAAATAGTTAATTTGTATTCGAGTGTGTTATGCATTAGTTTTCACCACACACCTGCTGTTCTGCTCTTCCGCCATTGAAGCCTTCTGCCGCTGGCAAAGCTGGTGGTGTGGCTCAGAGCATTTAGTTTCTCAGGGAAATAAAGAAGGTGCAGATCAGATTATGTGGGGGGAAGCCGTCAGCTTTGCTGGGAGTAAACCAACAATGCCTGCAATGAATAACGACTTGTTGGTAGATGACTTATTACTTTCAGGCTTTTACCTCCCTCCTTCTTCTTCTCCAAGTTGTAGTCAAAACAGCATTGTGACCCGGCTGCTCACAGGAGACCACGAGGGCCAAAAGGCAGTGGTGCTAGGGTTGAATTTTCATGGATTTGGACTAATCAGCCAGTTCTTTGGCTAAAGGTTTCCAGTTTTGTATTGGTTTTGTACTAGATAGACACTTTCTGACATGGCTTCATGTGGAAGTGCCCTGGGGTGTTCCACTTGCATGTACCACATACAGTGCCGGATTTACGTATAAGCTAAACAAGCTATAGCTTAGGACCCCACTCTCTTGGGGGGCCCCCCCAAAAAATAAAGGGGAAAAAACTGGATGTACATTTCCAAAATATAAGCTAAAAACAAATAAAATAAAACCTAGATACAGCAACAGTGTTTTGTGTTGTGTAGGCTCCTACGATGTAAGTAATCGGCCCCGCCTGCTAGTCTGCTCCTTAAAATATCACATATTTTGTTATGTGAAAATGGCTTTAGATACCTCTTAGTTCCATAAATTACCATATAGCATATATTCAACACAGGACACTGACACAGGACAGCTGGACATATAAAGGGCCCCATTACTTTCAGTAGCTGAGGGCCTCATCAAACCTAAATCCGGCCCTGACCACAAGCTTCAAGGTGTGGGTTCCTGGCATGTGATTTTACTTGGTATTAAAATGAAACTACTGCACTTGCTTCAGCTGCCCCTCTTCACCAGGATCTGGTGATTTCCTTCCTCTAGAGTCTCTATAGATTAAATCTCTGAGGAGGTAGGTGAATGTGTAAGTAAATATATGCACATTGTTAACAGAAAAATCCGAGGGCTCCCTTGGACAAGAACAAAGACACCAACCAGGATTACTTGGAGCAAAACAGCAGTCTGTAGGCTTGGCCTTTATTGAACTGTTGCAACAGGGTGCTCCCCTCACTTGCAGGAGAGAGGAAGGACCCAGAAAAATGGTGTGCAAGGTCTTATAAAGACTTTTGAAATTCCCATCCTGTAGATCAAGACCACCCCCAGAAACATCATACATACATCACAGAAAGGAGGGGTTGAGGGAGGAGTTGTGGTGGTAACCTGAGTGTCCTGTCACCTGGCTGGTTCCCCCTTTCCTCCTCCCCATGAGTACTTTCCAGGTGACAAAGGGGAGTTTGCAGTTTCCTGCCCCCAGAGGGAAGAGCTGATCATTGTCCTTTGTTCCAGTCCTTGCTGAATCCACTCCTATATGCAAGTTCTTTGTGATCTTGATGGTCTTCTGTCTAGAACCATCAGCGTTGGCATAGCAACTGGGCAGGGCTCCTGTGTATGTGCTGGGATGCTCAAGGGATTATGGCTGGCCTGTATCAAACCTTCCCCATTTTGTAGTCCTTCCTTCATGGAGTAAAATAAAAGTGGAACAGTGCAAATCCGATGTATGGTTGATTTTCTATGAATTTATAACAGAAGTGTAGCGTATGTAGTGTGTGAGTGTGACTGTGTGTGAAGAATGTACAAACTGAATGATGGGGGGGGGGGGTTTCCTGCTACAACATGAACACTAAGGCACCATGCAACACTATGCAGCCTGGTATTTCACATACTGCCAGAGTATATTTGAACTATTGATACCATTTCATAGGACAAATGGCTTTTTTGAAGTGTATCTTTAACCGAAATATTTTAGATCTGTGGAAGACAGGCTGTCGCAGAGCAGGTGAACACATGGCTTACAGCAGACAATTAGCACCTTCAGCACTGAGTCATAGTGGGAAATGTGGGGCTTGCAAAGTGACCCTTTTTGTGATAATAGGGACGTTGTGAGAATGTCAAAGTTTTCATCTGTGAAATGTTAGAGGGTATGATGTAACCTCACATGGATACACTTCTTTTAAGTGCAACACATTACGTGGAGCTGAGATCTGAACTGGGGATATCCTGATATGCAGCTCAGTCTATTAGCCACTCTGCTATGCTAAAGCTGTTTTATTGTATTTCTAAATGAAATTGTTATAGTCCCAAGAAATCATTAAAATCCCAGAGCTGCATTGCTGCAGTTTCTCTATGTGAATGTAAGGGTGGATGTGGACTATAAGTAGATCTAAGGGGGGGGGAGCAGTTGCTTCTTGTACAGTTTGACTTCACCACACATTCTTCCATTGTCTCCCGAGACAGACTGATGTCAAGGAACCAATTTGTATATTGTTGTGAGTTTGAAGGGTTAGTCTGCATGATGCCCGAGTCCCTTGTAATTCATGGAATCCCGCAAGGGTTAAAATCTAATGGAGGATTCAGTTGTGCAAGTAGCCCGGCCACCTTCTTGGTGAGTTAAGGGGCCTAAGTCTGCTCCTTACCATAACAAAGGAAATGGCTTTGTGCCAGATGGCAAATGGGTGGCCCCTTCTCTCATCTGGCTAGTAGTGAGAAGGACAAAGGCCAGAGTTGAGTTGTGTGAGCTGGGCAGAAACCAGAGAACGAGTGTCATCCTTGACTTCTACTCAAATCCAAGGCTTTAACTAAGGGAGAAGCAAGACCTTCTTGGGGTATTGATTCTGGGAGCAACTCCATTGTAGGCTCAGGTTCTATATATGTGTAAATAAACCATATATCAAAAAGGCATCACAGTCTCTGCTGTCCCTCATTCCAAGGAAAATGAACCCTGGGTAAGTGCCTGGAAGCCCTGGAACCTCACACCACTTGGAGATTGGGGTAGCAGGCAACAATGTGTACACATAGGTTTTGGATTATAATATATATGGGAGGCATGCATATGTGTGGTATGGAAAGGATAAAATGTAGAAAAGTTTCATGAATCATGTAATTGGGAAAAATCTATATAGTGTATGGGATAAATATAAAAACTTCCTGGAAAGGAAAAAACCTTTTTGGCTCTCACCTTTAGAAGCCATAGAGGTTAAAAAGGGAACATGAGAAAAGGCTGAGTAACATATAGAAATGTAATAACAGAAGTGGATGGTGAGATTAAACTAAAGAGCTTTGAGGAGGCTGCAGAAATAGTAACAAGTTGGTTGCAATATCATCAGCTTAATGAGGTATTCAAATTGGATAAGAGGAATGGTTTTGTGACTCAAAAGAGTCCTTGGAAAGAGACCTGCTAGATAATAATAAACCACTGTCTAAATGTTTAAGATGCTTCTAGAATGGCAAACAAAAGATGAACAGGTGAAATCATCAATGACACACTGGGCAATAGATCATCAATGGGCATACAGTGGGCAATAGATATTGGTCATAATATTGAAATAACTGAGTGGGAGCGATTGTGGAATGTTGACATGAAATTTACTGCATGTTACGGGATAAAAGAAATTATATGAAAATGATGTGTAGATGGTATCTGACTCCTAGTAAACTAGCAAAAATGTATAAATCAGAATCTGTTACCTGTTGGAAGTATAAGGAGAAAAAGGGTACCTTTTAAATATGTGGTGGTCTTGCAAGGTAGCAAAAGCATACTGGAAAATGATATATACCGGTAATCAGTTGAAAAAAATACTGAAAATAATGTTTGTAAAAATTAAAAATAAATAAATCCAGAAGCTTTTCTTTTTAAAATAATAGGTTCAGAGATACCCAAAGAACAAAGGAAATTATTTATGTATGCTTCCATGGCTGCTCAAACGTTATATGCCCAGAGATGAAAATAAGAAACAATTCCAAGTAAGTAAGATTGGCAACATAAACTGTTGGAGTGTGCAGAAATGGTGAAACTTACCGGGAGATTAAGAAATCAATAAGAGAGATATATAGAATGGGGGGGGGGTTATTGATTATCTGAATAATTATTGTAAACAACTTAAATCACTAGCAGGACTGAAATAAAAATGTGCAGTGAGAATAACTTAAATAGAACATAAAGGACGACTAGTAAATATATATGAACTGGATAGGCAATGGGGAAAGATATAACATATGTAACCGCACAAAGCGGGGAGGGGGCTCGATGATTGGATGTTTTGATGTGTAAATTTAGATTTGTGATTTAACTGTAAAATGTGAAAATGGAACCAGAAGAGATGCCAGGCGAACAGAGAATTATTCAGAATCACACACAGAGCTAAAAGCTCTACCAGGTTTAAAGGATCCTGCCAGTAGCCCTGAATCTTTGAGATATGAGCCCTTCTTCCTTTCTACTAGCAAGAAAAAGAGGTAAGCAGCAGCATCAGGAGAATCATATAAATGGAAAATGATGATGCGAATTGATACTGAATACTTTCCATGCTCTCTTTGGCATCCTAGCATCTGGCAGAGATAGAGAGAGAGGACTTCTACTCCATGCCTTACCAGATGTTGGCATGAAAGTTAGCACAATAATCTTTTTAATGCAAACCATAACAGTTCCTTAGTGTATTTTAGCCATTTTCTTTTATAAAAAAGAACCAGTTTGCATATTTTGAGCTAATTAGGCCCAAATTTTAAAGAATCCTTTCTAAACAAAACATTTAATTACACAAGGTCCTCTTTTCTACGTCAGCAAAAGAATTCTCCTTGGGAGGTCCAGATTTGCAAAACATAAAAAAACTCCCACTCCTTCTGAATGTTATTTGATCCAGTCACCTGCAAGATTTCCTTTACTGTTAACTTTATCCAATATTTCATTCTTTTAAAATATATATATCCCACCATTCAGCCCAACAAAGCTCCTTAGTTAGACAGCTTGAGTCCAGGTTTTCCCAGACCTGTCCTCTTTTTTAGATCCAACCCGGCCATCCAGGCACATTTTTTTCATTTTGCGGGAAACGTCCAGCCCTGCGTAATCTTATTTTCCGGATGTGCATCCAGGCCGATGGCACACTTGGTGCCCATGGTGTTGGAGCGAGTGGGCAGGCGCGGGTGCGAGGGAGTGAGAGAGGCTGAGCAAGGCAGCGGGTCTGCAGAGTGCATGGGGCTGGGTGGCCTTGACGATGATGCAGCCAGGAGCTTGCGCTGTCTCAGTTGCAGTGGGCCAAAGTCATGCAGGATCATGACCGTTGTTGTCATCCAGCACAGGAGGGCATGAGGGATGAGGGGACTGGGAAGCGGGGACAGCTGGCTGATCCAGGGCGGTGAGGAAATGGACCAAAAAGCCAAATAGCAAGTTCTTGGAAAGCTCTATTTTTAAAAAGGAGCTAGTTCAACATGTCCAAAAAGGAATTAATTCAAATTCATGTTCATCCATTTACAAAACCAATTAGTTTGGTTCATGCGAGAGAGAGAGAGAGAGAGAGAGAGAGAGAGAGAGAGAGAGAGAGAGAGAGATTTTATTAAAGACAAAAAAGCACATACATTGTCTCTTTCTTCAGGTCGTGTTTTCTACAGATCAGTTACATTTGTTGTGAGACATTAGTGTTATATGTAGTACAGTGGTACCTCTAGTTACGAACTTAATTCGTTCTGGAGGTCCGTTCTTAACCTGAAACTGTTCTTAACTAGAGGCGTGCTTTCGCTAATGGGGCCTCTTGCTGCCACTGCGCTGCCGGAGCACGATTTCCATTCTCATTCTGGGACAAAGTTCTCAACCACGTTAGCGGAGTTTGTAACCTGAAGCATTTGTAACCTGAGGCGTTTGTAACTCAAGGTACCACTGTATAGGGTTGGGAAGAAAAGAGAGGGGACGGGACGAAGGGAAGAAGAGAAGAAGAGAAGAGTTTGGATTTCATATCCCGTCTTTCACTCCCTTTATGAAGTCTCAAAGTAGCTCACATTCTCCTTTCCCTTCCTCCCCCCCCCCCAACAAACACTCTGTGAGGTGAGTGGGGCTGAGAGACTTCAGAGAAGTATGACTGGCCCAAGGTCACCCAGCAGCTGCATGTGGAGGAGCAGAGACGCGAACCCGGTTCCCCAGATTAGGAGACTACCGCTCTTAACCACTACACCACACTGGCTCTCCAGTGGGGTGGTAAAGCTTATGTTCTTTTAATTAGTGTATGTGTGGGGGTTTTGTGTCAGCATCACTTGGGTAGGTTCTCTTTCTAGTCACTTGTTATGTTTCCTATGGCGGGAGAGGTTGGGGTGGCCTAGGGTGTGGTTGATTGTCTCTGGTTGGCTGCAGTGGGATTTGTTTGTTAAGTTAGCTATTTTGAATCATATTATGTCAATGGATTCATGTTGTTGTCCTGTTGGACTGTGTATGTGATAAAGGGGAGCCATACTGGAATGAAGGTGTCCTCTTCTATTTGTCCCTGTGTCAGTTTCAGTTTATTGGTTAATTTTTCTAGTAGGGCTGTTTCCCATACTACTTGATACCAGTGTTCCATGTTTATTCCTGACAGGTCCCTCCAGTGGCTATGATGTTTCTGGCTCCTGAAAGTAGGTGGGTTATGACCTCTTTATAGTGTGAGTGGGCATTGTTATCTTCGAAGATGTTCAGTAGAGCCAGTTCTGGGGTGAGTTCTGTTTAGTCATTTTGCTTATTTCTTGTATGACTGCTGTCCAGACAAGTTGGGTTTCGGGGCATTACCACCACATGTGGAGGTACGCGTCTGTGGAGGTGCAGCCTCTCCAGCATTTTAGTGAGGTTCCTGGGAGTATCAGTGCCAGTTTCTATGGTGTTAGGTACCATCTGTAAGTGAGTTTCAGAGTGAGTTCTCTTTTTTTAGCTGAGATGGATTTGAAGCATCCTCCTTCTAAGGTGGGGAGGTGCAAGTGTTTGGGGCTTATTCTTGGCTGCCCAGGGGCTGCCCAGATTCAGATTGCTAGGGGTTCCAGGGCCTGGATGAATAGGAAGGCAGACAGTGCGCACCCTTGTTTTGTGCCTCTTTGGGGTGCTATGGTGTTAAAGTCCATGTTGTTAATTCTGCATTTTGTAAAGGCTTGGGGGTAGATCTGTCTGAGGGTTTGCAGTTCCATTCTAAGCAATCTAAGATTTAGTAATTTTCTAATGGAGTCTGTTATATTGTGACCAGGGACAAAGCCTGTCTGGTCTGGTGCTATTAATTTGTGTAGGATTTTTTTAGGCAATTAGCCAAGATTGATGTGAATATCTTGCACTCTTGGTTTATCAATGAGATTGGGTGGTAAGGCTGCCTTTGGGTGGTTTTGAGATAGAGACTATTTTGGAAGAGGATGGGGGTCCCTTTTATGATGTCATTGAATAGGCGGGTCATGTAGGGCATCAGGGGTTCTTTGAATTTCTTATGGAACTCTGCTGTAAAGCCATCTGGGTGTCAGGATGCTGTCAGCGGCTCCCTGCTGGTTGCCCAGGAAAGTATAAAGACAAGGAAAAGTTTATTATAGTCCTTTTTTCATTTCAAACTTACAGAGAGAGGCTATAGAACCCAGCCTCTTGGATAATGGCGTTGTCCCAAGTGAATCTCTCCCCCTTCCCAGTCTCTCCCACTTCCTCATTCGTCATCACCTCCTCTACGGGTGCCGCTAAGTGTGCTCTGTCATCGAGCTCTTTCCTCTCTTACTATTAAGGCTTGCTGGGTTCTGGGATGTGGTGGGTCTGGAATGCTTTCTAAGAACAATGTGTCAGCCAGGTGTTGTTCTGGGTCTCCCATGATTCCCAGCTTTCCCCCTCATCTTCCTCTGAGCTGCAACCTCCCTCAGACCCCTGTTGTAAATCTATACTGTCTTCCTCTTCTTCCTCCCTGGAAGGGTCAGGATGGCGAGTCAGTCTCCACCATTCCTTCTTCTCTGCCCAGTGCCTGACTCTGGGCCTGGGGTTTTATGTAGTTTCAGATTTTTGAGGGCCGTATCTATTTACTTTGGGGGTGATAGGACCATGAATTCTTGCTCTTCAGCGGTTAAGGTTGGCATGGTCAGTCCTGCTAGGAAGTTTCTGATTACCTGCTCAGATGAATTGTGGGAGGTGTATAAAGGTAAAGGTACTCCTGCCGGTACGGGCCAGTCGTGTCCGACTCTAGGGTTGTGCGCCCATCTCACTTAAGAGGCTGGGGGCCAGCGCTGTCCGGAGACACTTCCGGGTCACGTGGCCAGCGTGACGAAGCTACTCTGGCGAGCCAGCACCAGTGCTGCACACGGAAACGCCGTTTACCTTCCTGCTATAAAGCGGTACCTATTTATCTACTTGCACTTAGGGGTACTTTCGAACTGCTAGGTGGGCAGGAGCTGGGACCGAAAGACGGGAGCTCACCCTGCCACGGGGATTCGAACCACCGACCATGCAATCGGCAAGCCCTAGGCATTGAGGTTTTACCCACAGCGCCACCCGTGTCCCGAGGTGTATAGATTGGTGTAAAATTTTGCAAATTCTGATGTTATTTCTTCGGAGGAGAATGTTGTGCTGCAATCATTGTTGGTAATGCAATGTATACTTGTTTTGAGTTATTTTTTCCTACACCTGTTTGCTAATAGTCTGGAGTTTTTCCCTCCGTACTCATATAAGTGCTGTTTTGAGTATAGGATGTTGATCATTGTTTTGTTAATTTCTAGTGAGTCAATTTCCCTTCTTTTTTGTTCTATAAGGAGTCTTATAGCTCCTGTTTGTAGCATGATGAGAGGGCTCCTCTGGTGACTGCTTTCATTGTCCCAAAGGAGAAGAGTTGTAATGTTGTCTACATCATTTTCTTTGAAGCAGTTTTGGAGAGTTTTCATGAGACTGTCTGATGAATTTATTTGTGGTTAGGATGGGACTGAAGGACCATGTTGGGGTGGTTTGTGTTTCCTCTCCTATTTTAAGGGTAGCTTCTACTAGGGCATGGCTGTGATTTTGATGTTACCTATGTTCGTTGACTCAACCAAGGGGGCCAGGCGTTGTGTGAGCAGAATGCTATCTAGTCTGAGCATTGTGCCATGGCACCTGGACTGGAAAGTGTGGCTGGTGTCTCCTGGGGTTTTTTCGACCCATATGTCATAAAGGCCTCATTTTTTAGGATTTTATAGCAGTTTATAAGAGTCTCTAATTGTTTGAGGTTTCCCTTGGAGGAAGGTTACCCATGGGGGTGTGGGGTGGATGTCTTTCTGGGAGATGCCTCTCATAATTAGGTTGAGGTCACCTCCCAGGATTGCTTCCCCTTTGGAGAAGGAAATGAATTTGTTTAGAGTTTTCTAGATGAACTCTAGTTGTTTTGAGTTTGGGGCATATATGGAACCAACTGTCAGTTTAGTTTTGCCTTCTAATACCCCTTTGGCAAAAAGGAATCTGCCTCTTTTGTCTTTTAGCACTGTTGTGGCTTTAAAATTCAGGTCTCTACTGAGTATTTTGAATCCTCACGACGGGGTGAGCTCCCATTGTTTGGTCCCAGCTCCTGCCAACCTAGCAGTTTGAAAGCACGTCAAAGTGCAAGTAGATAAACAGGTACCACAACAGCGGGAATTTCCATGCACTGTTCTGGTTCTCATGACTAAGAAGCGGCTTAGTCATGCTGGCCACATGACCCAGAAGCTGTACGCTGGCTCTCTTGGCCAATAAAGCGAGATGAGCGCCGCAACCCCAGAGTTGTCCGCGATAGGACCTAATGGTCGGGGTCCCTTTACCTTTACTGCATATTATGGTTACTCCATTAGCCTTTCCTGAGCCAGATGCAACCCATTGTTGACTGAAGGGGGATTCGCTTAGGCATTTGCTTCCTTTGGGTGGATTATGTCTTTCCAGTAGGAAGGCTATGTGTGGTTTCATGGTGTTTACGTATGAGGTGATGCATTTTCTTTTGATAGGGTTTTCCAACCCCCTCGTGTTTAGTGTGATTGCTTTTAAGGTAGCCATTCTGCATATCTACTTTATAAGATGATTCCCTGCAAACCCGTCTGGGTTGTCCTGTATCTCTCACCTTATATTGTCTATTGAACCAACTGTGTTGCACTGACCTAAAGTGTGATGGGTAGGGGAAGAGGGAAATTAGAGTTAGAGTTGGGCTGGGGAGTGGGGGGGGGATAGATTACACAAAGTAGCCTATATGTAGTTATATAGGTGTTTGTTTGGGGTATTTTAGACCGTTTGGCTTCCAGCCAGTTGGTCCTAGGTCTCAGCTGGCATGGAGGGCCTTGTTTAGGAACAGGACTTCCCTCTTTCGCTTGAGATAGGGGAGGGTCAGTGAGATGGTGTCAAGTGCCATTGTGACGCTTGTGTTGGGTACAAGGTTTATAAACAATGTTGGCAGTATAGCTACCAACATTGTTGGTTTCTTAGGATGTTAGGATGGGGGTATAGGTATTGGCATGCTCTGGTGCTATCACTATGTTTGTTGTGTGTCAGATTGTAGCCTGTTTATTGGTTGTTTTATTGAGATTGGGGGTATCGTTTTCGTTAGTATAAGTTTCATTTTTTTCTGTCTTCTTTTTTTTACCTGTGTGTTTTGTTTGTTGCATTCGTGTGTTGAAGGAAGGAGCAGAGGTGAGTTTTCTTTTTATTTGTGTGATTATTTTTTCAGTGGGGCAGTGTGGTGAGTGTGGTGGGGGTGAGGGGAGGTGTTGGTGGGATTAGAGAGAAAGGAAGAGTGTCAACTGGGTTAGTATTCGGGTGGGGGTGGGAGTTGTGGGGTCTCTATGAAGGGGTGGGGGAGATAGTAAAGGTAATAGTGATAGTAATAGCAGGAGGTAGAGTCTGTCAGATCAAGGTGGTTTCCAGCAGCTTCGTACGCAATGGTAGTTATTGCAGGGTTGTCAATCTATGGTGTATGGGCTTAGCTGAGGTTGGTTCATAGTTTTGTGTCATATATTTGACAGGACTGTTCTGTGAGCGATGCTTGGCTGTGTTGGTTTGCGCTGTCCTTTCATTTCTGCTTATTCTATTTCCTCTTTAATGTCACCCATTTGTTCATTATTGTTTCATTGTGGTTGTCATCTGGTGTGTTTGGTAGTTTGGTTCATGTTCAGTTCAAATTCAATTTCATCCATATGATTCTTAAACCACCCCCCCCCCCCAGCATTCATATTCATAGAGTCATAGAATGGTAGAGTTGGATGGGGCCCCAAGGCTCATCTAATGCAGCCCCCTCCATTGCAGGAATCTCAGCTCAAGCATCCAACCATCATGTGATTAAAAAATCACATGAACAGCATATGGATATTTTCACATAGGCTTCAAGGTCAGACGTACCCTTGTAAGATTATTACACATCAACCAAAATGCTCGCTTGCACTACAAATTCCTGATCTCTCGTTCCTTTCCCATGTTGACACCATCACATAAATACAAATGTTTGTCTTCTTCATCATCATCTTCTTCTTCTTCTGTCATGGAAAGTCAAGAACATGGCTACTAGCAATATATTGCAGCTTCTATAGCCTACATATAGGAGGGGTGTTTTAAAAGAGAGTCATCACCATGACCCATAGTTAGAAGTCAGTGAAGATGTCCTCTTCTTGGCTCATTGCAATATGGTAACTCTAGTTGGAGAGTTTTCAGCAGATCTGGAAGAAATGTTCAGTGTAAGACTATTTTAATTTGGGAACATTTAGTCATCTTTGGATAAACATAGAGTTATTTTAGCTCTGCTTTTTAATCTTATCAATGGTGCTTTTTATATAAACTATTTTAAATCAGTCCTTAAATTAGAAGTAAGGAAAAAACCTACCACAATTTCTTCAAATTCTTGCATACTATCACACCATCAGAAGGATGTCTGGTTTTCTTTTTTGAAGCTACCATCAATAGGGATAGTGAGCAGAATTTCTCCAGTGAACATGTTGGATACAAATAAGAGCTTTCTGCAGTGGGAGATTTCTGAAACGTTTCCCAAAATTTCCTTTCCCAAAACTATTTGCTGCTGCTCATAGGCTCACAGTCCCAATTAGCTTCACTACCATTTTTGTTTAAAAGTACATCTTCTTTCTCCCTATTAGTTTTGTCATACAGCCAGTCAGATTTGGTAATATGACTATTTCACCAAGAACAAATGACGCCAACTTTTGCATAGACAGTACCCTCACTCTGAACTTCATTTATCCTCAGTGACATCATCACGCATGATTGACAGCATGGCAACATCAGTATTACTAGAAGGAAATGGGACTACTTTTCATGGGGAAGACTAATTAGTGGTTGCAGTTGATTGGGGCTGTGAAGGGTCTGGCAATGAAGAATCGCTGACACATGAATGCCACATATAGGGTTGAGCACACACAGGACAAGTGTATTGCATGCTTTCTTTTTGCACTGCACAACTCACACATACAGGAAAAGGATAAGGAGGAAACCCGGGTGCATCTCACTGCAGGTTGAAATGTGCATGGAAAGCCTCACCCATCCACAGTTTGATTAAACTTGACTGAAACGATATCATTCTCAGGAGCTAATATGACAAGAACTTTCTGTTCTTAAACGAGACAACTGCGAAATTGCCAATTATAGAATTGACATCAAATAACCAAAAGACTCCATCTCTAATAGTATTTACAAGAGATGTCATGTGGGTTGGATGGCAGCTTCACATCAAAAGGAATTATTCACTTCTCTCTTTGTGTGGTTAGTTTCAGCCACTGATTAAACACCAGTTGTTATGTCTTGAACAAAATCTTAGACAAGTAGTCAAACATCTCACAGCAGTGAAAGAACTCAAGGAAGTCTAGCATGATGGAAAATAACCTAGGATAAATAAAAGGCAAAAGAGAAACAGAAGTATATTCTCCCTAGATCTATAGCCAGGAAAGACCACAGTTCAGGTGGTGTACCTCCTCTGCCCCTTGAATCAACACTACACCAAGGCCTCAATATGATGGCAAATTAAATTTGGACAGCAATGCTATCTCAGAGAATTGACCTTGCCCCAGGATTTTATTGGGACTTTTCCATTTAAGCAAGACATCGCCAACTCAGACCAAGAAGTATACTGAGGCCACTTTCTGTGACTCAATCGGGAAAGCAGGAAGACAACATACCACACAGCAGAGGCTGGCAAAGGCTTCAGTGAGAGACTTATTTTCACTAGCTGAGGGCTATTCTAGGTATAAGTAAATGACTGCCACCATAGTTCCATCCATATCCAAAGTGTCATGGCTACAGTGGCAGAGCAGTTTAAAGACAGAAATATCCAGAAGATTGGCTGTATGGCCATGCTAGTTGGGAGGACAGATTAACTGTCTTCACCATACAGCAAGACTGTCTTCTTCTTCTTTGTCTTCTTCTTCTTCTTCTTCTTCTTCTTCTTCTTCTTCTTTGGCAATCACTCATAGCCGAGTGTGCCTGGTGTGCTCTGGTCCATGGGGTCATGAAGAGTCGGACACGACTAAACGACTAAACAACAAACAACAACATTGCCGAGTAAGATTGTCTTCCATGAATATGGTCTTAACAGTGAGTCCATAGGTGACTATGGAGGCCAATTCTGGATTGAATCTTTCAAGGAGTTGAAGATGGAGTTTATAAGTGGTCCATGTTTCACAAGCGTACCGTAAAGTTGGTCGTACAATAGCTTTGTAAACAAGTAAACTGATGTCAGCCCCTGTGGAAAGATAACTGCCCAGGAAGGAAAAGTGATCAACACTTTCCACCGTTACAGCATTAAGTTGGATTTGTGGTGCTGCGGAGGGGTTGTTGGTGCAGCACTTTCATTTTTTAGATATTGAGTGATAGGCCAAGCTTTTCATAATAATAATAATAATAATAATAATAATAATAATAATTTATTTATACCTCACCCATCTGGCTGGGTTTCCCCAGCCACTCTGGGTGGCTTCCAACAAAATATTAAAATTCAGTAGTCCATCAAACATTAAAAGCTTCCCTAAACAGGGCTGCCTTTAGGTGTCTTCTAAAAGCTCCTGTGAAGATATTTAGGATGGTTTGGAGGTCATCTTCTGAGTGTGCACACACTACATTGTCGTCAGCATATTGAAGCTCCATGACTGAAGTTATGGTAACCTTATTCTTTGCTTTCAGCCTACTCGAGTTAAAGAGCTTTCCATCTGTTTGAGATATAATTTCTACCTGGTGTTGCCATTATATTATCATGGAGGAGCCAAAGGATTTACACAAATTTATCCGGGCAGCTAATTTTCAGAAGGACAGTCCACAGGGCAGGACAATTTACAGTATCAAAGGCCTTAGTCAGGTCCATAAACACCATATACAGGGGTTGGTTTTGCACTCTGCATTTTTCTTGAAGCTGTCAGGCAGTGAGAATCATATCCACTGTCGGAAACCATTTTGAGATTCAGGAGATTCAGGAAGGGTATCCTCAGATATAGTTAGGAGAGGGTTTGCTAAGGGAGAGAGACAAAGAATTAATAGAACAAAAGACACCATGGTGGTTGTCACCCACGGAAGCAATATCTCTCAAAAAGATAAATATGAGGACAAATTGGCCAAAATATAGAGAGCTCCTAATTGAAGTGGAAAATCAATTAAAATTAAGAAAATTTGAAGAAATAAGAGAAAAGATAACAGATTGGTTTCAATATTTTCAATTAAATGAGATTTTTAAGGAGGATAAAAAGACAGGATTTAGTTATACAATATCCAGATTTCAAAGAGAAATTGTAGAGGACAAAAGGTACCCTCTTTTTCTTTACATTTCCAACACATTAGAACTTGCTCCATTAAATTTGGTCCATCATTTTCATATAGGTCTCTTTCAGGGTTGTACATGCAGTGAATTTCAAATCCACCTTCCAAAGCTTTTCCATCACTCATCTGAATATTATATCTCAGATCTTTTGCCCATTTTATCATCACACATTTACGAGACATTGATACAATGGAACTGGTAAATGAAGTAGCTTCTTTCAAATTTCAAGCAACAAAACTACTTGAAAACATTGGCGCGGCTTCCCATTTAGATATGTTGAAATGTATAACCAAGTATGGGTTAAGGGATGTTTGGTGATAAAGCGGGATATCAAATTCAAACTCTTCTTCGGCTGTACTTGGTACCAAAATCTGCGGCACATTTCTCAAGATGGGAATTTGGATTTTCATTTTAAACTTTCCCTGATAGAAAACTGAAATCTGATGTAACAGTATCATATACCTGAGATCTTTTTTTCATTTCAGACATAATTCTGTTAAAAACTTCATTGGCCGCCCACACTCCAGGGGCGTTGTTGTACTCCACATCATCATAGCGGTGGCGCTCGTTGAGCAGCGACACCTGCAGCAGGGCGTGCAAGTCCCTGCCGGCGGTGGCCGAGCACCCAGCCAGGGGGCGCTTTGTGGCGTCCTGGGAGGCAGAGAGAGCAGAGCATCCTCCCATGTGTCACCTCAAGAGGCAGGCTGAGCAAGAAGCACAGTGCGGCCTCCCCACATGCCACTTGCAATGGCTGTCACTGGAGCACATGCCTGAGCATGGCAGCCCCACGACCGAATGGCCTCACACCGCCAGAGGCGCCACCATGGCCGGGGCGGCTATTGTGGGGGGGGGTTCCTAGTGGCTGTGCACCTCTGTTGCACAGCAGCTGCCTTGGGAGAGAAGTGTTGGGCCAAGAGCTCGAGAAGGCACCGGGGCACTCTGTGGGGACGCTGCCGTGACCTTTCCGAGGGGGCTTGGCTTGGGCAAGGGGGGCGCCACCAACTTTTGGGGAGCCCCCGCAGTTGGCAGAGACCTGCTGCTGCAGATACTGGAGCTGGGAGCGGCGGCAGGGACAATAGAGGAGGCAGGGACATGGTGTGAACACCAGTGGGAGCCCCTTCCTTCCTCTTCCTGCTGTTGCACCCCCCTTGCCTGCCCCCCTGGCGAGGGCCTTCCTCACCACCCCCTAGCTACAGCCCTGGTCATAGCTCTGGTAAGGAGCACATCACAGTGATCTTTAGCTCGGGGAATTACATAGTCTAAGAGGTGCCAGTGCTTCAACTGAGGGTGCTTCCATTATATTTTTAATTTACTTTTTTGTCAAAAGAGTGCATTGGTGGTAATACGTTGTGCACTGCACATATTGTCAAAAGTTAGATTCCCTTCTGGTTGCTGTTGCCAATTCCTTCTTTCCCAATAGTCCCTGACCACAGATTGAAGTATCACCCAACTCTAATTTTATCCTCCTTAGGTGTCTCTGATAGGATGGCATCCAGCTGAGAATATTTTTTTTCTTTAATGTCTTCATCAGCACCCAGGGTTGGTGCATAAGCACTTAAAATAGTTGCCTGCTGGCTTTTGGCAAGTTGTATTCGAAGGGTTGAAAGTTGCTCATTAATGCCCGCAGGGACCTCTGACAAGAGCTTCACAAGATCATTTTTGATAGCAAAGCCTGCTCTGTGTCTGCATACATTACTGCAGAAATCACTTCCTCGTGGCTTCTTTCCATCTATTTCTGGTTAGCATTTAGATGAAGGAACCACATTGGTAGGGCCAAAGATTTAATTGCTCCCCATACAAATATTCCTTGCCAGAAAGAATTAGGTAAACATCCTTATAGTCTAGGATAATTTTTGAATGGTTGTTGCCTTTCAGAGACTGTGGCCACTGAAACCTTATGCAGTCCTCTTTTTCTAGAAAAAGAGGTGCCAGAACTCACCATGAACACTTCCCCTTGTTCTGGCAATGGCATCCACCTGAGAGGTGTTCAAAGTGAGTTCTCCCTTAAAAAGCCCTGCTTATAAGACAGGCATGAATATCATCCCCTATGATTTGACTACAGCATCTGGAGACCTCATTTTGCTGTCAAGGCCGTTGAGAGGTCTACCATCTATGAATATGTCTATTCTTTTAAATAAACCATCTAGTTTAGTGATCATCATCAGATATTGTGGTTGTGAATTCCATAATTATATGTTGTATAACCAGCATTTTCTTTTGTCTGGCCTAAACTGACTTGAAAACCAATTTCGTAGGGTGACCTCTGTGTTCTACTATCATGAGAGAGGTGAATTACTGTCATATAAATGGTTATGCTTTATGGTGAGGTGGGAATGGAACTTGCTGCTCTCTTACCTTCTCAGTTCCAGCAAGTGCTTATGGGCTTGTTTCTGATAAAATGAAAATGGAAGAGGAACTGCTCATGTTTCATGAAAATCATCCAAGTTATTTTACTACTGCTTCATCACAGAATTGGGAAAATGATCCCAGAACATGGCTGCAAGGAGTAAAAGACAGTTCTTCCATGGGAAGCTCACTAGCACCACTACTTTTCAACGTTTGGTTTGCCTTGAGGACATCTGAATGTATTCATCATTCAGTTAACTGAGGCAAAACAGCTGTTATAACTTTGAAACAACACAGTCATCTGAGAAGCCCTTGCATGTACAGCTGTTTGCACAAAGGTTGCATGACTGGGAACCCTAATTGCATTGGGTTCCTAACTGCATGGTAACCTTCCTGCGCACAGCTGTATTTGTAAAGACCTCCCTGCTACAGATGTTTGCACGGTCTATGCATATAGGCATGCATGTAGACCTCAGGAGGAAATCTGCCTAGAAGTAACTAGAAGGATATTATCCGACCAGCAAGAGGAATATTTTTCCAATTCCCACCCCACCCCAAAACACACACATACAAGTACTTCTTTGTAAGTTACTCTGGGAGCCTTTTTTGGCTGAAGAATGGAGTAAAAATGCTTTAAATAAATAAATATTTTCTCTGCACTGGTTGAGGATTTCTGGAAACAGTGGGCTGTTGTTACTTAAGGTAAAGCTTAAGTACAAATCTGAATCATAACATTTTTGCTGAGTACTTTGAGGAACCATTTAAAACTTGGAATAAACTATGCCCTAAAGACTTGAATCATCCTCTATCCCCTCCATGCTATAAACAAGTGCTCTTGGAAGTCAAAGTGTCATCCCTGTATAGCAGTAATGGAAAAGTTTAGAATGATGTATATACCATGACCTTAACAAAAGGAGAAACATAATTTCCACAGAAGAGACTTGAAATGATCCTTGAAAAGTTTTGCCCCTAGCAACAAGCTTGCCCCTAGCAACAGGCCTTGTGTGCCAAGGCCCCGTGACTCCGCAGTTCCCTGGGGAGATAAATAACCACACTGGACAACAGAATATTGGGTTTGGGGTTTGAATAAGGCCACCACTTTATTGATTACAGTAGTGAACAGTTTGGCATAGGCATTGGGTAAAGCCATTGCTATTCCACTCCAGCCCATTTGCTGGAAGTGCATCTAATAACGAAAGGGCTGAGAAAGGGTGCCAGGCATGCCACAATTTAACCTCTCCTGGAAGCGGGCCCAAGCATCTCCATTGGTTGGTTGGGCCTGCCACCAAGGGAACTCCCAGCTAATGTCTGCCAGCATTGGCCAATTTGCTGGTCAATCTGGCCTGCCATTTGTCTGATCACTTGGCATGGTTCGGGGCCATACTGCAACACTGCCCATCCCAGAAGGTGAGCAGACTCCCCCAGTAACAGGGTTGCCCTTGACAACAGACTTCTTTATATATGCTCTGCAGGAGAGAGTGTGTGGTGTGGAGACTGTTACTCTGGCCAGTTGGCTGAAGAGCAGTGAGATAGAATGATTCTCTGTACATTAAGAACAAACTTAATTCATTCCGGATGTCCGTTCTTAAGCTGAAACTGTTCTTAGCATGAGGCGCGCTCCCACTGCTGCTGCACCGCCGGCACGCAACTTCCACTCGCATCCTGGGCAAAGTTCGCAACTAGGGGCATCTACTTCTGGGTTAGCGGAGCTCATTACCCAAAGCGTTCACAAGGAGGACAGTACGTAACCCAAGGTTCCACTGTATATAGTTCCATTTTATTTTCCTTAATTATATAAGTTATATACACTGTAGTGTTAATTCAACAATAAATACTTTATGAAGAACTGAAATAGGAGAGGTGTTTATTCTCACATGGGAGTTCATCAACAGATGAGCAGCTGAATTAAAAAAGGAGATTCTGGAAGACTTTCTAAGTGACTCTGCTAACTGAAAAAAGGAACCCCAAATGATTGACAAACTGCACTAACATTTTGCCACTCAGTGCAGTCAAAAGACTGAGGAAGCAGCAAGTCGGGGCTCATCCACACTTCCACTTGTCCCAGGCCTAGAAAGCAAAGGTCTGAATGGTTTTCCTTAGAAAACCCAAATTACCATTCTCTCCAAGTGAATGCTAAAGAGCAGTCGTCCTCCCCCCCCCCCCGCCCCGAGGGAAAGGAAATGGACAAGAGGAAGCATGGATAAGCCCTCAGTGGTGACCATTGTCTTAGTGACCTGATAATCAGAATTATAAGTGGGGACATAACTCATTGGCCAAAGCCGTCAACTGAAGAAGACAATGTAGGATTAAAATGGAATATCACACACACACACACACACACACACACACACACACACACACACCAGTTTCTTGCCCAGTCCTCAAACCTTTGTTTCAGAACAAGTGCTGCAAATAGACCATTAATAATCAAATAAATAATCATGATCTTCATCATGGTGAGGCAAGAGGTCCTCTATGAACTGAAGAATGAAAGATGGAAGGAGAAAAAATACATCAGAATCAGGCATGGGCATCATTCCATTCTGTTTAGCAACGAGTGGTAAAATGAGTGAAATGTGAAGGCAGGCAGACAAACCTCCAAGTCTTCCTCCTCTGCTCTCAACTGCAAAATAATTTCCTGCTTGCTTTCCCACCCTCCCTCCAGCATGGAGCTATCAGAAATTTCCTTCTTTTCCTAGGGAGAATGTAGGGTGACTCAGAAATGTCAGAACATTTAATTGAAGGGAGTGTATGAAAATAAAAAGAACTCTGACCAAAAAAGAAGGAAAAAATGTTTTAGGCAGCCTAAAGAGAAAGCCCTCAATTCACTTTGGGAAGCAATATGCATATGTTTACTGAAAGTTAAACACCTGAATGAATTCATCTCCTGAGGGAAAGTAATTCTTGCATGGGATCTCAGTTACTGAGGCTACAGCAGCACGAAGTGCAGTGACATCATTACCCTGCTAGCTTTTCAGTCATCCAAAGGTCGAGGACACCTGAAATAAGCTTTCCACCATTTTCATAGATTAAATAAAATCAAAAGAGTGGGAGAGGGCTTTTCCACAGTGCTTTTAACTGTATGTAACCAGCATACTAATACACTGATGAGTTGACAGGAAATGGAAGTAGGAGCTCAGCAGTGACAGAATAGATGAAGCATTCTTTAGCTGCTTCATTTACTTTTAAACACAACACACAGGAAAGATAAGGATTAGGTTCGTGAGGTAGGGTCTGTTGATTGCCTTGGTGTTCTGGTAGGGCTGCCATGCATCTGGAATTTCCTGGACACAGCCAGGATTCGTCCGTCAAAAATGGTGTTGGGAAGTGTTTATTTTTCCCTTAAAAATAACTTTAAAACTGCTCTCTTTTTTTGGAGATTTCCACTTTTTGAAATATGGCAATGCTATGATAAATGTGTAACCCTGAAATTTTGGATCCCCTCCAAAAAGAGGTCCTGGAGCCATGTTCCCTCGCATTCCTCTACCACTCCACCACCGCTTACTTTTCTAGATCAGTTCTTCAACACAGAAATAAAAGTTTTCGTCATAAACAGAAGGATCCACAGGTGGTTCATAGCAGTTGTAACTGAAATTCCATAGCAATTGCATTTCAAGACTCACCATCACAAAGTTCACTCCAGCCCCAGAGGGACTATCTTTATCTCTTGTTCCCATGATCACAGCTTAACTTAACCAATGTCCTCTTCTGCAGTTTAAACATTTTAAAGGCCTGCGCAGTTCCAGAGGGTTCAACCACATTTCCTTGTGGCATCCAGAATGAAAACAAATACTGTACAGTACAAAATACTGCAACGTTTTCATTTAACTCTTTCACCACCAGATAACAATCTCCAGTGTCATCATACAAAGAAAAGATTAAACTCAGGGCCATCATCACTAACACACAGGATTTCAATGCTGTTCCTCAAATCATAGAATAATAGGATCATAGAGAAGTAACATTACTTACCTTAATCTGGACACTATACTAAAATGGTAAAGGTAAAGGACTTCTGGACGGTTAAGTCCAGTCAAAGACAACTATGGGGTTACAGCGCTCATCTCGCTTCAGGTCGAGGGAGCCGGCGTTTGTCCACAGACAGCTTTCCAGGTCATGTGGCCAGCATGATTAAGCCACTTCTGGCACAATGGAACACCGTGACGGAAACCAGAGCACATGGAAACGCCGTTTACCACCATGCCACAGTAGTACCTATTTATCTACCTGCACTGGTGTGCTTTTGAACTGTTAGGTTGGCAGAAGCTGGGACAGGGCAACGAGAGCTCATCCCATCATGGGGATTCAAACCGCCAACCTTCTGACTGGAAGCCCAAGAGGCTCAGTGGTTTAGACTACAGCGCCATTCGCATCCCAATAACAACTACTACTACTGTTGATGTAGCCTAGAATAGCATTAGCTTCTTTTGCTGCGGCATCACACTATTGACTCATGTTAAGCTTTTGCTCTACCACCCCTAAATCCTTTTCACATGTACTATTAGAAAGCCAGGTGTCCCCCATCTCACATTTGTACAGCTGGTTCTTTTTGCATAAGTGTCACCTGCAGTTCCTGCTATGGCATTCTGCATGTTTCTGTGGTGTGCAACACACCTACAGCCCACCTTATGTGGTAAGAGGACATGCAGGAGGATGGGGATGGGACAATGGACAGGAGAGCCAAAGATGCAGATACAAAGATAAATAATAATAGGAAATTACTTTTTACATGCCTGGTGACTGCTAAACACACTGGAGCCTTGGCAGAAATGAAAATGGCAATACTTGACTGAAAGTAGTTAGCAGAGCTGCAATTCTGGGTGCTGCATCTCCTATCGTCCCTGGCCGCTGCCCATGCTGGCTGAAGCTGATGGGAGTTGGGAGTCCAGCAACTTTGGGAGGGTCCCAGGTTCCCCATCCCAGACAGACAGAGTGAGGTGGTCGCTGAAGGTAGCTTGATTCTGGACTGTGTCACTTCCATGAGTAGGCAGGACATCATATTTTTTGAATACTCTGACAAAACACCTCCCTTCCTGTGTAGCATATATGAGAGAATGATACGCCAAAACTTTAAAGTGGTAGCTTTAATACAGGCAATTTACCTTTTATTTCCTTTTTTAAACAATAAGCATGCCTGCATGCAAGTATGACTAACTCAGCCTTGCTTCCACCTGCAGTCAGAACTGGTGTGGTCTGGAAAAGGAGCCTTTGGGGACCTAGGAACATAGTTTGCCACAAAGAGACTTTTTTGGGCACCACAAACAACTTCCTCCAAACACATGCAAAACATCTATAGACACGAAAGAAAGAAAGAAAGAAAGAAAGAAAGAAAGAAAGAAAGAAAGAAAGAAAGAAAGAAAGAAAGAAAGCTCCTCCGCTCAAGCAAACTAACAACCAACAATTTTAGCAAAAGGACAGAAGCCAACATGGTCTAGAAATGTACCACATCAGTCCACTACCTAATTCTCTGTAATGTGTGGTTTAGCTAGACATAGCATTTTGAAGAATTCCCATAAACTAAAAAGGCATATGTATTGATGCTGCTGTGCGATTTAATAAAAATAAAATAGTAATAACTTCAACAATAATGTTAAAATTAGTATGCTGCAAACTGCATTTTAGTCATGTATTTATTATGAGGGGGAAATCAATTAAAACTGTTGGTACGTAAACAACCGTTTACTTTTGCGCTTCTATAGAGCAGCATAACACTCTAAAAGTCCCAGAGGTTGTGATGAGGGAGAATCTGAAATACAGGAAGACAAACTGTGATTTTGACACAAAGTATTCAGAGTTTTATCTGCCAGATTTGCACATTCACGCAGCAGATGGAAGTGGGAACAATTTTTTGTTACTATAGCTTGCTCAAAAATGACAAGCATTAAATTGTGGTTTATGAAACAGGAAACAGATGTACTCTGTGTAGCAAGTCTTATGAAAGTAAGGTGGGGCCCTCCCATATATACATCTTCATAAAGAAGGACTCATAGTCAATGTCCCAAAAGTTCAGGCAGCCATGGCGATTCATTGGGTGGGGGTGGGGCAGAATCCAAGCTGTATCATCATTAATTTCAGCTTTCACTTGGTCCTTGTGAATGTATTGTGTTGCTGCAGCTGTTTGGATGAACAGAAGTAAATATCCCTTAGCACCCTTTAACCATCTTTTTAAATTTACAGGGTACTAAAAGAATGGATATTCCACTTCAGTCAATGCGGATAAGTGAACAGGAACATCTAATTCACTTTAGTGACTGTGAATATAGAACTAAGAAATAATTTGTAGTTCTGTGTTAATTAATAAGTGCTAAAGGTATGAGCTTGTATACAGGGCAGCAGTCCTGAACAAACACATTTGAAAGTGAACATGGGGGGGGGAGGAGCATTCAGAAGGAAAATATATCTGGACATGAAATATAGCTAGAGCGTGCCTCAGTGTGCTTGTGTAGTTTCTGCTCATTTAGTCTTAAAAGTGCCATGGGACTCTTCATCGTGTCTTGTAAACAACCTCAATAATTTATTTGTTTCCACAAAAGCTGTACCTTGTCCACAACCCAACTGTAACCTTGCTCCCATTTGCAAAAACTTGAGTAATGGGTCTAATACTAAGCTGGCAATGTAGTAAGAGTTTACCACAATAATTTAAAAATCCTAGAAAGCATTTCAGTACCAGTCCTAAAAAAACTGCATTGGCTCCCAGTACATTTCCAAGCACAATTCAAAGTGTTGCTGCTAACCTTTAAAGCCCTAAATGGCTTTGGCCCTGTATACCTGAAGGAGCATCTCCACCCCCATCGTCCAGCCCAGACACTGAGATCCAGTGCCAAGGGCCTTCAAGTGGTTCCCTTATTGCAAGAGGAGAGGTTACAGGGAACCAGGCAGAGGGCCTTTTCAGTAGTCAGCTATGTGAATTTTAAGACACCTGAAGGCAGCTGTGATGCATTTCAGTCCCCCTGAAATTCCACCAGCGTGCTGGAGCCTGTTGCTGATCGGCTACAAAGTCAGCAAGCCACAGAGAGCAGAGGAGCATAAAAAGGAGAATAAAAGGAGAGAGTTACGGTAGATAGGGCTGGATTTGAGAAGTTGGACAGGGTTTGATTTGAGTTAAGCATCCACACTGAGTGAGGAGACTACCTATGGCAAGAGGACAGAGCCTTGCGGCTTAGACAGGGAGACCACGTTGAGGGTCTGGGGAAGGTGCACAGACAGGAGTTACCTGGAGGGCCGAGTCTGAGCCGGGAGAGACAGAATGCAGACGACACCTGGGTCTCCTTCTAGCCAGGAGGCGAGGGTTCTTCTAGGTAGAGAAGACTCCCAAACCAGTCGCAAAGGGTGAGGGGATCCCCTACGTCTGTTATACTATTTGCAAACCCTCAGGAGTAGGATTGTGAAGAGTGGGTAACTGAGTGCCCCTTGCTCATGAAGCAGGGAATAATCTGTGAAGGAAGCTGCATGGTGTTAAAAGAATTAAACTGTCATAACAGTAACAGAAGCTGAATTTGAGTAAAGAGAGGTTAAGAGAAGCTATGACTGTAACACTGTTTAAGCCTGTGACACCTTTATATATAGTTTTAGTAATAAGTTAAATTCTACTTGAAAGAATGCATTTCCTGACCCACTTTGTTTCACAAACTTCTTTTGTTTAATAAAACTTTTCCCGTTCGTTTGATCAATTCCTGCCTGAGACTCTAATCACAAAGTTTTCCCTCACACATGATAGCCCATGGTAAATTGTAAAACTTGGTGCAAATGGCATACAGTAAGGTGTATATGCCATATATAACTGGAGGCAGTTAGTGGGTGAGCCCACCACACTATCAATCGGGGGTAAGCAGTGGAACTGCTGCAACAGTCCTGTTCAGGGAAGTTTTCAGTGTGTGGTGTTGTGTTGTGCTTTTACTATTTTTTGTTGGGAACTCCCCAGAGTGGATGGGGCAACCCAGTCAGATGAGCGGCATATAAATCATAAATCTCTTCCAACTGGATGTCAACCACCTACACTACCTCCCAAGTACATAACTAGCTGCAAGAAAATGCATTTACCGTATTTTTCGCTCTATAGGACGCACTTTTTCCCCTCCAAAAATGAAGGGGAAATGTGTGTGCGTCCTATGGAGCGAATGCAGGCTCCTTGGCTTCAGCAATAGTAACATGAAGCCTCCGAAGCGCAGAGGGAGAGCTCCCCCTGCGCTCTGGAGGCTTTGCGTTGCTTTCGCTGAAGCCTCCTGAAGCCCCCAGAGTTACCGCTGCGCTACGAAGGTTTGCGGATAGCCTCCTGAAGACTGGAGAGCGAGAGGGGTCGGTGCACACCGATCCCTCTTGCTCTCCAGGCTTCACTTCGCTGGAGAGGCGCTGCACAGTTTTCCCTCTCTGCGCAGCACCCCTTCAGCGAAGGGGCTCCTTCAGTGGAAGGGGCTCCGTTTCTCCTGCCGCTTCACTGAAGGGGCGCTGAGCAGAGAGGGGGAGAATTATTTTTTTCCTGTTCTCCCCCTCCTATGGTCCAGTGCATCCTATAGAGCGAAAAATACGGCAAGTTTCATTATTAGCATCCTTAGGGACCTGCTCCAAGGAACATACATCCTGGTTGCTCTTGGAAGCTTTCTACTTCAGTTCTTTCTTAATCAGGGTTTTATCAAGGTACAGTGGAACCTCAGTTGTCGAACACTTTGGAAGCCAAACAATTCAGAACCTGAACGCTGACAACCCGGAAGTGAATGCTTCCGATTCTGAACATGCCTTGAAAGTCGAATAGCTTCTGAGGTGCGTATCTCCATTTTTTCAATGGATTTTGCAGGCCGGCAATTGTGCCTTGGTTGTTGAACGTTTCAGAAGTTGAACTCTCTTCCGGAACAGATTACATTCAACAACCAAGATTTCACTGTACACCAAAATGTGACACACCTTGAAATGAATTGTCCCTATTTCTTTGGAAAATATCAGGAGACACTAGGACACCAAGGCAGAGAGCACAAAAATAGGTTTTAAGCTTTTTGCCTTCAACTAGCCTGCCTTCAACCATGCAGAGCTGAAATTGTGCAAGTTAAATGTGCATAAGATGTGATCATACTGTACCTTAAATTCTCTTTAAAATGTCTCAGATCTTAAGAATGCTAAACTCACATTTTTCTCTCTAGTTCTTCATTTTCTGGGGAAAAGATTAGCAGGTACTTGTTTGTCTTACAGCCTCGCCAGGGTACCTTAGATGTCTGGAATCAGTTCCCATGGCTTTCATATCTACTTGAATATTCATCAGAGTGTATCTAGTATGCCTTAACTATTTGAGCAGGTTTTTATAGAACCACAATTTCAAGCAAGCAAAAAAACTATCAATGAAACACAGAGTCATACATTAACCAAAACTTCTGTAGTACATTACCCAGCACCCCACAAAGAAAGGTTTCCTGGTCATATTATATTGCACTCTGTAGTACTTACAGAATAAGAAGTGCAGTTGAAATAAGAATGTAGGACACACTTAACTCTGATAAAGAAAAATTAAATAATCAAATAATCAAATTAATGCCAGGTTTCAGAACTAGAAATGTGATATTTTAAGTTTTGCATCTCTGGCTTTAAAGGCGAGGAGAAAGCAAGAGGAATATGATAAATACATAATTCTGACTTCTTCTTTTTTAATATTTATTAAAGATTTTCTTAATACAATAGAAAAAACAAACAAAATAACATATAATTTTACAGTAACCATATTTTCTTCACTTCTTTGGACTTCCTGACTTCTTGCTGGAAACCAACCAGCTTTCAGCCAAGCTTCCCGAAAGCTATCCAAGAATGGATGAGTCTACCTCGTCCCATCTTCCTCCACCCCCTCCCCTGCACACAGTGGGTAATCCCAAGCCTAGAAACCAATGGAAAACTAATGTGCAGATATTTTTATTTATGTGTTTATCAAAAGCAAATGTTCTGACTCAATGTGAATATTATCCCCTCCCAACTAGTGCACTGAGGCCCCTAGATCTCAAGAGCTTATTTCAACTTGGTTATGAAACTTGATTGCTCCTGAAGGAATCAGTTTGTATGGAAGAAATTTTAAGTCCCAGAATTTATTTTTATTTTTAAAAAGCCATGCCTGTTTTCTGATATGGACTCCCACACATCATAGTCTGCCTGGATCAATTGGAACATGTTTTACCAGAGTGAGCAGTGGGCATGAATACATTCACTTGAGCCTTCAGACTGTGAGCTGTGGGGCCACTTCTGCCTGGAATAATCCAACAAGACATTTACAATTGTATTCAGGCACCAAGCGCTTATGGGATTCAGACTTCCCTTTTGAGAAACAGCCTCCTGAAGGTATCGCTGTCACACTTGTGAAAAATAAGGTTTCAGTCTACAGATTAACTAATGTTGTGGCTCAGCCTGTCCATATGGCTTTTAGCTTAGTTGGGGGAAATGGATGCTGCTTTTTCATTTTGAACCACATATGATGGAGGATCCAGACTTCAAGCCAGGTTTTCGTTCACCTGGGACATTTTACAGCAGTTTTATTGGGTCACCTTTCAGAACTTCGTTTGAACCCATCATCCCCAAGAGCGAGTGGCTGATGACTAACTGGTGAGTAAGCCTTATAACCCTAACCCCACACCCATTCTAGTCTGTGTCATTCACAGACCAGACAGGAGAAAATGCTACTTCAGCAAAATAGTGAGACTAAAATAAATAGGAGGAACTGTGACCCCCTTTGGCCGCACACCCCAGTGTTCTCTCTTGCCTCCCCAAAGTCCTGGAACTCCCCTTAGAACACCCACCTCTCTGACTCATTGCAAATCCCTCCTCAAGGTTCTCAAAGGTGTCTCACTTTTCCTTAGGATGTCCCTATTTTCATCAGAGAAGTGTTAGAGGGCATGCCATATATAATCTGGGACAGGTAGCCATCGAAATCCACCTCCCCCAACTCCTGTATACTACATACTGGGTTCCAGAAAGTCTCTGAAACCCATTAAGGGACTGGGACCTGTAGCAAGTTTTGGTACTCTCAATAAAATGCAGCCAGCAAATTCTGCCAAAAAAAATTACGCAAATATAAACAATATATCCAAATGTGAAAACCCAGTATAAAAGATACACATTCCTGGAAAAGCTATGATTAGTCTCAGTCAATTTTATTGCACATAGCCAAAGGTTGCCGCAATGTACACAGAATTATTTGACAATTAAAAAAGCTATGATTAAGAAATCAGAATTCCTTATATGGGGGAGAGAGAGTCTGGGCACAACAGTTTCAGAAGGCTGGGTTTCCCCTGGGGAGAATCTATATAATCAAGCTTCCTTGCTGCCTTTTGGTAGAGTTCACATGAACCATTTACAGGAAACCCACTTCATCCCCTGCATGCGGAAATGGAAAAACAAATGGAAAAGTTCTGTCAGGGGCTGGTTTCCAGAAGATGACAATGATGAGATCATAGACTTGCTTGCACAGTTTCTCCTATGGTATTGTTACCCATGGAAAAGTGAAATCTCCCTGGAGTTCAGAACCCATGAGAGGGAGTTGAAAGAGGGGAGAGTTAGACATGCGAAGACTGAAGGAAAATAGGCCTGGTATTCATTATATCCTCAGCAAGAGTGCAGAGCAATATAAGAGCTTCCAGAGTGTGCAGTCCTCTGACATGAGCCTCAGACGCGTTTTCCTTAGAAAGTCAACTCTCCAATAGAGCTGGCTTCCCTTGATTCATGGTTTGCTGTCATTGGGCCAGAATTTGATAAAACAATAACTTTCAGGGCGCTTTAGGTCTCCTGAATCAGAACTTTGAAGTCCAGACAAGTTCTTTAACTGTTCCCCTGCCGTAGTAGATTCCAGCCAAAAAACATTGCTCAGGCTGGGGCAAATTCTTTCAGGTTTCAGAAACTACATCCGCTCTGACAGTGGCTAATATGAACCAGGAGTGGGCAAAATCATTCAGGCTGTTGTGTCTGGATATTTGAAAGAAGGAATCTGTTGGTCAAGAGCCCAGGCTTGTCATGTATAGACTTTGCCTAAAGTGGACCAGGAAGTATAATGTTAGTAACTATTAAAGAATGCTCAAAAGGCAGCAGAGCAGTGATTTGAGATGAATTAATCTGCAATGCAAAGAGTGTGATATTGTAAAACATTTGAAAAATGCAAGGAACAAAGGGCACAACTGAGGGATTCTTATCATAATAGGGTGGTTGTTTTTAGCGTCCACCGAATTGATATTAGAGAGCTACAAAAAAAAACAGCAACAGCAGTCCTTTAAAAAGATGTGCATTTTATGCTTTGAGCACAGAAATATGGATTGGAGTAGACTTGTGGAACATCCACTGATCATAGAAACCAAGGTGCAGGTTTCCGTTGCCATCTAGTGGTTAATGCAGAAGAGGAATCTGTCTCCATCTAGTTTTACACCCATCCACTGCTTGCAGATGTAGCTAGGTTTAAGCTTAGGCCTTTGGTGTGCACCCTCATCAATTTCTTGCCTGCTGACTGGTGATTTTCAGGGTCATGCCTGGGTTAAGGGCCACCTCAAGTTGCAAGTTGAAATCTCAATGGTAGTTTTTGAATGGTGCCACGGACCCCCTGGGTAGGTTGTACCCAATGTTGATGTACAGGACTCAATTCCACCCAAATTTGTGAGAACTGCTATGAGGTAGGCAAACCCCGCCCACCGATGGGCCCAATTTGCAGGCAAATTTCTTCCTGGCAGGCCCTGAATATGGCAACCAATTATACCCACATTTTAATAATGCAATATCCACAGCCCATGGTACCTAGTGGGTCGGCAGGTTGAACTGCCACCAACTGTGCCACTTGGTCAGAGTGTAGCCAACCTTTTAAACTGCTACAGCAAACCAGAGTGAAGCCTTGCTCCCTCTGATCCACTGTCAAAGCTCTGCCCACCTTGAAGACCATGACTGGCCAATTTATGTAACTGTGGTTTTGGTGGGCCATCCCAATGTTACCCACAGCTGGCCAGGGCCAAAGCCAATGGTCAGCTGCAAAGAAGGGAGGCATCGCTCACTCCCCGTCCCCAGAAGCCAGGCTGGGCCGCAACCATCACCCACTCTGAAAGGGTAAGCAACCATTTCCATTTCAGTTACTTGAGCTATCAGTGAGAATTCACATTTCTCCTTAAATGTGGAAATTTTGAAATAAGGTCAGTAGTACTATGCTATATAATTTAAGGAATGAATGCTACTTGAGAGTATACTATTCATAACATTTTACATTTATGTTTTAACTTTTGGAAACATTCCAAAATGTAATAAATATAAGCTTTGTGTTGTGCTTACATTTCTGTAACATGTTTATTTTGCAGTTTATAGAAATTAACATCAAAACAATAACATATTTAAATTTTACATTATCCTCTCTCATTTTTATCATCTCAAGAACCTTATGAGGTAGGCTAGGCTGAGAAATAGTGATTGGCCCAAGGTCATCCAGTGACCTCCCTGGCTGGATGGGGATTTCAACTGGGGTCTCATAGGTCCTTTTCTTGTCTAAATGCAGCTGCTTCCCAGACAGAGAGGCCCATGGACTGCAGTGTTTGGAAATCTAGTTGCACTGAGTCAGCTATACGTATGACGAACATTTGTATCTGGCAGCTCACTTCTATCCATCATGCTTGTAGAAAAGTGGGTTGGAAATAAAACAAATGTATTCAGCTGAGGAGAATCATCTGAGGTCTTATTAATATTGTTACAAAAGTCCGGTGCCTGCCCCTCTCTCTGCCGAGTGGTGGCAAGAGCCCATGGGGTCCCAGGCCCCATGGATACAGGATCTGTGCTCCTTTGGAGAACTGAAGACATGGCGGAGACTGTCGTGGCTTTAAGAAATATAGTTTATTCGGAATTTGATTGTTAAAGAAGGAGGTAAATGGAAAATGAAACCTTATGAGGAGGTTAAAGAATACGTTAATGATTGGTTGCATTATTATCAGGTTAATGAAATGTTTAAAAAAGAGGTAAAAGAGAAAGGTTATGTTGAAAAAGAATCGAAATTTCAAATAGAGATATTGAATAATGATTTTAAAATTTTATCTAAGATGTATAAATTGCTGCTAGAATAGTACACCAAAGATGAAGAAATTAAATTGGTTATGATTGATTGGGCTAGAGATTTTGGATATAATATACAGCTATGTGAATGGATAAAACTATGGAATGAAAGGTTAAAATTTACGGCCTGTACTGCATTAAAAGAAAATGTTATGAAAATGGTATATAGGTGGTATATTACACCAGTCAAGTTAGCAAGAATGTATAAAATGTGTAATTAATGTTGGAAATGTAAAGAAAAAGAAAGGACTTTTTATCATATGTGGTGGGAATGTAAGAAGGTGAAAGGCTTCTGGAAAATGACATATAATGAATTGAAAAAAATGTTGAAATATACATTCATTAAGAAACCAGAGGCATTTTTGTTAGGAATGGTAGGAAATGAAATAAACAGAAAAGACTATAAGCTTTTTTTATATGTAGTAACAGCGGCAAGGATACTTCTAGCCCAAAAATGGAAACAAGAAGAACTACCATCGATGGAAGAATGGAGAATGAAGTTAATGGAATATGCAGAACTTGATAAATTAACAGGAAGGATCCGAAACCTACGAGACCACAGGTTCACTGAAGACTGGAGTAAATTTGTAGACTATTTGAAAAGTATATGCGATGAACAAATAACGTTTGTGGGTTTGCAAGAGGCTCTGTGAAAAAAAATATTAGAAATACTGTAAAAAAGGGAATAAGAGGGAGGAGGTTTTTAATAAAAGGCAATATTAAATTAAGAAATGCAGAAGAAAGATTAAAACGGAGGATTTGCAGAAGTCCAAAAGAATGTATTTGTGAAAATTTTTGTTATGTGTTTTTATGATTTTGTATTGTAAAATGAATAAAAATATTTATAAAAAAAGAGAAATATAGTTTATTCACTTATTTACACCCTCAGTCTGCATGGAGGGAGTCCAGATGTCACTGCATGGTTATTTCAAGAGGCAACAAAACAAGCTGCTTGCAGCCAGCCTACCCAAGATGGATCTCAGCTCTTCCTTCTGTTTCTCCTTCCCAGCAATGCTTGCCCCAAAACTCCCCTTTCCTATCCCCTCAAACTTACATCCCATCACCTTAGTAACATCTCACTCCCCAGGCTAAATGATTCCTCTCCCCATGGCCCATCAAGGCCTTTTGTCATGTTAACAGGTTTGCTCTTCACTAAGCCAGCCAGGCTGGTTTGCATATGTCAGCCCAGGAATTCCCTGTCTGGCACAGCTCTACGGCTTGTACTTTAATCCATTTGTTGTTGTACTTTAATCCATTTGTTGTTGTTTAGTCGTTTAGTCTGGACCCCCTGGTCCAGAGCGCGCCAGGCACTCCTATCTTCCACTGCCTCCTGCAGTTTGGTCAAACTCATGTTGGTAGCTTCAAGAACTTTAATCCATACCCCAATCAAAATCTTGGGATTTATTAATTTCTAGGGTTTGGGGCTCCCTCCCCCCCAAAAAACCTATATCAATATAGTGTGAAAAGCAGCCCTTACAAGTTTAAAACTCATATTCCTATGGGAGGTGGGGAATTGGCTAAGTAACAGGACCTAAAGAATCGTGAAAGAATGTAGTCTGCATAGATGAGTGCCCTTGTCAGTCTAACCTATAGTATGCAGGTGTTATAAGAAAAAACTGCTCCTTTTCTCTTATGGGTTATCCAAGGGCCCATATAGAGATCTCTAATGGTAGGAAAAAATAACAGAGGCCAACCAGAGAAAACTGAGAAGCAAAGCAGCTAGTAAGCCTGATCTTTATTAAACTGTTGCAACAGGATCCTCACTGACCACACGCAGGCGGGAGGAGGAACCCAGAACAATGGTGTGCAAGCCCTTATATAGATTTCTGAAATTGCCCACCTTTTGTTCCAAGACCACCACATACATCACAGAAGGAGGTGGTCTACAACAGAAATCCTGTTTTGATTGCTTTACCTGCAATCTGCTTTACCTGCAATTCTTTACCTTTACCTGCAATTCTTATAACAGCAGCTTCACTCAGTAAATGCTACTAAGTTCTGTGAGACTTCCTGGCATTTACAAAGTGCTCAGCAAGGCTGAGAGGGGTGGTGTTCTAAACTAGAAGGGATCAGAGCTCAGCTGCTCAACTCTCCAGCCCCCCACAAAAAAACCCAGAATGCTGCCAACAGTTCTCTTGCACTCTGGCTCTCTGCACACTCCAAGCTCAGCACAGTTCAGCTATAATCAGCCACAAGATGGCCCCATGAGGAGATTCACTAAATTAACCCATGTGTCTCTTTTCCTTTAAATGCTATGCTACGAGATGCTTCTTATACTAACATGGCACAGACATAATGTGGCTGTGTAAATATGGCATGGGCAGACAAAACTTTTTGTCACAGCACCACAATTAGCTAAAAGCATAATTCTCTTGTCCGCAAAAAAGAAAAGAAAAGAAAAGAAAGCAGATCTGGGTCTCTGCTTGGCAGGTTTGGGGTGGGGGGGGCACCAAACTCTATCAATATATCGCCCAGCTCTATTTGCAGAAGGCAAAGATGAGAAGGAATCGCCAGAGAGAGGTTGCTCCTTTGACAAGTGAAGGCGCTCAGGACCAGCAAAGTGTCAGGGGATAAGTCTGAGCCACAAATGACTTACATGTAACCAAGTAAAAATTGCAATAATAAAACCGTTTGAACCTATTTAAAACAGGCTAAACAATACAATATCATGGGCGCTATCCCCAAATGCTGAGGAAGCAAAAAATGCCTTTGTCTGGCATCAAACAGATGACAAGATTGGCTCACCACACAACAGTCCTGTTGCCACTCTCAAGGGTGATGATCTTAGGCTCCAGGCAGGTTCATATGGGGGCAAGATATTTCAAAACTAGCAGCAGGGAGGGAGAACACATTTGCAGGGACTATTTATTTGACTGAGTAAAAACCTATTACTTCCCCACCAATCCTCTCCCTAACCTCACATTCCATAGAATCATAGAATTGTGGTGTTTGGCTTATAATAAAGAGAAAACCTAGTTGAGAATTAAGGTGGGAATTCAGTTATCAGCACCTTCAGATGTAAAGTGCCTCTTTCTCTCTCTGCTACATACTTCCTGAAAACATAGAGCAGGTTTAAAGAATGCACGGCAAAGGCGAGTGAATGGAGATGAAGGAACTCACAGCTAACAGCAACCTCCACATTCTGCATTCTAAAGTCTATGTTGCCACCCTGTGGAATTCAGAGGGGAAAAGATCCCTAGGAGAACCTTGTGGACAGCGGCAGAGAACTACAGCAGGAACAGGACTACCAATCAGTGGCCCTGACTAGGCCCTGCCCCCGTCGACTATCTCCTCTTGGTAGTGGGGGATAATGGGCTTCCAAGAAGCTTACTGGACTACAATATGGTGGCATCATCTTGAACCGTTCCCAATGCAAACACCCAGCTCCTTCTTGGTGCTACTCGCCTGCTGTTGCTACAACAATAATCTAAGGAAACGGCAAGGTTGAGCCTCAAGACTGGCATATTTTGAATAAATCTGTCCAAAATCTGCTACCCCTAAATTTTGCCCCAATACTCTGGCTATAGTGGCAAATAGCTTTTTCTGATTTCCTAAGCACTGTTTCCAGTAGTGGAGCCGCGGCAGCCTGTGAGAGTACATTTGAGTGGAGAACACAGGAGGCTGCCTGATGCTGAGACATGCCATTGCTCCATCTATCTCAGTATCGTCTACACTGACTGGCAGCAGCTGTGCAGGATTTCAGACCAGGACCCTCCCAGCTCTAACTGGAAATGCCAGGGGTTGAATCTGCAACCATGACACCAAAGTGATCACACCCCACGTACAGCACATTGCAGTAGTCCAAGCAGGAGATAACCAGAGCATGGACCACTCTGGCGAGACGGTCTGTGGGCAGGGAGGGTCTCAGCCGGCATAACAGGTGGAGCTTGTAGAATGGACAACTGTGAGTCCAAAAGGACCCCAAGGCTAGGGTTGCCACAAAAGTTGTTGAGTTTTTAGTTTTGCCCAAAGTTGTTGAGCAAAAGAAAATTGCCATTTTTGAGCTTTTTTAAAAGGAAAATCGGCAAAACCAACGCTGCCAAGATGGGTTGTCATATGTCCGGATTTGCCCATTTCTGCCCTGCTTCTGACTGCAGTATTCTGGAAATGTCCAGGAAATTCCTTATGTATGGCAACCCTACCCAAGGCTTCAGGGGCACAGTCCCTGAAGGGGACCAGGGATTTCCCCCCCCCCCACCTGCCTGCCCCCTGCCCCCCCAAAACAGTACTTCTGTCATGTCAGGATTCAACCTCAATCCGCTAGCTGCCATTATCAGATCCCACAGCCCAGAACCTACCAGCGTTATTGTTAGATATGATTGAGAAAAGAATGAGATGGCAACTGGAGCATAAATGTTGATATTAGATGCACAACATTAGGTGCACAACAACAGCTAATCATGGGAAGATTCAAAAGGTCCCCTTCTGTGGACAGAGTAAGTCTTCCTGGCAGAGTAAGTTCCTTCGGTCAGCAAAGGGAAACCTTTGGTCCAGCCCTAATCACTGCAACCTGGGGGTGGGGAATTTGTGCTTCTCCCAGATGCCGTTGTGAGTTGGAGTTCAACAACTTCAGTCGGCCGGCTGATAGCCAGGGATGATGGGAGCTGGAGTCCAGCGACATTTGGAGAAAAACAAGTTCACCATCTCTGTGGTAACCTGTTGAACACATGTTTGATATTAGAACACTTGGTGTAATAAAAATGTTACTGAGACAGGCCACAAGACTTTTTGTATTAGGTAGAATATGTATATCCTGCTATATAGACCCAAGAGGATCTCAGTGGCTTATAAAATATCCTTAAATATAGCACAGGAACAGAAATTAAATGGCGCTCCACAATGAATCAGGATTACCTGGGCAGCATCCTTGGTATCCTCCTATCAGGTAGCAACTCCCAACAAAATATTTTGAGGCAAGGGAGCCATGAATAGTGGGGGGGGGGGGAGGGGGAGAGAAAGTGTGTAATTTCTCACCCAAATACTGAAACTGAACAACATGCAGTGCAGCTCTCCTTCTGCATGATGCTTAGGCTGCAATCCTAAACATACTTTCTAGAGAGTAACCAATAAATCACAATGGGACTTTGTTCTCAAGTAAGTATGCATAGAACTACATTGTAAATTTCACAAAGTAATCTGCAAAGACCAGATAGTGTTTTTTTTTATTCTACAATTTCTAAATTGCCTTAGAAAAATGGTTGGAACCTCAATGTGTCTAGCCTTCATTAATCTGCCTTACAAAGACAAAACATACTTCAAAACAGGGAAGAATCACATAGGGACTTTTTATTTATTAAATTAAGGTATGAAAGTATAGAATCAATACAGTCGTCGTCCCGTCCCCCCCGGAAGTGACAAAGCACACATTTCATATAACTGTTTTAACATCACTGGTACAAACACTTAAAATACCTCTTGCCATTTTGTTAGGTATGTTGCAACCACAAAAACCAAATACCATCTGGTGAGAGCACCAGCTCTTTGCTTTAAAAAAGTAGTAGTGACAACGAACCATCACCACATCCATAGTTTAAAACCATTGCTCATTACCAGACCAAAACAGCAAGATACTATTTGGGCTATATTAAAACATTTCGTATCATTAGCTTTTGTAACAATATAGATTTCAATAAACACATTTGTTCCAACAGGTTGGTGAAAAATAGATGCAAGTGCAAAAAAAAAAGGTGCCCCTCAATTACTAAATGTTCCATTTCGAGCCAAACCTCAGGACACCGTAATGTCCAAGTTCAGTATGTGATAAAAATATCAGCTGGAACAAAGGAGGCAACTGGAATCAATAGCTACTGCATACGAATCTAGGACAAAAGGAAGGCTTGCAGATGTTTTCAATACAACATCTTTAAAAAGATGCTTACACAATAATCTTTCACAGTGGAACAACGGATTCGTGCTATGATGAGGAAAGCTCAGTAACAGCCATTGTAGATTCAAAAATCTACAATCTTGAGGCAAAACCAGCTCAGAATAGCAGGATTTGATTTCTTCACTTCTAAAAATGCTAATTAAGACAGTGTAAGACTCTTTTGCTGCTAGGAAGTAATTTGCAGTATGGTTTCTGATGGTTCTCACAACATTCTGCCATTGTTGATGAATACATCACCCACATCTACCAGACGGAGAATCTCTAATTGCATAGATGGATATGAGGAGTTTTGCTGGCACGATACATGGTGTATTCTCAAGAGAGAAGGAACTTGATGAAATGGCAGTTTTAAAAGGAGTTAACTTTGCACCCTGTTAAAATCCTACTTAAACAGGAACACAGGAAAATGGTCAGTTATGGGAAATAACTGTACCAATTTTACCAAGCTGTCAAAGAGAAAAACATTACATCTGAAGCAGTACAGGAGGTTTCTGTCACTGCACTTTTTATATTCACTGCAGCTGTAAGACTACTGCCGGTATCTAATCTAGCACCAAAGCTTATAGCAGACTCCAATCACAGACTTTCTCCTGAGTCAAGGTGATTCTCTATTGCATCACGCTATACAACAGGTACAACAGGTACACCATCCTGGATTTATCCTGCACTTCTGAGATATACTAGTTTCCTGAAGGAAGAAGTCACATTACTCTGGCCAATCCCTTCAAAATCAAAAGTCCATCCAAAGGCGATCAGTGTTATGACGGAGAAGAGCTGAACTGGACCGCAATCAGATTGACTTCCCCTTTCACTGCGCATCTTTCACTCTTTGGATAGGTTGCACTGGCAATTCGAAAGAATTCATCAGCAGCATCAAGGGCAATGAGACGATCCTGCACGAGAGAAAAAGTGGCTGAACTCCATGCAAACTCAACCCTTTATCTCCAAGTAGAATTTCTATCATAGTGATGTTTTTGCCCCTGCTGGGCAACTTTAAGACTCTCTTGGGAAGTTTCCCAAACATCACTCAAGGTTGTTTGTAGCTTCTGTATATAATCGTAAACAGACAAAGGGCTTCTTTACAACACTCCCTCCCATTGTTGTTTTAACAAGCTTAACGGATTGTGCAGAGACTTCCCATATACTACTTTGAGGAGCACTGAATCAGGATACGTGCACATCAAAAACTAAGGTGTTGGTCCCATTCTTTTCCATGAGCTATTTCAGCAACATGTGCCCTATAGATTTATTCAGCCTTTCAACTAAGCCATTGATCCAATGATAATAAGCCAGGCTTGTCCTATGTTCAATTTTAGTAATTTAAAAAATAGGCTGCATTAACCAGGAGATGAAAACTCCACCTAAGTCACTGGCGACAGTTTGTGGTAAGCCCCAGCAACAAAAACACTTAATAAAGCTCTTGCCACAAAAGGGGCACTAATTTGTGATAATGGAATCATTTCACAAAAACAAGTACAATAATCAATAACAGTTTAAGTTACAGATAGGTAGCCGTGTTGGTCTGCCATAGTAAAAATAAAAAAAATTCCTTCCAGTAGCACCTTAAAGACCAACTAAGTTAGTTCTTAGTATGAGCTTTCGTGTGCATGCACACTTCTTCAGATACACTTCTTCAGATACTTCTTCAGATACTTCTTCTCATACCAAGAACTAACTTAGTTGGTCTTTAAGGTGCTACTGGAAGGAATTTTTTTTGTTTTGACAATAACAGTTTAGTTATACTTCTTGCCAATTTTGTGGCTTGTGGCCTTGGGCCAATAATATCGACTCCAGTTTTAGTGAATGGTTCCCCAATAATCTAACTGGGCTGCAACGGGAAACGCTTAAGATCTCCGTCATGTCCCACTCATTGGTATACATCACAAGACCTGATATATAACATCTCAAAACACATCAGGCCAATAAAATTCTCTAGCAACCTTTCCCAATGTATGCTTAAGCCCCAAGTGCCCTGAAAAGGCAGCTTCGTGAGCCAGATGTAAAACAGTCTATCTGTATGTCTGGGGTACTAGCAACTGTCTTCTCGGCTCACACTCTGGGGCAGATTTCTTTGGAAGGAACTGGCTATAAAGCAATCTTGATTCAGTGCCAGAGACAACTGTCAATATGCCATCTGTGGCTCTTGGCACAAAAGTTGCTATATTTCTATATTAATGCAAGCTTGCAGTGATGTAAAATCTTGTGCTGAATAGGTCATTCCTAGTCACGGGACCAATCCTGAACAGGACTGTATGCAGCTAGACAGGCACTACTAGGTCATTATCCAATATACTTTCCAAATCACACTGAGCAGTTCCATGAAAGCGTATGAAAAGGTAATCACAGGAGAGAGAGAGAAGTCAAGACTTACCACCACAAAGAGGTATCTCTCTGAAAGCTCCCAGCTGGTTGGGAAAATAGTTGTCTCCTCAGACAGCCTCAGGAGGATCTCCCGGGCTTTGCTCATGTTCTGAGAGTCACTGACAATGCTCCGTTTGGTCACTGATAACAGGGTATCTGCTTCCTTCAGAAAACCTAGGACAGGATTTTAAGTCCCATGTTAGCAAATGCAGGTTACTGTAAATATCTTTGCAAAGGAACAAAAGGTAGCCTTCATCTTGCAGACACATGTGAAACCCAGTGGTAAAATGAAACGGGGCACAGTATTAAGAAATGGGGCTTTTGTTTTTTAAAAAATATCTCACTATCACACAAAAATGAGTGCATATATCTTTGTTTTTCTTTTTGCGTGTTTATTAGATTTCCCTTCCTCACATATAGTTAACATACAAACATTATGTATAAGAAAACAGCTTGAGCTTCACTGGCTTACCCAAATCTTCCAAAATGCATTTCCACCTGTTTCTCACTTCCCTTCGCATTTGCCGCAGGGTATAGATGTCATAGTTCAGCTTTTGCCATTCCTGCAAAAGAAGAAGATCAGCCACCTTTACTCCTGAATGCCTTAATTCAGCTCTCTCTGATCTCCAGGGGTCTTCACATTCACAGGTACATTTGCCTTTTAAACACAATTTTATTCAGGAGCACTATATGTTCCAAAGCCAGTTTTTTCCCATACTGCACTCTAATTATGCTCACTGGGTGGGGAGGGGTCAGGGAGTTTGAACTCATCAACCAAATATTTTGCTTCAGGACAATTGCTTATAGGTGGGTAATTTTGATGGGGAGGATTGCTTCCTTCTCACATAGCTATTCACAAACTTGAACTACAGACCTGAATGCAGAGGGGACTGGTTTAAATCAAAGCAATTTTTTTAAAAAATCACAGAAAGGACCAGCTTAAACAATTACATCAAATTGACAATCTGAAAATCCAACTTTTTCCAACAAACATGTCTACTAACTGGTTGCTATAACTTTTGAAATTAGTGATGTTGTAGTTACCTGGTTCAGAATGCGAATAACAAACTTAGTTGGTCTCTAAGGTGCTACTGGAAGGATTTTTTTTATTTTGCAGTGTGTTGTGGGGGGGGGAGAAGTGCCCTCCCAGCAGTGGCAGTGCTGCTGCTCGGCGGAATGGAGATGGAACAGGGAGTGGCAGCAGCAAAGTGACAGAGCTCTTGATTTGTGGTGGCTGCAAAAGGGGGTGGGGGTGGAGTTGTTGTTGAATATTGTTGCAGTAGTTACAGCCTTCAGATGTGTTTTTGTTGTGCCTTCAGTGTGCAGCAGCATTTTGGTCACTGGAAACGAAATGGCTAGTTTGTATTCAGCTGAGCAGCACATACAGGTAAGGGGTATGAAAATAAAAGCCCCTCCTACCCAGAGGGGTACATGACAAACTACCTTCCCCAAAAAATAAAGTGCACCAAAGACTCAGCTATACAGCTGCAAATAAAATGTTTAAGTGTGTTTTAAGTGTAATATACAATGTGACACTAGATGGCAATAGTGAGCCTTATGGAAAATTCAACGTATTTTTAAAAACACTTTTCAAAAAGCATTTTCAGAACAGTTTTTATATGTCTGTAGGTTCCATCAAAGAAGCTTCCCTGTCAGCAGTGACTACATTTTTGTACTGGGCCATTTTTCCTCAGTGGATTATCCATGGATTGGGAAAATCTGGATTAAATGTGTAGGAATTTGGGGCTGCCATTTTGTTAAGGATGATGTGTACACATTGAAAAACCTTGCTCACATAACTAAGAGCAAATGCACATTAAACGGACATGTGGAGAAGCCCTTTATTTGTCTGGACATGTTCCAACTATTGATTTGCGGAATAATGGTTACCGGGAAATTGGGTGTTCTTCTCTGCTTGCGACAATGTGTTTGACATATGTATGAAAGGAGCTTGAATGTTTTATGAGTGTCCTGTATCAGTTTATGAATGACCTATTCATTCAAAGCAGTAAACTTGTGAATTGGAGTGTGGTCTTTGTAGACCCTGTAGGTGGTGCTGTGATGCTGTTTAGGAGCCTGTACTGTCACTGTGTAAAAAGGTAAAGGACCACGGATGGTTAAGTCCAGTCAAAGGCAACTATGGGGTTGCGGCGCTCATCTTGCTTTCAGGCCAAGGGAACCAGTGTTTGTCCACAGAAAGCTTTTCCGGATCATGTGGCCAGCAGGACTAAACCGCCTCTGGTGCAATGGAACACCGTGACGGAAACCAGAGCACATGGAAACACCATTTACCTTCTCACCACAGTGGTACCTATTTATCTACTTGCACTGGTGTGCTAGTAGTAACCGACCACACATTGGTTAATATGGTATTAAAAATAAAGAAAGATTACAAGGAAGCCAGAAGATGGAGGTTAGACACGAGGATCTTCAATAATAGTCAAACAGTAAATAAGATAGGGAAAGAATTATTAGATGTATGGGAGATCAATAAAAAGAGGCAAAGGACTCAAGCAATAATATGGGATACAATGAAAGCAGTATTAGGTGGACTGGGGCTCCCTAACATAAAGTTATATTATATAGCAAATCAGTTATGATATGTCATACACGGGATAACAGAACAAGGAGAATTAGAATGGTTAGACAGGAATGGTTACACAGGAAATGAAGGAGAAGTTAGTGAATATATATAATTTTTATCAAACCAGATAGAAAATAGTGGCAGAATATTGAAAATCCCTTATTAAAAAATATTATTGAGATATGGGCGAAATATAAAGGAAAATTGATACCAGCAAATTCTCCACTAACCCTGGTGGTGATGATAGAAGACTTCCCAGTAAATTTTAAAAAGGAAATTGAAAAAGAAGCGAAAGAGAAGAAAATACTTAAAATAAAGGATTGGGTAGAGAAAATGAGAAGCAAAGAACAAATAAGAGATGCTTTAATAGGAAGTAAAATAACATGGTATAACTGTATACAACTGGAGCAATGGGCAAAGAAGTGGTTAAGGGAAAACAAGAACTGCAAAGAATATACAAAATTTGGGGGGGGGGGAAATATAAAAGGGGAGATAAAAAAAGAAAATAAATCCCTTATAAAAGGGGAAACCAGTGAAATTTATTAAATATTACTAGAAATGGAGGATCAAGAAGATCAATTAAAAGAGTTGTGTGAAAAGGAGACATCATGGCAAATAGATAGTCAAAGCTGGGGAGGAAATATGGGAGAAACGTACATTGAAAACGTCTATAAGAATAAAAAGGTAAAGGGACCCCTGACCATTAGGTCCAGTCGATAAAAGAAAATTATTATAAATTAATTTGGAGATGGTCTGGTGCCAGGAAACAGGGAATTATGTTCACATGTGGTGGGGGTGTAAATATATACAATTTGGGGGGCAAAGGGTGTTTAAGGAAGTAACAGAAATCACTGGGTTAAAGCTGACTGAAGATCCAGAAGTAGCGTTATTATCAATTTACGATGGGGTGGAAGGTTCACAGGCTATGAAGGACTTGCTCACAAATTTATTGAAAGCTGCATGAATTATTATAGCCAGGAAGTGGAAGGGGCAAGCTATTTTTAGGGCAGTCGACCCAATAGCCCCACTGCTGAGCCCAAGCCAGAGTCCAAGCCCAAGTTGCCTGTGCCTGAGCCTGAACCAACCAGAGCCACCCGCCCACATTAAACCCCCCCCCCAAATCCATGACAATTGCTTTCAAATGTAAAATCCCCCACACCAACAGGCATGTAGGACCCACAAAAGAGGACACGTCCGGGAATTCCCAGAAGTATGGCAACCCTAAAGGAAACTGAAACATGGAAGCTGTAATTGGAGCTAAATCATTTGAGGAAAGAAGATGGTGACAGAACATAGAAAGGTACCGTTGCCTGGCACAGAAACAAGAACTTTGTGTTGGCAAACAGCAGTCCCACATATAATTAGTTTCCTTCTCAGGCACTTGTGCAATTACTCCTTTTAACTTCAAATAGCATCAATCTGTGTAAATTCCCCGCTAGGGGGCACCAAAAAAATCACAAAAGAAACTACTAAGTGGGGTCTCCACTGGAAGCAAAAATACTGGCTCATATTAGATAACAAGTTCCAGCATGCTCATACTTTTGAGAGTGATATACAAAATTATTCCTTTGTTAAGTACATATGCAAACCATTCTTATGGAAGGACAAGTTTCTAAAATGCCGTTCAAAACCTTTTTTGGGATACTGAGAAAGCACGGCAGCACGATGCTCTTACAAAATGTCAAGAGGACAGAAGCAAGAAGTAAGACTTCCAATAAGTCTCCACTGTTGAATGCTGATGGGCTGAGGCAGGAAGACTGGGAGACAAAACGTCTTGAACAGGGTCTTCCAGTCCCAAATTGTCTTTGTTGGGGACAAAAATGTCGCTAGGAATAAAAGGAGTCTAATATCCCTGACTACTGGATCCAAAAGAGAGATAAGAATATTTCAAGTCCTAGGGCCTGACAGACTGCGGACTTCCTTGCCCAGCAAGGAAGGAAGACCTGCCGAGAGTCTGAGGGTCCTGCTCCGACCTCTCCGCCACGCCCAGGACGGGGCCGGACAGGCTTCACAAGGACTGCTGCTACCCAGCAGAGAGTACTGTTCACATTCTTTTAAACTGCTTTTTAATTGTGTTTTTAAATTGTTTAAAACTGTTTTTAACTATGTGTGTTGCGGGGGAGGCTGTTCCTGATTATATTTTGTTTATATTTTGATTATGCCTTTTGTGTTTTTCTATTGTAATTTTATCTTGTAAACCCCCCTGAGGCCTGCAGGTATAGGATGGTATATAAAATAAGGCCTCTGAAAAATGCTTGAGATCCATAGCCATAGGCGCACTCTCCTTACAATTTCACAAGTAGCAGTTATTAGGAAAACCAAATTGGCAACACATCAGATTGTATTATTAATTAATTAATTGGTAAATTTGTATACTGCCCTTCAAAGATCACAGGGTGGTTCACAACATAAAAAGAAATATTGTAAGAACACTGTAAGAAATAAAACAAAAACTGAATGACTTTCTTGTGTCATATACCAATTGGGTGCATTTGAATTCCCTTCTTCAGTGTAATCTTAGCTGAATGACACTATTTTGGATATCACAGCTCAACAGGAATAGCAGTGGGGAAAATATACAACTTTAAGAAAACTAAAATATGACTCTGCACTGCTGTTGTGGAGCAGTCTGGAAGCAGAATAAGATAAAGGGCTGGACTCCAAAGCCTTTACTGAACTTTCACAGGTGTCCATCACATGACACCAGCCCCTCTGTCCAAGCTGGCCTAGGGAGGATAGTGGACTCAGGGATTTGGCCTGCTGGCCAGGCAGCCCCCCCCCCCCCGCTTTACAACAGGCTCAGCTGAGCATCAATATACAAACACAGAAGGCTCTCAAATGAGTGTGAGAAAAATATGTATGTATGTTATCAACTGCCTTAATCCTATTGCAACCTATGCAGTCATTTCTAGACTTTAAGGCTACAGGTATCGTGGCAAAAGCATTACAAAATCCAAGAGCTTAACAGATTAGCTTTGCAAACCTCAAATCACCGCCCGCCGCATTTCTGGGTGGCAGAACTCTACACGGCTGCCAAAGCCTCCCTCACCTGGTTTGATTCGGTGGTGGCACTGGGGCAGGATGCCTGCGGGGGCACTGCCTCTTGCGTTTCTGCCACCTGAGGCAGCTGCTTCACCCCACCTGATGGGTGGGATGATGGCCCTGTGTCTCCAGCCTTTCTGCCCAGGAGAAATGGACAACACCAAGTTCTCAGTCATCCCCAATATCTATCCTGCAAAATTTCTAGAACTTTTGTTCCGTGAGCTTAAGATTTCAAATGCACGCATAAAGGAGAGTACTACATGTAAAACAGAAGCCAAATTAAACACAAAACCAAAGGCTTAAATACACATCATGCCAACAGACCGTACATAATTGTTCTCCAAATGTTCTGTTCCTCTCTCACTAAGAGGTTGGCTTCTTTTGTACTGCTGGATGTGACAGTCCAGCAGAGCAGCTTCATTGTGCCGTGAAGCTTAGCTTTTGTAGCATTCTTCTCGCAAGGTCACCACCAGCACTGAATACATCCTTCAATAATTGGGACACCAAATTTGGATTTCTTTCAAAGAACGTAGGCCAAATAATTGGGGTCTAGGTTCTCTTTCCCTGTGTTTGTGTACTGTGCTATGGCTCAAAGAAAAAGTTCATGTTCGCTTAAGATGTGGCTGATTTACCCAAGTGTCAAAGCCTTTCACAGTTCTCTAACAAGTCTTTGGGTTACTTTATTTTCCAATGTCATTATCTCCCTGAAAGCAGTTGACAGATACACTTCCATCTTCTCAATAGGGAAAGGGAAAGACTGTGATGTTGCAGAATAAAAGAAAGCAGTCCGGAGCCATTTTGAAACATGAAGTAACCCACCTTCTTACTTAGATATGTGCAATACATGTTTTATTGAGAGCATTTTAAAATTAATATTGTTGAAATTTCTGCCTGCAATCCTACTTTTGGCTGCCTCTCACTTCACTTGTGAAGTTCAACAAACATAATTATCTGAGTCACAGACATACAGTTTATTAACCACTGCAGTTCAAAACCATAAATCACAGGATTGAAAGGGTCCCTGAGAATCATCTAGTCCAACCCCCTGCAATGCAAAAATATGGGGATCGAATCTGAGATTTTGGTGTTATCAGGACCACGTTCTAACCAACTGAGCGATCCAGCAGGTTTTCCCGTTTGTGGGGATTGTTGTGGGGATCAACAAGAAATAAGGCACTTTGCACACTGAAAACTGCTGTGAAACTAGATTTTTCAAAATAAAATGTTTATTAAATGTACTTAAATCAAGTTGCAGCTGTTCGTTGCAAGATTCCAAAAGTCATAAATCAGAAAAAGAAAATTATATGCATTCATTTTGTTATGAAAAGAATAAATGTTAAATGAGGCACAGGTTTTTGTTTTAGTGGAAATCGATTACATAGTAGCACAGTGGTACTTTCCCCAAGTCATTACAGGAATCAAACTGAGATGCAAACCTAGAAGTGAAAGCAACATGGGGACAGATTTTTCTTTCACTTTTTCAGTCTTGTGGCTTGGAACATGAAAGTATATTGAAGGTTACCTTCGGTCAGTATGTCTACAATTTTGCACAAACTTCTGGCTTCTATTCTTTAGACCAGGGGTTGTCCACCTAGTCCCTACCACCCACTGGTGGGCGTTTCAGGATTCTAGGTGGGCAGTAGGGGGTTCTACGGCACAAGCTGAATCCTCCTTCCATTGAGCACTGGTGGGCTGTAAGGAAACTTTACCATCAAGAAAGATGCATTAGTGGGTGGTAGGTATAAAAAGGTTGACTACCCGTACTCTAGAGAGAGAGAAATCCACACACTATGAAATGGAAGCACTTTTGTATATAAGGCAAGGTTCCCAAAACTTCGTGGCTGCTTATTCTAGCTGCTGAACCCCTTTCATTTACATATAGACAAAAGGAACCCCCAGAATAGTTAACTCAGGGCTTAGTTCTCATAAAGGTACATAAAGTTTCCTACACAGAGAACTGCTGTATTTTTCCATGTATAAGATGCCCCCTGTTTTGGGGGACTCAGATTTAAGAAAATGGGGGGAGATGGCCCCGTGTATAAGACACCCCCTAATTTTTGACATTATTTTTAAGGGGGGAAACCTAGTCTTATACACAGAATAATATGGTAGATTATATGTGAGAAAGATAGACTTGAATAATACCCACCACACACATTTTCAGTCACTCTATTATTAGGGTATACTAATAAACATTTATATCACTGCAATTCTAAGCCTCAGTCCCACATAAATGGAAGATCCAGGATCCACTGAGCTGCAGGATTAACAGTCAAGCATTAGCCTTCACCAGGAAAACTGACACCATCACTTCCTAACATCTCAAACCTATCCTCTGAATCTGAAAGGCTACCAGCTTATACTAAACCCATGTGGAGAGCTGGAATGTAACAACACTAAGAGGATTACGTCCAGTCACATGCCGTTATAGTTCCCATCTAAAACCACCGCTTGTCACAGAGGACCAAGTCCTCTTTAAAGAAGTGGGAAAAGTGATTTTGCTCTTTACTCAAGATGAAAGCCATCGCATATAAGAGCTTGCTGCTCTCCTAGTCTACTCCTTCAACCTCCTCTGAGCTCCTTCAAGCGACACACACACACTTACTTTGCTGGACTTTTACTTTCCAAGATCACTCACTAATCTGGAAGTATCTTAAGTCTTATTTCTTCTACGTCAAGAGGGATTTATTTGACCATGTTGACACTATAATGACAGGGGGGATTATGGAGCCATTTCTGGAAACAGGAAAGGAGGTTTCGTGACTTCTATTCCAGGAAATCATTTGTAAACATCTTTGCTGATTCAGTTCCTTGCTTTCATTCTTTTATCTGAGCAAGTTCAACAGCACTGCCTTTAAGGCTCATCCACACTTCTGCTGGTCCTGTGCCTAGAAAGCAGGGGTCTGAGCTGTTTTCCCTGCTGCTTTCCCCAGGAAAACTCACTCTTTACTGCTAAATCTGAGCAAACATCAGTCCATGGAAAACCCAACTGATGTTTGCTCCGATTCAGTGGTAAAGTGTGGGTTTTCCCTGGGTGAATGAGGCAAGAAAAGCAGAAGTGTGTTTGGCATATGCAGGGCTTTTTGCAATCGGGACTCACCAGAACTCAGTTCCAGAACCCCTCAGGAGGGTGCCATTGCCATTATAAGAGAACAAGAGAGGGAGGCGCCTCTCTTCCGGCACCTCTTTTTATAGAAAAGTACTACTAGGCATTTTTATAAGCCATCATCTATATCTAGAAATCTATTTCTGGAGATCTTGCCAGTGTCTAGCAGTATGACATGCTTGTACATGCAAATTAACATTTTCCAACACTCCCGTCAATACATTTCTTCTGAATAGCTTAGGACACTCGATATTTGATCCATGTTTTCCGTCACTCTTCTCTTGGGCATGGTTGGGAACTTCAATCAAGACAATAATACACTCAAACACTGTTGTATTTTAAAATATTAATACAGTAAGTTACAAGCCTCTTGTAAGATAAAGGAGCTTACAGCAAGCTAACAGAATCAGAAGTCATTTTTCTGGAGCACAATTTACAACTTCCCTGTCTAGACCATTTTGCCCCCCCCCCTTAACATCCGCCCGTGTCATTCATGTGTGCTCCAGAGGATGCACTGAACAACCATTCTACTGGGGAAAGCAATCCCATCTCCTGCTCGCTGCCTGCTTCTACAAGGGTTCTCCCGAACCTCTTTCCAAGCCAATTTTGGGGGCATGGGGGGGGGGATAAGGGAAGACCCGTTGCACAAGCTCTTGCACAATTTCACTGATGGGACTTACTAGTTATGGTGGAATCAGTCGTAAGGGACCCTGACGGTCATCTAGCCTAACCCCCTGCAATGCAGGAATCTAAACTAGCTCTAACAATCCACCCTCTATTTAAAAACCTCTAAGGAAGGAATGTCCAGGACCTCTCCTGGGAGTCTGTTGCACTGTCGAACACCTCTTCCTGATGTTTAGTCAGACTCTCCTTTCTTGTAACTAGATGCCATTGGTTCGGATCCTACCCTCTGGAGCAGGAGAAAGCAAGCTTTCTCCATTCTCCATGTGACAGCTCTTGAGATATCTGAAGGTGGCTATCATATTTCCTCTTTTCCTGGCTAAACATACCCATCTTCTTCAACTGTTCCTCATAAGGCTTGGTTTCCACACCCTTGAACATCTTGGTCACCCTCTTGAATCCCACCCTTGATTTTAGTGTTGTTTGGGGGGAATCAAAACAAATGCCACTTTTTGGGGGGGGGGGTCCAAATAATTTTTATTGGTTTTCATGTAAATACAAGAACAACATATAACTACAGTTACTTGTCCAGTGGTACATTCTTATTGAGTTTCATACGTAGCACACAGTACGCAAGCAATATGTTTATTTATGCATTATCAATTCAAGCATCCTCTCCACAGACATTCTTGTATTGTGGGTGGAATAAAAGTACCTTTTGTCTCATTTATAAATGAAAGGAATGGAAGCCAAGTCTCGCCAAAAGTGTCTATTCTTGAAGTGCCTTTAATTACCCTTCTGTGGCGAGTAAGGCGTCATGATAGAGCCACATTCCAAATATTATTTACCCAGATTGCAATAGGAATTTCTGTAGGCTGTTTCCAGTATCCAACTATTGTTAATTGGGCTGCTGATAATAGAAAAAATACTAAGTCTCTGCATTTAAAGTTATTGTTTAAATTTAAGTCTAATGATAACAAGGCAAGAGCTGAATTGGGTAACCCAATCATCTCCACCGCTGCTTGATGTACCCGTCACTGGCTGCTGCCGGCACCCCTCTGCTGGAAGGGAAAAGGCTCACACAGTGTGCACTTCCTCCCAGGATGATCCCCGGCGTGCGGCTCCCTGGCCTGCTCCCGTTTCCGGCCACCCATGAGGCTGCAAATGGCCTCCTTGGGACTCCCAGTCCCTTCCTGCCTTCCTCCTGTGGTGGTGGCAATGGCAGCCGTGGAGGGATGCTCAGATGGGGGGCACCGCTGCATTCTTTCCCCAGCTTCGGAGCGGGGTGAGTTTCTTTGCTCAGCTCCCCAGGCCTCCGGGCTCTGTTTGGCTGCTGCCAGGGCGATCTGGGGCAAAGGTTGTTGGGGAACAGGGGGCTCCAAGTGGCCTCTTCGGCTCTCACATTGGGCTCCCCTGGCTCTCTCCCATTTGCAGCGGTGGTGGTGGTGTCGGTAGCATGGGGATCAGCCAAACCATGTAACTGGTGTTGGTGGTCCCTAGCAGCTCTGTGAGGCCGCGGCAACCGCCATCTTGCCTCCCATTTCCTCTCTTTAAAAAGGGATTTTTCCGTCTCCGTATTGTTTTATTTCATCTAAATTCTCGTCCCCTCTCTCTGACAATTTGAGGAGGCAGGAGAGAGCTGTGTTAACTTTCAGCTGAATATACCAGGACCCAGAGCTAGGGAGAACCGCACAGCAGCTGGTTAAACTCTGCCTCCAAAGATTTTAACCTTTTAACTTTCAATTTTTGGTTTATTCCTTCAAACCGTAATTTGCATCTTGATTTTGCATTTTTAACTCCAAATTTCTTTGGAGGGGGGAAATCTTTACATTTTGATTTTTTAACATCACCTCCCATTTTTAACTTGATTCTGTCTTGAACTCTGACTTTTACCTCCAAACCCCTACTCCTACTCTTGCACTCTTTACCCTCATTCAATTCTTCCCTTCCCCCTTCCTTTTTCTTTTCATTTTGATCTTCATCTATCCTCTCATTCTATTCTTCCCTCTACACTGACACTCCCCTCCCCTTCTCCCCTTCCCTTATATGAGTGCATAGATACACACAGATTCAGACACATACTAGGGTTGCCATATGTTGGGTTAAAGGTCTGATGTGCAGTTTGATCTGCTCTTCAAAATATAGCAACCCTAAATTAGAAATTCCTAAGCAACTCTTTTGCTTAATCTAATTAGCTTCTTAATGTTTTTCCAGCTGTGTTTTCTCTTGCTGAAGAGATATGTACAAATTAACATTAAAAAAACTATGTTCAAGATTTCTGCATCAAGTTAATAGAACTAACAGCAACCATCAGGTTAACAATAAGAGCATTCATAACCATCATCATTCACTCTCAGCATACCTTGAGCATTTATTCAGTGTCCGCATACAGGACTTACCTCAGAATCTTTGTCCAATTTGTCTCTAACCACAATTAAGTTGTACAATATCCGGTCATCATCCGCTTCTGTGTGGGAGATGTCATGAGGGGCACTCCACAAGTTTTTCTCCTCATCCCATGCCTGAGTTGTTCCAAATGAAGCATAAGGATTGTTATTACTGAAATACAATGAAGAAAGAAATGGAAGCTCTGTTAGCAATGCAGCTTTGAAATAATGATGTAAATCATATGAATTGCCAACATCACTTATATTTTACACTTATATTTTATATCACTTCTAGCTTACAAGTAGGCATGCAATTTTAGTATGTGGTTTTACTATTTTATGTATATTTTAAACAACTGATTTAACTTATATTTAAAAGCATTTTTAGATTAACTTGCCTTTAATGTTTGGCTTTATCAATATTTCTATGTATGCTGCTTAGAGGTTACGGATGATTAAGCACACATTACACAGCAGATCCAAGATTTATTTTTTATTTTATTCTCCCTTTATATGGCCACTCCATGGCAGGAGATCTCTGGGAAGCTCACAAAGCCAACAAAACTTAATTCTAACTCTTCTCTGCCAACACTTTGATTTTTAGTTAAGAGAAGCGCAAGGGGATATGAGGTGGTATTAGGGTTAAGAGTGATTCTCTGCAAGTTGTAAAGCAAAGGCAAGACCAAACAACCTCTCCCCCAACCATTTCCCATGTGAAGTGGTTCAGACCAGAAACAGATTTCTTCCCTCAGTGAAGGCCAAACTAAAGGAGACAACAGGACAGCTGTGATCACATCTCCCACAAGGTTCTTTAAATCCAGCACTCTGGCTTCTTTTCAGATTGCCTAAAGCGGGTTGCAGAAAAGCTATGTGCACCAAGCTGATGGCAGGAAAACGGTACTTGAGCAATGGAGAGGCTGTTACACTTTCTCCCCTGGCACTGCAACCCAGTCCTAATCAGGAGCTCACTTTGTGAAAAACAAGGAGAGCCAAGGCAAAGAGAAAATGCACTAGAGCAACTTCTTCTCCAATATTGAAATGAGAGACGTAACCTCACCAACTGTTTGTTTGTTTGTTTGTTTGTTTGTTTGCACTAACCGTGTGCAAACTGCTATACGAAACAGAAGAAACACAGTCCTCAAAGCCAAAGTGTACAAAATTAAGACTAGGGTGATCTCAGGTTTTCAACATCACAATCTATCACCAGCCAAACATTGTGGGGTCTGGTGATACCACGATGCATCGCCCCCAGCCCCGTGAGGCGCCAGGGTGAAACTGCCACTGCTCTCGAGGGAGCCAAAGTGCTTTTGTGGGGACGACACAGCTTGTGTCCAGTGCTTGGCCTGGAGGGAACTTGCACTGCACAGCTGGGGGGCTCCTGCCCCCTGAACAAACCACATGAGCCAGAGGAATGTGGGGCTTCTGTGCGCTTCTCAGCCGGGTCCGAGAAGGCTCCCCCCCCCCCAGCTGAGGAAGCCCCACGTCCATTCATCTTGCATATGAGCTGGAGGGACAGGGGGATGTAGCCCAGCCCCCCAAACGAAGGCACCCTTGCGACGGCAGCCAACGGGCAGGCTACCTCTTTTTCCAGGGAGAAGGAGGTAGCCCGTCTGACTTCGTGCCAAGGCAGCTCCCCAGCTGATCAGCTTCAGTCCTTCTGCTTGCACGCAAGCTGGAGAAGGATGGGGCTCCCTCAGCTGGAGGGTGGGAGCCTTTTAATGGAGCTCCACCCTGCCTCCAGCCCTGTAAAACTGCTTGGCTGAGGCAAGGCCAGCTAAGAAGTTTAAAGAAGCAGAGAGAGGAACAAGTGGTATCGTGCCTCGTCGATGCCTCTTGTATCTCCCTCTGTGCCAGTATGATGGCAGAGTGGTATGATGGCTTCAATCAGCGCTATATCACGGGTGAAACTGCCGCTGCTCCTGAGCTCCTTTGCCTCCAGCGCCGGCTGCAGCTTGTTTTTTCCGCAGTGCGCTGGTAGCAGAGGGACTCAGGAGCGGCGGCAGTTTCACTCGCAATATACCGATATACCGCTGAGTGAAGCTGCCACCGCAGTCACTCCACAGTCATACCTCACATCGGCCCTGGACAATATATTGATGTATCGCCCGGGCCTAATTAAGATTAGCAAACTAAAGCAGCTTATAAAATGAGGAAACAGAAAGTGCTAAGTCTAAGTGAATCTCAGATCTTTAAAACTGACTTTTGTATCTTATACAAAACACACACTTACTCTCTCCATCCAAAGGGATTTTGCTGCAAACCTGCAACCTTTACATTTGGTTTTGTGTATTTCTGGCAGTGTAATGTTTTCAAACCCCCTTGAACTGGCTGGTTTCAGAAGGATGCCTGGTTTTACTCTTCGTCTTGGCATCACGAGGAGCGTCCCAAGCCAAATACATTCACACACACACAATGCAGAGGCTCATATGCACCCCTGTGATGGTTTGGTGCAGGCATAGGCAAACTCGGCCCTCCAGATGTTTTGGGACTACAACTCTCATCATTCCTAGCTAACAGGACCAGTGGCCATGGATGATGGGAGTTGTAGTCCCAAAACGTCTGGAGGGCCGAGTTTGCCTCTGCCTGGTTTGGTGGATTCACATGGGAAGAATGGCTGCAAGTGGTGGCTGAGGAGACTGGAAAGGAGCCTAAATCAAAGAGGGAAGGATTGGGTTCAACAGTTTGAGACCCACTGTTTCATAGCAGTATTTCATTTTCTTAAATAAATGTAGAAGGGTAGCTGCAGCAAATAAATTTAAGACTCTTGTGGCACCATAAAGACAACATTTTCATGGCAGAAGCTTCATCACATGCATTGAATGTCATCCCAAGCTGGCAAGTACGAAGGAATACACATGGGGTGGGATGAGGGGGGGTTAAGCAGTTAGAAACAAAGGCAAGGGGAAAGGAAAGGCAAGACAGAGAGAATGGCCTGATTCACACTTCATGGTGGAATCCGCTTCTGCTTTGCTCCTTTCCTCTGGGGGAGAACAAACAGCGATCTCTGGAGGAGATCAGCAAGCAGGAGCAACAAACTGCGATCTCTGGCTTACTGTCACATCCAAACTGGGGATTATGGTCTGTTTTGGTCATGATTGGTAGGCTAATAGCAAACCTTGGGTTAACAGAGTTTTTTTGGAGTGAAACAAACCACAATCTAGGACAGGGGTCTGCAACCCGCGGCTCTGGAGCCGCATGTGGCTCTTTTACACCTTTGCCGCGGCTCCGGGGTGGATACTAGCGAGGGGAGGAGGCGCATTGTGCGCCCCAACACTCCCCACTGTGGCGGGCGCTGTACTGGCTGTGACGTCGCATGGGGGCGGTGCGTGCGTTAGTCACGCACCGTCCCGACGTCACCTTCCCGCCCGCCTAAGGGGCATGTACGCTGGTCACTGGTCACACACACACACACACAAAGGTAACTTGTTAATTTAACGTTTATTTCTATGAGGAGGAGTAATTCTGAGGGGTCAAACAAAGAAATAATTAAAAAGTGACAAAAAAGTTATTTTTATAATGACGAATTTTGCGGCTCCCAGTTTTTTTTCCTTCGGAAATGGGTCCAAGTGGCTCTTTTTGTCTTAAAGGTTGCAGACCCCTGATCTAGGAGCAGACACTGGCTGGTTTCAGGAGGACGGACCCCAACGAGCTGGAAGTCCACATCCAGGATTTTCCATTTCACCATTCACCACCCAGGGGGAAGACTTTAAAGTGCCAATACGTTTTCCCCTACAGGGCGAACAGTAACTTCAGCCATTTTAATCAGGCCAATGGTGGGAGAAGAGTTTAATAATAATAATAATAATAATAATAATAAATTATTGGGCGGCTCCCAACAGAATATGAAAAGCATGATAGACACATGATAAATCCACCCCTGGACCATGGTTCCAATCCAACTCCTGACTCCCAGCTCTTTAAATGTCTTTAAAATGTTCCTTTTAAAGACATTTATAAAGAGGGAGACCCTGTTCAATGATCTTCTGTGTCCCTTCTAGTTCGGCCCCAACATCTCAGTCACAGCTGATGATTGTGTTAATGTAACCTGGGGCTTTACAGGACCAAAGTGGACACTGCCTGCTGCACATTTTCTCCCTGTATGCTTTAGGTATGATTCATCAAAAGAATAGGTATCAGAGTTTCATAATGTTGTAGTAAGTTATGTTTACAAAAAGAAAATGAAAAGTTTTTGCCTTTAGACAACACTTCTTCTCTGATGAGTTGCTTTGCTCTGTCAGTCCATTTAGGACTCCCTACAAAATATGGACTTGTTTATAGAGCAGGCATAGGCAACCTCAGCCCTCCAGATGTTTTGGGACTACAATTCCCATCATCCCTGACCACTGGTCCTATTGGCTAGGGATCATGGGAGTTGTAGTCCCAAAACATCTGGAGGGCCGAGGTTGCCTATGCCTGTTATAGAGAATAGTAGAAAATGGAAATCATTTGGCACACCCTGAACGGCAAAACTTTCACTGACAGCTGTTGTGAATTTATGTTTCACTCTGTTGCTTTTAAAAATAAATTCTGCAATTAGAAGCGTGAGTAATTTCTATTAGTATCCACTTGGAGAATATAAAATAACAGAGAACTGTATTTTCAGAGTAAGGTATTGACATGCCTTTAGAAATAATGGGTTTGGATTAGTACATACCACTTACAGAACCTCAATTAAACGCTAAACAATTCATTTAGGTTCACTGCCACGACAAATTCACTACCAAAAACACCAGAATATAGTTGGACAAAGGCCATGAAACAGTTATTCTTTAATGGGCCACTTCAATTAGGCAGGAACATTTTCTCTAGTTCACATTTCTTTAAAAAGCCAATTATACTTAAGAGGCCTAAAGTGGGAATGAAAGAAGCCTGTCTACCCACTAGTAAAGCACAAGGATGAATAAGGTGCAGAAATATTTTGCCCCACACAGGTTCTAAATAGGACAGTTATGTGATCAAGGAAATCCTAGTTTAATTAATCATGAGCTTTAGTACAGATTTCTAGGATTTAACCGAATCTGCATAACAGTTCATATGAATAAAGCAAAGGCTTAACAAAAGAAAATCAGATTTCTATTGCAGCAGGTACTACTATACGCTCACATAGGAAAGAATATTATTGTTATGAGTAGTAATATTAAAAGTTCATATCAATTAAATGCTGCAGCCTAACTCTTAGGAAGAGGTGGGAAAGACGTTACCATCACCTCTTTATTCCATTTACTTACCCTATAAACATTTGTTGTTGTTGTTGTTTAGTCGTTTAGTCGTGTCCGACTCTTCGTGACCCCATGGACCAGAGAACGCCAGGCACCTCTGTCCTCTACTGCCTCCCGCAGTTTGGTCAAACTCATGCTGGTAGCCTCGAAAACAACATTTACTTACCCTATAAACATTATCTTCAAGTACCATTTTAAAATGTCTGTGTGGTAGTAAATTACAATTCCTCTACATAATTTCCTTTGTAATATCATTATTAGTTAGCTCACACTGATAGTTTTAAAGCCCTGCTAAGGAAAGATATTCTATTACAAATCTACTAGGTCAACTAGGAAGACTTCCCTAAAACAAACTGCAACATGTGCAAATTAAGAGATTTTGCATAGCATACGCTAAAATTTATAGAGCAGATGTTCCTGTATGAATACTGCAGCTTCTTTTGTCTGCCACAGTGCTAATGGGTTGGAGAAGGGAAGAGCTCAGAGCTATACTCACAACATATCACACTCAAAACAGGTGTTGTGTCAAACCATGAGCATCAGCAGCACAGGGCATTGCAGGCAGGTAAATCCTTTAGATTCTTCTGCAAGGCATCAGTTACAATGCAAAACAAGATGAACAGAGGAATTGCAAGACCATTAAATCTTGTGATCATTTTCAAACAAATTCCCTGCACATGAAGTACTTCTGTAGAGGGGCGGGGGGGGGGGGGGAGAGAGAATAAATCCCAGGTATAAGAGAGAAGAAAGCAGAAACAAGTGAAAGAACTTTCTCCCGACAGCCAGAACATGGGAAGCCCTCTGCAAATTTTTAATTCGGAATGTATAATTGGCTTTATTGTTTGTATTATGATGTTGCAAGATTTGATTTGATTTGCTACCAACTGGAATGTTATTAATTGAAAATTAATAAAAATTATTTTAAAAAATGAAAATAAATCCCAGATGTAATAACTGCACATATCTAACAGGCATCACAGATTGTATGGTTTTTCTTACTCGGCCTGTAGCCAACAGTTTGCCGCCTGCTACATATATGTCAGTGATGGCTGGTCAATCTTATGCAATCAAAAAGAGAGTGGAATATAAATGGTACTGTGCTGTACACATATGGCAACACTTCAAAAGAAGCAGTGACCATCTTAGGTGCGTCCAATTGACCTGCGATCGGCAAGTCCTTTAGGACTCGGAACGGGGAGTGGGCGCTTTTATGAACTCCACCAATGTGCATAGGGGCCAAGAATGGAAACACACACACACACACACACACACAAAATGGCCACTGCTGGCACTGCACATACATATGCTCACTTACTAAAAGGACACCATTAATCATATGTGTTTAATCCACAAGCTATGAAGGATTTATCCAAATGAGTTGGCATTTGAGGCCTATTGTTTAAGAAGTGGCAAGCTATGAACATTAGAAATTATTGACAGAATTACAGTAGTACCTCGGGTTACATACGCTTCAGGTTACATACGCTTCAAGTTACAGACTCTGCTAACCCAGAAATAGTGCTTCAGGTTAAGCACTTTGCTTCAGGATGAGAACAGAAATTGTGCTCCGGCGGCACGGCAGCAGCAGGAGGCCCCATTAGCTAAAGTGGTGCTTCAGGTTAAGAACAGTTTCAGGTTAAGAACGGACCTCTGGAACGAATTAAGTACTTAACCTCAGGTACCACTGTACATGAATGAACAAACAGCACTTGGGTGTGGGGCATGAGATCGTAGAAAGATGTATTACTCATACTTGTGAAAGCCGCACAATTTCATAATATGAAAAAAATAACCCACAACACAGTGTCAAGTTACTTTCCATTTTGTCAGTGCCTTCTTCCAAAAACACTATTAAAGTACCAATAACTCCTGCCTGAAAAAAGCAGCAACATACCCACCCACCCTGGCAAACCAACCAGGAAGATTATTGGCCAAAAGCACAAATATCCTTTCATTTACTTTCATTTACAACCCCATACTGTGAAAAGACAGAGCTGCTGCCTCTGGGCACAAATACTGTAGGAGCATGCCCAGCATAAGCTCCTGTTTCATCCTGTACAGCAAACAGGAGAGCGGGTTGTCAAGTTCTGCCTCTTTGCTGTAAACTTCCTTGGTTAGAGAAGAATTGTGGCACATACATTGTTCAGTCCAGCGATAATTGCCAAACAGCACCTTATGGTTATGGGCACAACAGAATATCTAGGCGCCTATTTTTACATGAGATTTTATTATTATTATTACTTTCACTTTACAACACATTAAAACATCAAATAAAATAATCCAGAATAAAAGAAATTCAAGTTTCAAGGAAAAGAGTTCAGGTCCTTCTCCAAATGAACTCTAGGGAGCCAGTGTGGCGTAGTGGTTAGAGTGTCAGACTAGGCCCTGGGAGATCAGGGTTCAAATCCCCAGTCAGGAATCTCACTGAATGACCTTGGGCCAGTCATAGCCTCTTAGCCTACCTTGCCGGGTTGCTGTAGGGATTAACTGTGGAAGGGGGTGAACCATGTACTCCCTGAACAAAAAGGTGGGATATAAATGTAGTATATAAGCTCTTCTGCTTACCGGCTTAAGAAAGCTGGAGAGGCCAGCCAGAGCCGTCAGTCGCCAAGCTAGCACCCAGAAATCTCCACATGGTTGCAATTGGATCTGTGCCAGTCACAAAACATGCCTAGCTGGTTTCAAACACTCCTGCTCACAAGCTGCTACAAGTCCCAGGTTGGGAAACACATGATGTAGTTACTTTGCTGGAAGTAACAAAACTGTGTCTCGTTAGTGGACGGAGGGGTGAATGTTTGGAAAGCCTATGCACTCCTGAGTTGCACTTGTGGGGGAAAGGTAGGCTATAAGTATTATAAATACCATACCAAAGCTTGGATTAAAATTACTATGAATGACAATCCTAGCAACAAACATCTCATACACTCTGTTCAGATAACATGTCATGCATGCTACAATTAAGGAACCTTAACTATGGTTTGATGCCCTGTCCGTCACACTGTCTCCTCAGGCTGCCAGGCCATGAACAAGGGAGTGGGGCCTAGAAAGTTTTGAGTTCTGATAGAAAGAGAAAGCAGATCAAACGCTCTAAAGTTACTGTGTTTGCTCGTGTCCTGCCTTGGGTTCTGAAATAGAGTCAGCACTGTCCATGGTTTGACATGTTGGCCAAATGGAGCCACGGGCAATTACTACTTTAGGTCTCAACACTGTTTTATAATGAGCAATTATCATTTTATTGAAAGTATTTATAGTGTACCCTTCACCCACAGGCCACAAGACAGAAATGCACACTCTTCAAAAACAAAGCAAAAGCAATCAAGTTAAAACATAAAACAAAATACAGGATTCCAGTTACGAACCAGAGGAGAAAAGAACCTCACTATTAAAAAATGTTTGCTACAAGTAATTCCCACAAAATCTACAATTCTAGCCTTACGTACTTGGAAGTCTAAATAAAATCAAGAATCAGGCTAATAGCACAATAAACATTATCTAGGGTTAGAAAGGTTGTACACTGCCGTTCTAAGCTTTCTTGGGGGGGGGGGGAATAACCACACCCTGAACAGATATGCACAAGATGATTCTAGTTTTAATCATTTTTCATTGTGGTATGCTTTCTTGACATCAGCTTTGTTCACACAAGCAGTGCCTCAAGTTATGTTCTGTAGTAATCACACATAAGAGTTTCTGAGTCCTCAGCACCAAGACTGTGTACTCCTCTGTGTGTCTGAAGCCCCAATGAATCAAGACCCTAAATTCCTGGTCAATGCATTTAGGAATTCAGCCCAAGTGAGGAAGCTACCGGTATATCCCAAATCTGGAAACCTACAGCACAGCATTTGAGGGCAGAGTTACAAAAAATGGCCACTAATTTGAATTTTAGATTAGAAAGGCCTCCCTATCTTAATTTGAGCTTCACAGGGTGCCTTTTGTGTATACCAAATTCTGTACTTTTATCATAAAATTCTTATTTACTGGAGCTTGGCTGCTGAACTATTCCATACACAGTTGCCCACACACAAATTAAAACCCCAGAGTGTGTACCAATAACCTCCATCCATTGAGGATGGCCACAAACAGGTTGCTCATCACAGCTGTTTGTAATGGCTGTGGGGATCAAGTTATCTGTAGCGTCCAGCCAAGTTAGCCAGGCAAATTGCACTATGTACCCACAACTAATCTGATAAATGGAATAGCAAGAACAAAATACAATTTGGCTCACTGTATAAAAACATGCTAGCCCTCATCCCACTCCAAACTAGCCAATATTATTATTGTTAGAAAGCATTTACCCCTGTGTATCCCCTATCGCCCAAACACAGGTTTACCACCTCAGTGAAACTAGGCCCAGGAGCATAGTGGTTTGGTGGCAGTCGTGTGCCAGTCATTCCACAAACCAGAGCAAACTAGGGCAGATTCCAAAGGGAGCTCCATTTTCCAGCCCTTAATTCCACTTTCATGCATCATTTTAAAAATCATTTCAACTTCACTTCTCGTACAAAGGTGTTTCTAAGGCTAGCTGAATAGGCATTACAAGCAAGGATAGTCTCTCCAGCAGACACCCAACAGATCATCAACATGCATCATGGGTGTAGCCAATGGGGGCAGGGAGGGGCAGCTGCTCCACCAATTAATAAAAATACATAGCTAACTGAAGTTCTGCCCCCCCCAACAAAAGGCCTGCCCCCCAACAAAAATCCTGGCTACGCCCATGTGCATCATAAGCAGTTAGCAGAACACCCCAGGAAGATGGCCAAGATGCAAACAGAAGACTCAAGCAAGTAATGCCCATCCAGCTCAACAATTCAAATGTTATTGAATTCTTCTGGTTGTTGAAATTTGAACATGATTTCAGCATGTGCCAATCGGTGCTAATATTGCTTGGGGAGCTGGAAACAAAATGACAGGGGCATGCTGGATGAGGAGCAAACCAAAGTAGCCATGGGATGACAGAAGCCAAAGTGTGCCCTTTAAAAATGCACTAAAATGCACCCCAGTTTTTTACTTAATGGATATGGCACACTAAAAGGAAATCCGGAAGTAAAAAAGTACAGGCTGGCGTTTTGAAAACGTCAAGTGGATGGTACGAAAACTTGTACAAGGACTCCATAATAGACCTCCATCTGGAAACATACATGGCAGCTCCACAGAAGCTCCGCGTTCCGGGGAGGACGGCTGCCTCCAAGCCGCGTTTGCAGGCTCCTCGGCGGTACCTGAAAGAGGATGCCGACCAGGTGGAGCCACCTCCGCGGCGCAGCAATTGAGGAGCGCAAATCCACGGGTTAGGGGGCGCAAATCCACGGGTTAGGGGGCGCAAATCCACGGGTTAGGGGGCGCAAATCCACGGGTTAGGGGGCGCAAATCCACGGGTTAGGGGGCGCAAATCCACGGGTTAGGGGGCGCAAATCCACGGGTTAGGGGGCGCAAATCCACGGGTTAGGGGGCGCAAATCCACGGGTTAGGGGGCGCAAATCCACGGGTTAGGGGGCACAAATTACTTGCCTTGCCCCGGGTGCTGACAACCCACGCTACGCCACTGCCCCCGGCAGCCTGGGCTGGCGTGAAGGAAATGCTTGGAGGATGGCGGCTCGGCGGCGGCGGCGCAACCCGTTGCCCCTTCCTGCCCCTTACCTGACCAGGGGCTCCTTCTCTGGAAGCGCCGCGTCGCCCGGGCATCGTCCTCGGAGGCAGCCGCAGCAGCAGCACCAAGCCTCCAGCCAGTCGCTCAGCCCCATGGAAGAGCGGCGGAGACACCCGCAAGAGCCTCGCTCAGCTCCTCCGCGCCCGCTTCATGCTCGCCGAAATCCCCTTCGCTCCTTCTGGCCGCGGCCGCGCGCGCTCTCGCGGCTGCCACCTCCCGGGGGAAAGCGGAGAGGCTGGCGAACGCCACCGGCTCCCGGCTCGCGCGCATCTCTCTCGGGCTTTCATTTGCAGCGCGCAAGATCGAACTGGGAGGAAACGTGAGCCCCGAGTCAGCGCCTGGAGCCCGGAATCTCACACGGCAGCAATGCACAGCTGGCACAGAATCGGACCTTTCCATTTCTGCCATAATGGCTGCTGTCTGACGTTTGCTAAATTTAGTGGCTTCTCAGGACTAACAGAATAAATTTAGCAATGGTTATTAACCATGGAATGGAACCTCCTTGTTCAGAGGAAATATTACTCGGAGGCCCTGTCCAGCTTCACAAAAACAGCTAACAGCTGACCACAATCTGAACCGGAATGCTGTATTAAATGGGCTTTTGCTCTTACCCAGAAGGGCTCTTCTTAGATTCTTACATAACCTTTCTTTGGTTACATCCTATTTGGTCAGAAGTATGAGGTGTTGTTCATCGTTGACAGATGCAGACACACATATTTTGATTTTTTTTTAAGAAACACTCCCATCCATCCTATGGGCTCAGAGTAGCTTACAGCTGCTTTTCTAAAAGTTAATAGTCCTGCCACAATGTTTTTACTTTTACAAAATTACATTTTTATTCATTTTTATCGTAAGAAAAAAAGTATACAAAAATATACCAACTGAAACATAGTAGGAAAGATGCAGCCTGCACATAATAGGATGTCATTTACATTATAAGTATATTTGATCAGAATTTATTTATTTATTGCATTTAAATCCTGTCTCTTTCTCCAAGGAGCTCAAGATGGCATACATGGTTTCCCACCTTCCTACTCATTTAGTCCCCACAACAACCCTACAAGGTAGGTTAGACTAAGAGGCAGTGATTGGTCCAAGGTCATCCAATGAGCTTTATGGCTGAGTGGAGATTTGAACCCTGGTCTCCCAGGTCCAGTACTCTATAATCACTACACCACACAGCCTTTCACTGACAGAATGACAATCAGTGAGAGGAATGATAGCAGTTGTGGTTCAACAAATTGTTTTTCTATTTAAACTTGTTTAATATAGTTTTTATTCATTGTGAAATCACTTGGAAGTGCTTAAAAGGAAGCATGAAATAAACATCTGGATGGCATCAGGTTGGGGGGGGGTTCATTCCAGAAACAGCCACTGATAACAGAATAAATTAGCATGAGAAACTCTTGCACCATGAAGATAAATGTAATCATATTATTATGAGGATTTTGTGGGGGACGGGTAGTCTGTATGCCATGACCCTGCTAATGCCTGGGGCCCCTTCTAATTCTTGGAATAGTTAGGCTAGCTTCCTGGTGGGGTAGTAGTTTAGGTAATGGGGTATTTTGTCCATGGAGTTTTCTTGGCAGGGATACTGGAGTGGCTTGCCGGTTCCTGCTCCAGGTGGATCACGTTTGGTCAAAACTCTCCACTACGACCTGTCCATCTTGGGTGGCCCTGCACGGCATAGCTCATTGCTTCTCTGAGTTATTCAAGCCCCTTCGCCACGGCAAGGCCATGAAGGAGAGTCACAAAGAGTTGGACACGACTACACAACTAAACAACAACAATAGGCTATTAAGAGAACAAAGAAAGTAACTGGGTGGAAGAGTACAAATGGTGGGGGTGGGGTGGTGGGGATAATAATAAAAATAGTAATAATAATACTAATAATAATTTTAGTCATTTATAGGCCACCTATCTGATTGGGTTGCCCCAGCTACTCTGCAGCTACCAACAAAAAATAGTAAAAACACAATACAGCACGGGCCTCTAAAAGCTTCCCTGAACAGGGCTGCCTTCAGCTGTCTTTTAAAAATCACATGGCGGTTTATCTGTTTGACATATGTTGGGAAGGCATTCCACAGGGAGCGTGCAGCTACTGAAAAGACCCTCTGCCTGGTTTCGTTTAACCCATGCGTAGGCAAACTAAGGCCCGGCGGCTGGATCCGGCCCAATCGCCTTCTAAATCCGGCCCGCGGATGGTCCAGGAATCAGCGTGTTTTTGCATGAGTAGAATGTGTGCTTTTATTTAAAATGCATCTCTGGGTTATTTGTGGGGCACAGGAATTCATTCATTTGCCGCCCCCCCCCCAATATAGTCTGGCCCCCAAGATCTGAGGGACAGTGGACTGGCCCCCTGCTGAAAAAGTTTGCTGACCCCTGGACCTAGACCGTCCAGCAGGGCTAGGAGTTGGCGTCTGAGGCGACCCACAAAATGGCACCTCCCTCCTCAGCAGGGAATAAGGGGTGAGTGGAGATCTGCATCAGGAAGAAGGCTATGGGGGAATAAAGATCTACATCAGGATCTGCTGCCCTGCAGATCCTGCCGCCTGAGGCAGTCACCTCACATCACCTCATGGGTGGGCCAGCCATGAAGGCAAGCCACAAGCAAAGATAAACTAGCCACTGCCTCAATATCATACAATCTTTTTGGGTATTGGGGTCTGTAGTGTTACAGGAAAAATCCGAGGGCTCCCTTGGACAAAACAAAGACACCAACCAGAATAACTTGGAGCAAAACAGCAACCTGTAGGCTTGGTCTTTATTGAACTGTTGCAACAGGGTATTCCCCTCACGTGCAGGAGAGAGGAAAGACCCAGAAGAATAGTGTGCAAGGTCTTATAAAAACTTTTGAAATTCCCCTCCTCTAGATCAAGCCCACCCCCAGAAACATCATGCATACATTACAGAAAGGAGGGGCTGAGGGAGGAGTTGTGGTGGTAACTTGAGTGTCTTGTCACCTGGCTGGTTCCTCCTTTCCCCCTCCCCTTCCAGGAATTTCTAGGAGACAAAGGGGATTTTGCAGTTTCCTGCCCCCTGAGGGAAGATCTGATCAGTGTCCTTTGTTTGAATCCACTCCCATATGCAGGTTCTTTGTGATCTTGATTGTCTTCTGTCTGGGATCATCAGGGTTGGCATGGGCAGGGCTCCAGTGTATGTGCTGAGACAGTGAAGGGATTTGGCTGACCAGGACTGTCACCCCCCTTTGTCAGTTCTTGTCATATGGAGTAAAAATAAAATGGAACAGTGCAAATCCAATGTATGGTTGACTTTCTATGAATTTATAACAGAAATGTGGCGTATGTAGTGTGTGAGTGTGAAGTTTATACAAACAGAATGATTGGGGTGGGGGGGTTCCTGCTACAGTAGAATGCAGTGCTCACTACCGTGGAGGAGGGAGAGGTGGCTCCCTCCACTGTTTCCCAGCTGTTGTTGGACTACAACACCCATCATCCCTGCTCCCAAGGGATGGTGGACGTTGTAGTTCAGCAGCTGGGGACCTAACTTTGAAAAACACTGCAAGAGTCTCTCCGAAGCGCCCCTGTTTTCCAGGGACATCCCTGATTTGATCCCCAGGTCCCACTTTCCTTCACGATGTCCCTATTTTCTTTGGAGAAATGGTGGATAGTATGGATATATCCCAGAGGCATCTAAAGACAATCCTGTACAGTATAGGGAAGTTTTTTAAAAAAAATGTTTAATGTTTTATTCTGTTTATGTATGTTGGAAGCTGTTTTTATATATTTATGTATATGCTTATATTTTTATATATTTATATTTATGTATGTTGGAAGCTGTTTTGTGCGGGGCAACCCAGTCAGATGTGTGGGGTATAAATAGCAACACTCCCACCGCGCAAGGGCCCGTCCCTGTTTCCACGGGAGAAATGTTGGCGGGTCTGGGGCAACCTCTCAGCGCCCCCCCCTCCCGCCGCCTGAGGGCCAGAGGAGGCAGCGAAGGGTTAAAAGAGCCCGCTCGCTCCTTTGCAGTGCGCACGCGCAAACTCGGATTTTCGTCCCATCGGGTCTTGTGTGTGTCCCTCGCCACGCTCCCTGCGGCTCAATAAAGTTCTTGTTGCGCAGCTGTCAAGCGTTCACCCCGGGAGCTCCGCCCCCGTTCCTTCCACTTCCGGTTCAGCGAGGGGGGAGGGGGGAAGGGGGCGGTGTTGCCGCCGCCGCCGCCGCCGCCGCTGCAGCTGCCGGAGGAGCGGGAGCCTCGCCGGGGATGGTGCTTCTGGCGGCGCTGGCTTCTCCCGGCGGCTCGACGGCGTTTCCAGGTGAGCAGCGCCGCCCGACGCGCCGGCCTCCCGCCTTCCCTCCGGAGAGCCCCCTTCAGCGCCCGACCCCGGCCGCCCTTGGCTCCCTCACGCCGGAGACGCGAAGCTTCCCCTCACCCCCCCCCCGCCACACACAGGGCCGAGGGAGGCAGCGCAAGCGGAGCGCAGGCGCGCGCCGTTAACCTGCGGGATTCACTGCCGCAGGATCTGAGGGCGGCCGCTGGATTTGGACGCCTCAGGAAAGGGGTCGCGGGGATTGGTGGGGTGCCTCTCCCCTTCCCACTCCCAGTGATATGCGCAGGGCAGCTCCATGGAGGCGTCTCCGTAGACTAGGTGTTGGGGTGAAAACGATGGTGCTGGTGGGATGGCTCCCCTCCTGCCCTGGCTGGTGGCATTGTGAGGGACAGCTGGCTGGCCACCACGGGGAAGTTTCTGCTGGCTTAGCTGGTCTGATCCTCCGGGGACTCTCTTCTGTGCCGGCCCACCCCAAAGAGCCCAGCTGCATCGGACGAAATGCCGGTACAGCATCCTGTTTTCTGCCTGCAACTGGTTGGGAAGCTCCAGGAGCAGAGCATGAAAGCAATGGGCACTGTGGTGGAGAGTCTAAGGTCTAGCTTTAGATTTGCCAAACCTTCTTATTTTGTTTTTTAAAAAGCCATTTAAGTTGCCACCACATCCCATCCCAGTGAATTCTGTAAGTGCATTGTGTAGTTATTGGGGGCAGCAGTGTTCTGCCTTGAAACGGCTTTCCCGGACTCATGGCTTGTCTCCCACCAGAGAAGTGGTAAGCCAAGAGCAAACCTTGGCTACAGCCAGTGGTTTGTCTGGAGCGAAACAAACCATGAGCTCATGTTCAGACAAATCTTGGCTTACCCTTTGGTAGCATGGTAGCAGGGTGACCAGCAACTAGCAAAGCAAACACTATTTTTCTTGTGCATACCTGCGCGTTCATGCTTAACCATGGGCTAATTCAGCATTCTGCCTGAACTGAGATATACTGACTTTTATTCTTCTGTAATCTTATTAGGTAGTTGTTGGAATGTTCTAACTCTTCTTTTTTGAGATGCTACACCTTTGTACTTCTTACGAGCCAATAAGAAGGCTGCTTTGACAGCAGTGTCCATAATGATTATGGTAAGGGACCATAGTTCAGTGGTTGAGCACATCCTTTTGCCTGCAGAAGGCCCCAGGTTCAATCTGGGAATTGGAAAAGCCTCCTGCCTGAAACCCTGGACACCTGGTCCCAGCTAAAGTAGGTAGTACTGGGCTGATGGAGCAATAGCCTCACTTACCAGAATGCACATTTCTATGTTTATAAGACTGACTTAATGAAAACAGATAATTTTATGTAAGGAATTATGTATTTCACAGGTATTGAGCATATTTTCTGTGCATAGGTTATACAAGGATAACTATGCTTTCATGTAACTGAACCTTACATTTGGAAGAAAATACAAACAAGGTTTTCAAAAAAGACTAATTTACTTTTATTTCATATATGCTTTAGACGGAAGATAGCAGTAATGCTAACATTGGCAAGCAAGCTAAAACGGGATGATGGTGTCAAGGGCCCCCGTTCATCCAACCCAGGTTCTGATTCAACTCGAAGAGTGTCTGTTAGAGATAAGTTACTTGTTAAAGGTAATGCTGCTTTCTATATGAAATATCACTGTTCTCCTAAAATTTAATGCACTGTCTGATAATTGAACTAAATGTGCAGAGGTTAACAGAGTGTAAAAAACCCTTTTAAAGAGAAAAGGTAAGATGCTTACAAATTCATGAACACGCCAAAAAGCATGGAAACTGTAAGTTAAGGATCCACATTAACTTCCATATCATATAAACAATTATTGCAAAGCAATCGTGTACATGTTTACCTAGGAGTAAGTACCACTGTATTCCATAGAGTTTACTTCCAGATAACTCTGCATAGGATTTCACAATCTTACATCATTCTGCTCACGTACAATTTAGCCTCCATGCACCTTCAGTCTTTTGGCCCCAGTCCTCTTCTTCAGGCTGGGGGACAACTGAACTAACAGCATTGTGGTATTGGTTGGCTAGTTGAACACTGGCATTCTTGTTTTCTCTGTATGCTTTGCATTGGTTCAGAAAGAATGGCATATATTACTAAGGATGGGTTGCATATTGGGGTGATACATGCCTGTATCACTATGTGACAAAACATGTTGATGAAAGAACAGAGAAGGTAAGTCCTGTATGGGATTGGGCTTTGGAACTGACTGGCACTATTTAAATTGAGTGAATTAAATTATCTGATGTTCTAATAAAACTTGAATAGTTACTTGGTTTGTTTTATTTTTGATTGAACATGCACAAAATTGCCCTCTGTGGTTTAGAATAGACATTTTATAATACTGCTAGAATTTAAAATGTGTCCCTTATATATGAAATACTGTTCCCCAAGTCTGCAGAAGAACAAAAAATCCTTGGGGAAAAATACTTTATTTCTGAACTTTGATAAATCTTCATATCTCTGGAAAGGACTGTACCATGTGCATATCAAATTCATCTTCAGATATGAACTGAATGAGTCTCATGAGAAATTGTATCCAGGTCAAACCAGCCAATTTATATTTTTAAGCGTAAAGGAAGCTTGAAACTAGCTGCCAGGTATATTGAAAAGAAAATGGGCTTTTCTGAAGAATTACACCAGACCATGACTGCTGTAATAAGTCTAATTTTTTTCTCCATGGCTAATGTTTGACCCACATCATAGTATATCATAGCACAAGAGTGTGTGTTCATGTGGCTGTAGAGCATGCTGCTGTTTGCACGTCTGCCTCACTGCATTTTTGTCAGTGCTGTACCTAAAATGCTTATCTGAATCCTATTAGTTCACTTTGAAATAGTGCTTTTGCGAATTTGTGAGCATTTACAAATAATTGTGTGTTCTTGGACAGGAAATATGGTCAGTTGGCCCAGTCCACTAGGCTGAATAAGAATACAGTTCATATGCCAAATACTAGGAATTCTAAATCCAGTTTCTGCATCAATAATGGGAGGGGGGTTGTTGCTAGTATTGCTCAGGGAGCAAGAGAGCCCAGGCTTCTTTAATAAAATGAAATAAAAATGTGGGAATGTAAAATTTACGATTCATTCATTTAAGCACAATCAGCTCTGCAGCAAAAATGATAAGCTGAAGAGAATACAAATGATGGAAAAGATACAGAGAATAGTTGGCTTTACCTTGGTTGGGGAAAATATAAGCTACTGGAAGCAGGAGAGGGAAAAGTAGGTTGTATATTAGTGGAAAGAGGATCATCAGGTTGCCTTGGTATTCTTTTGTCTCTTAAGCTTTAAAGCAGGCACCTCAACCTGCAGCCCCCCAGATGTTTTGGCCTACAACTCCCATGAGCCTTAGCTAACAGGACCAGTGGACAGGGATGATGGGAATTGTAGTCGAAAACATCTGGAGGGCCGAAGGTTGGGGGTGCTTGCTTTAAAGTGTGCTGTCAGTTTTGCATTGAGTTGACTAGTTTTTTTTAAAAAGCAGACCGCTAACCTTTATTTGAGGCTTGAAAATATGTTTTACAACATACATCTGGAGGGTCATTCTAGGTCACGTGGTTCAATTTTTGATGACTTTTTTTACCTCATGTCCAATTTTCTTAATATTTTGTACACTTGTTTAATGAGCAGAACTAAGTTTAAATCTAAAATTTAGTTTATCTCATCCTGTTTTTGAGTTTGAAATTTCAGAATATTGACAATTTTGGCTTTGCTGGACTACACAAAAACCCTAAAAGCGCTTTTTTAGGGGGGGATACTTTTTGACATTTAAAATCCTATTAATTTAAAAAATATATTTTTAATGTTTATTTAACTTAACTTTAAAATTTAGTCCATCATGTGCCATATCACATCAAAGCCCATGAAGTTCTGAAGAGATTGGTATTTTTAGTTTTGAAATATCTCATTTCTGGGCTGAGCAAGGCCAAAATTGTCAATTTTTTGAAACTACAAATCCTCCTAACTCAAAAAGAGGATGAGATAAAAAAAAAAATTAAAAACAGAGATCTGGGACCTTCTCTTATACGGTGGTACCTTGGTTTAAGAACAGCTTAGTTTATGAACAACTTGATTATGAACGCTGCAAACCCAAAAGTAGGTGTTTTGGTTTGTGAACTTTGCCTTGGAAGCAGAACATGTTCCGCTTCCTGTTGAGTGTGTTCCATTTGTAAATTGAGTCCCCCACTGCTATGGGAAAGCATGCCTTGGTTTAAGAACGCTTTGGTCTAAGAACAGACTTGTGGAACACATTAAGTTCGTAAACCAAGGTACCACTGTACTACTTTTAGGAAATTGAAACTGAAAGCAATATAAAATGGTAAGGTAAAAAGTCTGTGGATCACTTGACATGATTTAAGGAGCAGAATTGTAGGGACACGTTTAGAGCAGGGGTGGGAAGAACCTGTAGCATGTCACCCTGGGCTTAATTTCATTCTGATGAGGAAGGAAAGGGGGTGGCAGAGAGGGAGGAAAGGGTGCTCTACCCACTTACGCACCTGACATTGGCCTGCAGCCCTAACAAAGTTCGGAACCCCAACTGTCATAAGTACAGTCATACCTCAGGTTAAATATGCTTCAGGTTGAGCATTTTCAGGTTACGCTCCGTGGTGACCTGGAAGTAACAGAATGCTTTACTTCCGGGTTTTACCACATGCACAGACGCTCAAAATGACGTTATGCACAGAAGCGACGAATTGCAACCCGCAGACGAAGGTTGCTTTCGCTTCAGGAAGTGAACAGGGCTCTGGAACGGATCCCATTCACATACAGAGGTACCACTGTACTGTAAATGTGCTAAATGCCTTATTAAAATGGGCAAAATTATACCTAGGGTCCAATCCAGGAAAAAAATGTCACCATTAAACCCCTCTGAAAACAGTGACCATCTTGTTTCATTAATTTTTATGGGACCTAGGTAATAATGACTGTCTGAATTGCGGAGGGTGTCATAACGTTTAAGTTGCTGCTGGCCTTTGGCTTTGTTGGGTAATTGGCCTTTATGCAAACTACTGTTTAGATGGTTTCCTTCGGGAAGTCATTGCTCTGTACTGACTCTTGTAAAATATAAAGGTGAATATTAATACAGGTAATACCTTGCTTTTTTAAAAAAATATATGATTAACTTGGTATTTTTGTGTTAGCGTGATTTAAGTGCTTTAGACTCCAGTCCTACACTTACTTCCCTGGGAGTGAGCCCCACTGAACTCTGGGGCTTACTTCTGAGTATACATATGTAGGATTGCATTGTCAATAAGCTTAGGGTAGTGTTATTTCAATATTACCCTTTAGCAGTTATGTAACTGACTTCATTGAATCATTTTGTATAATTATAATTCAGTTAATTATAGCCTTAGTATTGTTTATTGCACCTTATATTTTAACATGAATATTGTAATATCCTCTATATTAAGATACTGTTTTTGCTGTGACTTATTATTGCTTCGTCAGTTTAGATGTAAGCCAAAATTATCTTGAGTATTATATATAGAAAGATGCTATATAAATAAAGTTGGCATTGACTCACATTTTTATTTCATTTTTAACAGAAGTTGCAGAACTTGAAGTAAATTTACCTTGTAAGTATAGTGTTCAGAAGGTTTTCTGAGGAGTGTACAAACTCTTCTTTTCCAATGTATATCATTTTCAGATAGCTGCAGATATTGCAACCTGGGACTCCTTTGGGAGGAAGGGTGGGATATACATTTATTTAATAAATTAATAGATTTATGCATGAACTCAGCTCAGATTGTAGTTACCTTTTGTAAATATTAACTGCACAATAAATTCCCTTGTGAGGCCTTTTTCTCTTTCGTTCCTATGTTTGTTGCCTTCCCCTCCACGGCTTGTCAGAAATGTCACAATTGGTGGTTATTTTCAGATTTTTCAATTTTGTTTTTCAGGTACATGTGAAGTAAACTTTCCTGACCCAAATAAACTCCATTATTTTCTCCTAACTGTAAACCCAGGTAATCTTTTAAGAATGTATTTTGAAACTGTTAATGGTAAGCGCAGAGTGTTCTATAAACACTCAAATCCCTTTGTAAATGCACGCGCACAATTTTCAGCCTTCTCTTTTGAAATTATTTGGGGAAACTGAAGGTGAACATTTGTTATTTGAAAAGAAATGTAGAGTAAGAGGATAGATATATTTATATTTTGATGGTTAACTTACAGCCATACTTGATGCATCAAAGCTATGCAATGCCCCCCCCAAAAGAACTACACTAATTCAAGAATACAGTAAAAGCAAGTGGCAAAACAAAAAGGTACAATTTTTTAAAAAGATACTTACGTTTTAAAATCAAATGTAATAGACTAGGTATATAATAAGTTAAACACCAAAATAATAAATTAGAGCAAATGTTCTTTTTTTAATTCTGTCAAACTCTACAATTCTATGATTCTGTGGTTTATATGCCACCTTTTCTTCCAAGGAGCTCACGGTGGTGAACCTGGTTTTCCTCCCCAGTTCATCCTTCTGACCACCCTGTGAGCTGTAGCTTAGGCTAAGTGATGGTGACCCAGTGAGCCTCATGGCTGGGTGGGATTCAAACCTGGTCTCCCAGGTCATAGCCCAACACTCTAACCATTACTGGCTCTATAACATCACAAGAAAAGTTAATGTTCTTGATCTTATGGCAAGCTGTTTTCCAAAAATCTGGTATCTTTGGTCATGGACAATATACAGTACATGATATGTATCAGAATATGGACAAGTACATCTCCAGCACCTTTTGCTGATTCTGGTGTAAATTTAACTTGGCCTACTAGCATCTGCACAAAATTATATAAAACCTTTTTGCATGAGTTTGAACAAGTTTGAGTAGATGTAGCCCTCCAAATCCAAATGTCCCACGTTACACATTTGACTCAGAAATCTTATCCGTTGATTGCTCAAAATCAGCACCTCATTCTGTGTACTATTATACAATTAACGTCTTCACAAAATTTTCATAAAACGTCTTAAGGCATCTTTACATGAGTTACAGAAATACTATACAAGATAAATAGCAGGGAAATCAGCCCCATACTACTTCATTTGCTACACAGTGTAAATAAAAACCTTTAGCAGTAAAGCTTAACAAAAGATAAATTGCTGATAATTCAGTTGACTCTTCCAGATAACTATTTCGGGGGTTATTGTGTATTTCTGTTACATATGCTATATTCTATACTATATTCTACATATCGAATATATGTATTCTACATATACTATATTCTATAGTATGTAGAGAATGCGTAGTTTGAAATTTAACTAGTACTGTCACATTGATCATGCTGGTTGGAGATCGTATTTCTTGAGTCTTTCTCAGGATAAGTAGTAAGTGTTTAGCTTGCATGAAAAATAATTACTGGTATGTGGTTTGGTACCATGTCAATGTAAAAGGGACGCGGGTGGCGCTGTGGGTTAAACCACAGAGCCTAGGACTTGCCAATCAGAAGGTCGGCGGTTCAAATCCCCGCAACGGGGTGAGCTCCCGTTGCTCGGTCCCTGCTCCTACCAACCTTCTTTGAACTCCCTCCCTCCCTCCCCAGCCCTGCCTTTTGGGCTTCCCATAGCCATCTGGTTGGCTGCTATGAGATCAGGAGGTTGTACTGAGACTGATCTAGCAGGACTTTCCTTATGTTCTGCTGCCATCACTTCTACTTTGACCATAAGCCTCATCTAGCTGAAATATGCTTAAGAATATAGGGTGCTGAAGCCAGTTGTCTCAGACTTTCACCACCTTTGGTTAGAAAAAATCATGAGCAGAGGGTGACATCCAATCCAACAGGGCTTTCCCTTCCTTCCTCTCTCTCCTTCAACCCTGACCCTCCACATCCGCTCCAGAGTGTCCCCCAGCCCACTGTTCCTTCCATTGGCAGATGGACACCATTGGATTTCACCTGTAACTTCCCTAGATCACTATCTTTTCTGTGCTGTTGCATATTTCCTTTAAGCTTCTGTTTTTCCTTTAACAGATGAAGGTTATTATCAAAATGGAACATTTCAGTTTGAAATTGAAGTTCCTGATGCCTATAATATGGTGGTAAGTAATTAGAACAGTTTAATACTTACTGAGTTTCCTTTTACAATAGGCTTCGAAAAGCAGTTGTTTTTTAACTGTATGGCACTGTACTTGATTATGGCCATATTGTCCAGGTTATATACATTTATTGTCCAGGTTATATACATTCAGTTCTATACATTTCAATAGTTTTACAGTCATTTTAACATTTCAAAACTAGACTTCCTTCCTCCTCTTTCTGCAGTTCCTTAAATTTATTTTTATCATTTCCTGCATGTTCTAAATTAACTTAACTTACTCTTTTATTCGTGTATTCTTATGAAACTGCAGGTTATTACAATAATCCTGCCAATGTTCTTATCTGTTTACAGTTTATTTGTACATATTCAATAAACCATTTCCATTCTTTTGTAAAAAGTTTGTTATCTTGATTTCCTATTTTTCCGGTAATATTTGCCATTTCTGAATAGTCCATAAGTTTTTGTATCCATTCTTCTTTCATTGGGACTACTTCTTTCCATTTTTGGGCAAATAACATTCTTGCCACTGTAGTTTCATACGTGAATAAATTTCTGTACTGTTTAGGTAGTACTACCCCTATAATTCCCAGAAGAAAAGCTTCTTCTTTTTTACAAATGCTATTTTAAACACCTTTTTCTTCAACCTCTCTTGCTCCCTTTTTGTCTCTTGCCACCACTTGTACTTTCTTGGAAGATTCATCCAAATTGAATGTTTTAAGCTTTAATTCTTGCACTGTTTTTTCCAACTCTAATGTTTTATGTGACAGTACTTTAATTTCTGTTGTCAAATTTGCGACCTCAGCAGCGTTATTGTCTGTTTTCTGTTCCAGTCTCTGTGTTCCTTCCTTCATTTCTTTGCTCATTTCTAATAAAATTATCATTAAATCAGACTCTGTGTCCCCTTCTGTAATTGAACCTTTTCTTTGACCTGGTTTTGTATTTGGGCCTCATGGTGGTTTTTTTTTTGCTGTATTAGCCATGATTTTATCAAAAAAGATTTTTTTTCCTTTTTAAAAAAAGTTACAAAATGCAAAATAATTTTGGGTTTTTATTTTACATAATAACTAAATAGTTTTAAATAAGTTTAAAGAATACTTTAAACTTCAGTTCTCAATTTCTATATAAAAAGAAAATCAATACTTATATCAAAATACCAATAGGTGGCGAGCTCTCCTTTCTTATGAGAAAGTACTTAAAAAAGAGAAAAAGCCAAATAAAAAAACCCCTGTAATTATTTTTCCAGCCACACTGTGTTGCTTGTGTTTCTGTCCTTTTTCTCTCACTCTGCTTTCCCTTTTATCTATTGTTTTGGCTTCTTATTTCCTGTTTTCCCTCCTTTACCACAACATATTAACAAGATTTCCCAGGATCTAAGAAAATAAAAAATGAAATAACCTTTAATCCAAACTTTTTTTAGCTCATGTGAAAGTTTTAAAAATCTCCTTTTCCATTCACTAAAACGATATCGTTCCACAGTGTATCTTTCTTCAGCATCTTCAAAAAGCCTCATAATATCCACGTGTGTGAGAGAGGGGTGTGTGTTTAAGATCTTTTCGTACCAAGTCTCCTTTTCCCTTTTCTTCAGCTTCTTCAAAAAGCCCACTAATTACACAGACAAGGTTCATTTCAAAGAAAAAAATTGCCACATCTCCAAATTGTTTCTGATCTGTATTGGACCCTAATAATAAAAATAAAAATATTTAACCATCCGATTATGATGTGCTCTAAAAATATTTCCAAACCAGTCCTGATTTAAAATTTTAAATCCATAAATATAGTTTCTGTCTCTTTTAGTTCATAAAAAGTAGCAAAGGAAATAAATATGTTTCTTAAAGTATTAAGATGAATAATTCACAAAGTTCTTGTCCTGCTTTCTTCTCTTATCACCCCAATGTCTAAAATTCATTTCCAGTTTGGTAAGCTTGCTGGAAAAGCATTATAAAGTCTTAAACTTATGCATCCAATATTAGCTCAAATCACAATGTTAATTCAACTCATCCAATGGAAGGCTTAAAAAGAAAAATCATTAGCGGGTAATTTATTTATTTTTTCTTAGCCCCTGCAGATTTTATTCCATGCCGATTCATACCCGCTTCCCAGGAGGGACATCCTCTTTACCTCCCTGGTGTGGATCCAGTTGATAAATTCATCTTAAATATATATTTTTAAAAAATTATCTTGTCCAAATTGGTCCGATTTCCTTTTACTTTTTAAAGAAGTCGCTGCTTTAATGGGGGCACTTAAGGCATTTTGCTGTGAAGTCTGTGTTCAGTCTTGGTGCTCTCGCTGCTCCCTCCAGAGCTTTGGGGGCTCCTAGAGAGCCTTCTCCGACACCGCTGGACCCTTCAGAACCCAAATGTTCCTTCCGGGCTTTTTAGAGAAGGCGCTTTGCCCGTGCTCCCTTTTTGCCTCCTCGCAGCAATTAGGTTGCTCAGGACGAGCGATCCCCGGCGTCCACCATAGCCTGCAGCAGACCCAGAGCTCCCAGGTTATTCATATTCTTTATCGATTAGGAATTTGTAAAAATGTGAATGAGTTTTGTATGATGCTTGGGAAATTTTCAACACTGGAGAGCAATCCTCTTGAATTAAATCTCATCAGATATAGGTATAATTCTGAAGTTATCAAAAGAAAACTACCGTATTTTGCATAGAGTGTACTTATATACTCTGTTTCTATTTCTGAAGAGCACGCAAGATACCATTCTGAATTGATGTTTTTTGGGACTACAACTCCCATCATCCCTAGCTAACAGGACCAGTGGTCAGGGATGATGGGAATTGTAGTCCCAAAACATTTGGAGGGCCAAGTTTGGGGGTGCCTGTACTAGATAGTGTCTTCAGCTGCTTCCTGCTCTGCCCATTGTAAATCATTAGACAGTTTTTGTTTTAATTATTATTTTGAAAGCAGAAATAAAATTGTTGATAAAATCTGAAATATAAAAATTAGCCTCCCTTGGATTTGTTCTCATGTGAAAGGTACACATATGTGTTTGTGGTTTAAGGTTTCTGAGAATAGGATTATATAAAAAGGAGCTGCTACAACATTCTCACCAGGCTCTTGTAGTATTTTTTGCCTCGCATAATCAACTTTTATAGAAAAATAAGTATTCTTGTTAATGTTTTCACACCTTTTCTGGATGAAAAAATAACCCTGGTAATTGCAGTCAAATACACAACAGCAGCTGAAGTTTGAATGTGTGAATATGATTGGCAGAACTATGAAATTAATTTCTGAAAGAGTTAGCTGTTGTTTTTACCAGTAAGGATTATTTTGTAGCTGCATATTATAATTGTATTTTCCGGTGTTTATAAAGAATCTGTTTGTTTAATCAGTTTAAGTATGTGATACAAAGATTTGTGGGGATGAAAGAGAGAGAAAATAGAAATATTGGATTGACTTTAGAATCTAACCAGACTAATTAAGTTAGATGGTTATTAGTTATAATAAATTACTTGAATTGATCATCTTATTTTAAAATATGTTTGGTAGTCACATTTGTCTGAGTTTTGCAGAGCTGATTTCTAAAAAATAATAATACAGAATGTTACTATAACAGCTACTCACTTCAGTAAAAAAGCCGCAAAAGAAAAAGCGCTCCTCCATCCATCCTTATTGAGGTTTCTGGCTGCAGGTTAACTGGGACTGAACCTGGCCACAGAATAAAACGGGGAGCGCATATTGCTATTTTAAGTGTCTCTTCCTCCCATATTGTTCCTTGATCATGTTTTTAAATTGCTGTTTTTATTGTATATTACCCTGAGATAATTGTATAAAAGGTGATCAATAAATTAATGATAATAATAATCTCTTACATTTACAACCACACCCTTGCACCTACTCAGACCTTCATGCACACAACGGAAAAAAATCATATGAACTGAAGAGCATTTATTTTTAACGAGATTCTAGAGAGCTGAATTAAGTGTACTCAAGGATTGTAGTTGTAGATCTTCTCTGAACAGATTCAGCATGTTGCTGCTTCATAATCTGCCATAAATGTTACTTAGTGTTTGCTAATGTTGATGTGGCAAGGATTAGAAGGAACATGAAGTGAGGGTTACTAGACTGGCAAATTTAAATACGCGTCACGTTTTGATGATGATGATAAAACAGATTTCCCCCACAAATGTAAACCAGAATCCATTCCAGAAGTCCGTTCAACTTTCAAAACGTTCGGAAACCAAAGTGCGGCTTCCGATTGTTTTCTGGATAAGTAACGGGGGGGGGGGTGCGGGCTGGGGGGTGGCACACGGTGCAAATGTCTGGAGAGTGGATGTCCAATACAATGTGATCTCCTGATTTGTCCTTCAGCTTGGGCAGCTTTGTAATCTTATGTTTTATTTTCTGGCAGCCTCCCAAAGTGAAATGTTTGACTAGAATCTGGCATCCCAACATCACGGAGACAGGGGAAATCTGTTTAAGGTAATAAACAATTTTTATAGCTCACTTCTCTTATTCTATTGTCAGAGTTAAATGCCAGTAGATGAAATGGCTATTTCTTGTGAGTATGTAGGAGGTAGAGAAAGAGCATATATCACTGTCAAATGGCTCCTTCCCAAACGGGAATTACTTCAGCATAAGTATGCATGAAAAGTTTCTCCTGGTTTGCTCAAACTCCACACCAGGCAGTAATGTTTGTAAAACAACAAACAAACAAACCACCCATACAGAAGCCTGTCTTATGATGCTCTGTAGCTGAACCAACCTGGTTAACGCAGCCACCTCTCTGCCAAGAGCTTTGTTTGCTTTAAATGCTGTGTTATTTGGATCTTGCTAACTATGAAAGAGCAAGTTCAGCCTGCTGCAATAAAAGAAGAGAGGCTACTACATCTTACCAAGCTGAATGTACACAGGCATTTCCCACAGGAAAGGTGCCATTTCACTTTCCTCCCCTAACCTATGCACATGTGAGACACTGATACACACCATATTGCGGCCAGCAAAGGTTGGTGGGTCTCCATCAACTGAAAAGGCCCACAGAGGAATAAGTGGGACTGGGCTTAGGCTAGCAGTTGCACTGCATTTGCTGCTACCAAGTGGGCAGGGAATCTCACTGAGGAAGAAAAGAAAACATGCATGCCAGACTAAACAAACAATGAAGAAGAATCAGAGAGGGGATTCAAATGACTTGCACCCAGAACTCACCTTCTATTGGTCACACATGCACTCACCACATACAGACAGACAGACAGACACAAACCTCCCTTCCTCTCTCGATCTACCCAAATGCGTTTCTTGGTCACCTTTCTCTGCCTTAAAAATGTGTGTCCAGGCTACCAGATAGGCAGAGAAGCAATCAGGAAAACCATCCCAATTGCTTCTCCAACACTAAGACAAAAAACATTTTGGGGTTTTGCAAACCCACAACAGCCTGAAACAGGACAAAGGCTGGCAGAAAATGACCAGGGAACTCATCCCCAACACTTTCTCCAACTACCACACACAAAGCTATGGCAAAAGCCCTTTGGGGGATTGCAAGCCCCCCCCCCCTTGCAATGAATCGGTGGGTGGGGATAATATTTCCATCTCTTCTCCAAAGTGACCGATAGCAGAGCCAAACAGTTGGGAGATGTGGATCCTGGAGGCAGAGGCCCCAGGGCTGAAAGGAGGGCTGACAGCAGAGCAGGGTGGCTGACTTCGCTTGGGCTGCCCATCCATCACCCCTTTGCCACACTGTGGTTTGCAGCGTCACCTGTCTGTGGCCAAGTGAACTGCAGCGTGACGGCATCTTACAGTTTTAGATTATTAGTTAGATTCTTTACCCACCCTTTACCACAGAGGCCCAGGGCTGGTTACTGCAATGTAAAATGCAACATTAAAAACAGATTAAAACAAATTGCAGTCACAACCAGTTGATACAAAATTGTGGGAGCAAAATGGACTGATTGAATTAAGAACCTTGATGAAAGACAGAGTAGTCAGACTATATCTCCAAATGATATGAGGTGGGACAAGACCAGCTGCTTACACTATTTGCCAAGTTTGTGTGCAGTCACCTATATGTAGGGGTACACATACACCCAAATGACTTTTCAGCTATTAATATCAAAATTTCTGTCATTCCTTAGCAGGCAGTTAGTTGCCTGTGCATTTAATTTGTCTCTTAAATCCTAGAGTAAGCAAAGCACATATGAATTCAGTGTATAATATGTATTTGCATCTTTATTTCAGTTTATTGAGAGAACATTCAATTGATGGCACTGGCTGGGCTCCAACTAGAACATTAAAGGTAGTATTATCTTAAACATACAAATGTGATAATCTTTATCTTTATCAGGTGAAAACTTTCATAAATCAGAAACTTTTGTGTCGATCTTCAGGGCAAATTTTAACAAATTGTTGTTATCTTGATTTGAATGGTGAATACATGCTCTCTAATAAGATTAATTTCTTGCCTCTTCCAATAAATAAATGGGACCTAAATGTGGTTTCATTGTTTATTTTTTTAACCCAAGCTGTATTTTTTGTGTTCTATGAAAGTTTTGGTTTCTCTAAGGCATATGCCCCTGTTCACCTATGAAGTGGATGTGAGAGGTTGTCTCGCTAAGGCAAAAGGGAGTATTGGGAGAAGTGGGATAAAGCCTATTCCACCGTACGGTCATGCTGGAAATGGTTCGCTTTCCCCACCATAGGCTTTGCCTCATAGATACCTTGAAATTAAATGCTTAAGGGTCGGGTGTTTTGTTTTTTTACATTCTTTATGGAAAGCTCAACATTTACTGAACATTTTGTGCTAGAATTCAATATTTTTGCATTTTGCCTTTGGTAAAAAATAAGTAAGAATGCGTTGTTCAACTTCTTTGACTGAATCCACTTCTTTTTCTTTTCAGGATGTTGTTTGGGGATTAAATTCATTATTTACTGTAAGTAACAAATGCACTGGCTGAGATCTTTTTCAGTTGGCCTCATCACACTTGCCCTTTGCAAAAGAAAACAGTGCTTACAGCTTCTAGAAGAGTTACTATGTGAATTTGTTGCATCAAAGGTGTTGTAGGGCCTGAAATATCATCATCTTATTTATGATTGCATAAGCTTCAGTGAACTAGAGTCTCCTTGCATTCACTTGATTAGGTAGACTGTACTAAAGCTTATGCCCTAATGAAATTAGTTCTCTTCAGAGTGTTACAAGACTCTTTGTAGTCCTTATAAACATCAGGAGCCTACTTCCCCTAGCAAATCACATTGACAAGAAAGTATGTACTCTTCTCAGGCATTTTGGCACCTAACTACAAAATGGCGCCTTCCTCCCTGTTAAAGAAAAAGAGGAATAATGATCCACATCAGGATCTGCTGTCCCAGTGGATCCTGGGTCGACCCTGACTCTTCTGTAAATTTGGCGTTTTAAGTTTATGTTGTGGTTTTATTGGGCTCTCAGTTAACTTCTATGGATGTTACCTTATGTAAACTTCTGGGGTAATAAGATCTGAATCTATGTACTGTTGCTTCTTTGAATTAACATTTCTGTGACATTTTTCTGGAAAGTAAAAGGAACGATAAATAGGTCTTAATTGCTTTTTCCCTTTAAAGCATAGCTGTCAACTTTTCCCTTTTTTTAAGGGAAATCCTATTTGGAATAAGGGAATTTCCTTTTTAAAAAGGGAAACGTTGACAGCTATGCTTTAAAGTTATGTAGTTACAGCATCAGATGGAATATATTTCTGCTCTGCTGTCCAAATTGCAATCTGAAGTAGAGATACACGGTTTATATTTATGTCTTTGACGCTGGGAAATTTAATGATTATAAGGTATTGACAATCTACGAAGAGGAAGAGGAAGTATCATTTTTATTCAATTTTATTAAAGGTTTTCAACATATAATAAAAACCAAACAAAGCTAATATTCATAAAGAGCAAAATAATAAAAAGAAAAAGGGGGGACACACTCTCACACAAAAACAAAATTTTATATTCTTTCAACCTTCTATCTTAATTTTCAGTTCACAAACATAAATCCACATCTTCCCAGCTCCCACCTGGGACAGTTCCCATCTTTATCAGCCTCACACCCTGAGAAAAACCACTCGATTCTGTCTCTCACACAGATCTCGTCTATCATTTTTTTCTCTGTATGTATCTTCGTATCATATTATCATCTCATCTCATACTTATATAATTTAATATTAATCAAAACAAACTATAAAAACTTAAATAATAAGGGGGGAGAGGTACTTCCACCTTCTTTCTGCCAATTATGTATAATGCAGTTGTTTCTAACATTTGGCAGATACACTCCATAGTAACTCCTAGCTGCAGGTGGCATGCAGCTTTCTGCCATCTGCTAATGGTATTTCTTCAAATTTCCTCTGCAGGCCTCCAGCATCGCCAGTTCTTATACTCAATCAGTTCAATATGACGTTTCATTTTAGAATGTCCCAAACTAATATTTCTCCAGTTTCTTATGGGATACTTCTTTTTGTGGATTCCAGAACATCTCAATAAAATGAGAATTCACATTTATTTGCCTGATGCTTAATCAATAAATCATAACCTCATGCTTTTCTCTCCTGCTTTTCCAGTTTTTTAATCAATCTTCCTCCAGGAGATAGGAAACATTTTCATCTGACTTCTCTTTAAGGACGTTTCGATGTGAGCATTTTTTATTTTTGAATGATTTTCGGCTCATGAGTTTACGACAGGCACTTTCCCCAATAATATTTTTGTATCTCTGTCTCCACACCGCCATCTGCTGGGTTGAATTTATCCTCTCTTTCTGAGTCTTCATAATTCATTAAAAATGGGTCCTCTTGTTTTTCATCCAGACTCACATCACCTCCCATTGGTCTCATCTGCATTCCAATGTAAGGTTGCCATATTTTTTTCAGTGAATCAAGGGACACTTGTCAACTGGATTTTGTATAGGGACTGATTTGTAAATCCAGGGACTGTCCCCGGGAAACGTGGACGTCTGGTAACCTTATTCCAATGTCTCTAACCATACTCCAAAATTCCAATTTCAACTGCATTAACTGCTCTTTAAGCATTTATTACAAGAGGCCCAAAATCAGCCTTCATGATCACTGGATTTCTCTTCCAGAGCTGTGATGCAGCTGTAAATTCAGCCACCGTCTCTCATCCACTCAACACAAAGAAACTGCGAGTTATCAAGTACATAAATGATAGGTTGTAGACAGTTGAAAAGTCACAGTCTGATCTGCATTTTTCAAAGTTATCAGATATTTAGAGCGTCTTGAAGACATTTCCAGCCTGTTACGATATTTTATATTATTTTTGTAGTCCTTAGCAACCTTTATCACTGGGTGCTATTGACAAATAGAGAGTCCAGTTTACTTCTCTTTCCAATCCGTTAAAAAAAATTAATGCAGTGGAGATGCAAACCCGACGCCCTCATTTCAGGGCGATTATTCGGTGTATGAGCTGCTGTAACTCCTTGTTCTAAGCGCCCCTTCCCTGGAAGTTTCACCTTCTTCCCCATAACAATGGGCAAGTGTCTCTTCAGAACTGAGGCTGGCTTCCCAGGTATTCTGACCACCTCTTATTAACAAATAATTATCCCTGGTGGCAGACAAGCTAGCAGTGGATTCCCTTCAGCTTCCTGTGCTCCTCCAGAGGTCTGAAACAGCATCATTTTTAAACCTCCCTTATAAATAATTATGCACCCAGGACCATATTTTCTACATCAAAGTATTCTTTCTACTTCAAAGGCAGACTTTGTGAATTAACTGAATTGTGTGTGTCCTGCCCCAATTTAAGCACATTCTACAATATAAACTCAGAAGAACCACGAGACATTGGAAAATGTAAGGCCTGACAAGCTGTAGAATCTGCATAATCTGAACAATTGCCTGTATATGTGCTTTACGAGGATTTATATTTCAAGAAGTATCCACATCTCCCCCCCAAAAAAAGTGTAAACAACAGATTGTTTCAGATCACAGGTTCTGAATACTGCTCAGATTGAATAGGCTAATGACCTCTTCCCTCAGGGCTGCTGGTCCAATTAACTTGGGATGCCTTGGGCAGCTTTTATGTAAAAATAAAAATATCAGTTGACCTGATCACATATAGCATGTGCAATTTAGGCCTGAGCTATGTTTTTAAAGCTAGTATAATATTTTATTTTTGTTTAAAAGACACCACATTTTGGGGGGTTTTGTTTAGAGGATTTAAAAAAAACAACCAAGAAAAGCAGAATATTGTAGGTGCAATATACCACTTTCAGCACCAACCACTGCAAAAATAATTGCCAGACAATCTTCTGTTTCCATAGTGATGATTTCTTTCTCCTCCTTCTCACAATGACTTAATTACTGCTTGAGATTGTCAACTCTCAGGCTGCTTTGATTTGAACAAGGTTAAATTTTAGCCTTCTTGCAAAAGAGTAGTAGTGTTTGTTGCAGAGAGAATTTTGGAACTTTGGACCTTATTGTCTAGTAAAACTAGCTAAAATTAGTCATATCTGAGACTGCAATCCTACACACACTTTGAATTAAGCCTCATGGAAATAGTGGAAATCCCATTGAAACCACTTAAGTCCTATTGCTTTCATAGGATTTATAGTTCACTTGTATGCATATCTATTCTGAAGGAATTCATTCAGGTACAAATTTATAGAACTGCAGCCTTATTTTAACTAATTTTAGATAGATTGGAAGCGTTGCATTCTCCTATAGGGTAACTTGATTATTGTTTTTATTGAGTGAAAAGTTAATGGAATTATGGACATGTTTATTTTGTGGAGACGTAATATTAACATGGTTACTTGCTTGGAACTGAAGTATTGCTCACCCAGTTCTTGGATAACAGCATGTGCGCACATGCACACGCAACCTGCCGAATGGTGAACCTTTGTTGAAATGGAGGAGTGGGTTGGTTTGTGATAAGGCATAGCAACCTGATTCTTAAAGTCTTAAAGTAAAAAATTGCAGTAGGCTTCCCTAAGGGTTTTGGTTTGCCTTTAGGTTCTAGATTTATTTATCTAATTCTTATCCAACTGTTGCTCTGGGCTAAATTCAATCTCTTTGGCTCAGTTAAGTGTCACAGATCACCATGAATGGGCTTTGGACTTACTGCACTCCTTCCTCCCCTTGTACGCTTCAATTCTTTTCCTCACTTCCTGGTTTATGTTAACCATAGTTGGCCAGAGTATATGAATTGAGCAAACAATGGTTGTTGCAAACCATAATTCAGCTGCAAAGCAGAGTTCAAAACTTGTTTGAAGCGGGTTTCCAGTGCTATTTTGGAGGCAATGTTAGTGTGGTTAGTCCATTGTTTTTACAATTGTTGGAAATCTGATCAATAAATTCTGTTGTCCATTCCAACCTTGTAACATTAGAACAGCAACAGCAGTCGCCCAAGCTATGATCCCAATACTATAGAATATTGAAAGAGATTTAAAACTTATTTACTGAGCTTTCAGAGGGTAAGAGATCTTCATTTTTCTCTGAGGCTACCAGTACAGCTTTGTGGGGTTTTAAATATATATTTCTGCTGTTGTGACCAGCTACTTTAAACCACTAGAGAAAGTGGCATGAAAGTGAAAGTATTTAAAATAAACAAGTGAGGGAAAGAATTGAGAGTGTAAATGGAATGGAAAGAACCCAAGGCACAGCCTGTTAACTTGGTTGTGACATCTGAACCAGGTCTTTGCAAACACCTTAATATAGCCTCTGAATGCTTAGATTTTCAATTTGTATAATGAATTTCCGTATATATAAGAATTTTCGTTAAATTCCATGGATGGGGTTCCAGAGATCTCATTGAGTCAGTCCAAGAGCTTGTACATTCTATATGAGACATCTGACTCTTTTTTATGACATCAGACCATTATACCACATCATAAACAGTTTGCCGTGTGGTAGAAAGGGTTAGTTTCAAAGTTCATTTGTATGATAGTTATAGCCAACCATTTTCTTAAATGTCTGGTTTTTTTCTCTTCAGGATCTCTTGAATTTTGATGATCCTTTGAATATTGAAGCTGCAGAGCATCATTTACGCGACAAGGTGAGTAGCAGTGTACTAAATATATAATCTTATGAGAATACGGCTCAGTTTTCTAATCTCTTGTGTAGCCTTTGACAGGGAATGATTTCTGTGCATCAATATTTAACAAGCATCATTAAAAAAAGTATTCAATGGATTTTGGATCTCCCTTCTCCACTGCACAATAATATGGCATTAATGTTTGTGCAGAATGCTGGATCTTCTCTTTCTGCCTGCAAGCCCCTGTGCCCACCCCAATAATGCCAGAGTGTTTGGTGCCCCTCCACAGTGACTGGGAGCAGGAGCAAGGTGCAATGGGTGGGAAGAATTGGGGGAGGGGAGGGAACACCCTACAAGCAGAAGTATATTCAACTCATGCACTTGCATCTTTCTATCCAAACCACCATGATTATACTGTGAACTCTATAAAGTTTATTGTGTCGTTCAGTAAGAACAGTAATGAGTTATAGCCAAAGAGCCATAGGTAGAATCTGATTGCACAAACAATTGTAGAACAATACTGTTGGCCTATGCTGCGGAAATCGATTCTTGGAAAATGGTGAAATACATTTTTTTGGAAATTTTTAATCATATTGATTTTTTAATCACTTTCTTTAAAAAAAATTGTAACTTAAATGTAGAAGTTAATGTAAGCCCATGATGTGGCATATCATATTAAAGCCCATGAAGTTCTGAGGCGATTGATATTTTTAGTTTTGAAATATCTCAATTTTGGGCTGAGCCTTTAAGGTTATTGTTGCCAATTTTGGCCAAAGTTGCCAATTTTATTAAATTTCAGACCCTCATAACTCAAAAACAGGATGAGATAAAAATGTACATTTTTAGATTTAAACTTAGTTTTGATCATTCAACAAGTATTCAAAATATTAAGAAAATTGGATTACATGAGGTAAAAAATAATAATGGATCACTTGATATGGAATGACTCTGTAATGCTATCATCAGTACATTCTCTAGCAATTCTTGTGCATTCCAGAACATTTTTGAGATTGAGTTTCAGTTTCTAGTACTAGCCATAAAACTGCCTTTTCACAGTGAAATGCAGCCCAATGCATAAATGTGCACAAGTGTTCAGAGTTTGGGTATCTCCTTACCACACTGCTGAGATATTTTGTGGTGGTAATAGTGATTCAGTAGCTGGCATGCACTTTTGCCTTAAGACTAATTTATTGGAATGCCAAGTTTTATCATTAGGACTAGGACCTAGGAGACCAAAGTTGAAATCCCTCACCAAGTTACCTTGGACTATTCTGTGTGTCTCAGCCTAACCTACACCAAAAGGTTATTCTGAAGATGAAATGGGGAGGGAGAGAATCTCCTACAGCTTGTAGGAAAGATGGGACATAAATACATTTTGAAAGTAAGGGCTACAGGTGTGGGTGTGGACAAGATACAACAAAAGGTTGCAGTGTAAAGTCCTTCATGCCGTCTTGCACCCCACCCACCTTTCTAAAATAGCAAATGGAAGTCATGGGTGAAAATATTGGAGAAAGAATATTTTGAAACTATCTAGAGATCTCTGCTGTTGCAGAGACTTAGAAGTAGGTGACAGATCAGGCAATTTAGTAAGATCTATTGAGTTTCTAGTGTGTCCTTTATAACTGAGTTGCTTTTTTATTTATTTTATGAATTGTTTTTATTGCAGTGGTACCTTGGTTCTCAAACTTAATCCGTTCCAGGAGTCCATTTGACTCCCGAAACTGTTCGAAAATCAAGGTGTAGCCTCCAATTGGCTGCAGGAGTTTCCTGCACTCAAGCGGAAGCCAAGTTGGACGTTTGACTTCTGAAAAATGTTAGCAAACCAGAACACTTACTTCCAGGTTTGCAGCGTTCAGGAGCCAATTTGTTCGACAACTGAGCCGTTCGAGAACCAAGGTACCACTGTATATTACTTTCCTGACACAATCAAAGCCATTTCCGTTAGCAGAAAGAATTATTCCATACCAACAATATAACCAGCATAATAGAAAACATCAGGTGCAAGCAAGACACGTCTTACATCTTTTCCAAAACAACAACAAACACCTTTTCTCAGCTGTTCAGGAAGAAAGGCCTACAAATTCAGTTCTGCTACTATAAAGGTTTGCTGTCTAGCCACCACCATGCAAACCTGAACAGTAAGGCTTACTGACTAGTGAGAGCAGACAGTCCTCTTGGCTAGGCTCAACACATTGAAATGTTTAGCCGCAAAAGAGTATTATTTGTTCAGGGTGCATCATCAATTCTTAGACTAGCATTTACCAATGAATAAGCAATACATATCTCATGGCAGGAAAGCAAAAACACTTTTCAGAAGAAGGAGCTGCTATTTTGTGTATAATATGAATACCGCAGATAGCTGAACAGAGGGGAAGGGAAATAGTGTAGCTGCTCTACTCTCTTATTTGTTTGCTTTTGCCCTTCTTAATACTTTTTGTGATCATTGTGATGAATACCTTGAATCAAACTGAGATACCCAAAAAAAGTGTTAATGCTTCCTAGGATCTGTTTGCCAACGCTGTACGGCATGTTGCTTTTGGCACTGAGGGGAATGTGGGGTCTCCTATTTTAAGACAACCTGGAAAACGCGGCTTGTGCCTACGTCTCTTGGAACACCCAGGGTATATCTTGTTGGATTTCAGCTTCAGTATTTTGTGTGTGATGCAAAGTGTACTACTGCTTGGCAATTAATATTTTTGGGGTGGGGAAGAAGGCAGAAGGTTCAGCTCATTACAAATCACAGTTAGTGCTAATGAACAAATTAGGTTGCTTTGCACACCTGACAGTCGAGCACAAAGGGACCATCTGTCCAGTAGCTGTATGAATGTCCCTGTTTTTGATTCACTCACTTAGAACTTGTCACCTTTTCAGGAAGATATGCACAAGCAGCAGCAGCATCTTCATGAGGGTTTCTGCTGTATTTAAATCACTGTTTTTCTACTAGAAATTCAGATGCAGAACTTAAGAATTGCCAGTTGTCGATGAAAAGCAAAAAAGACTTTTCTGTAATTCACTTTCCACATCTCTAAGGCTTTTCAGTAACTTCACAGTACAGTGTAATCACATCACACACACATTTTACTTGAGTGAATTCAATTACACATACTCGACTCCACTGGTGGCAACGGCTTTCCTGGCACAGTTGCAGCACAGGAGAGGGAGATATTAAGGCAGGAGAGTAGGAAGATGCCCGTCTCTCTCAGCTGCAAGACGAGCAGGGAAGCAGAGACAGCTGGAGAAGAAGAAACCCTAGTTCCATCAGCTACAAAACAAGTGGGGAAGCAACAGAGACAGGCAGAGGAAGAAGAAACTCAGCCTTCAATGCCTGTGGAAGGGAGGAGAGAGGCAAACAGAGATAGATGCAGGCAGAAGAAATTGGAATGGAACTTTCTTTTACAAGAAAGACTTTTCTGGCCAACTGTATGCCCCACCTTCCTATAGCTCTCTATGGAGTAAGGACGCTCTGTTCACTTTCTGGTCTGTTTCTCTGGCTTTCTAGACTTCTTACACAACTGGAAGTATGCTGCGACTATAATGCAGACGTATGCTTTGTAGTGGGTAGAAGGAGGAATGGTCTTCTGTTCTTCGGAGGAGAAGCAGCAATAATTCCCTCCTTCACACGCTAAAAACTACCCCACCACTCAGAACTCAGCACAACATTCTTCCCTTGTTGCTCACCAGAACACAAACTAAAAAACAAATTTGTGGGAGGGTATCTAGTGAAGACAAGCATCCACAGGGGACACAGAGCCGCCAGGAATTAAGACAAGGAGTTGCAGAAAAGAATCCTTGATCTCTGTGGTGGCACAACCTTAAAAGTGCAATTTCAGCAACTAATATTACCAAAGTTTTGGATATCAGTTAATGAAGTGTACTTAGAATTGGCAAGTGAAGCAATCATTCACCCGTTGCCATTTGGTAGCACCTGTCTTCGTCAGCAGGCCTTTCAACAATGGTGATCCTCAAAACAAAAACAAAACCCTAATTTTGTTGTACAAGGTGAGCTGTGGGTTAGCTTTTCACGTATCACCCCCCACTGGAATTAAATCTGAAATAATGTTTGCTCAGGTGTCTCATTGAAATGGTGAGTCAATCAATCAATCACTGGTTTTCAATAGCTTCTCAGCCTTTTGGCTAAGAAAAAGTGTAAAAATCACTGGTTTTCGTTTCATACTAATGCATACTAAAGTAGCACTATGTATGTTGCTTTGTGAATTACCATTTCAATAGAAGTGAAGTGTCTTAGTGGGTGTCGTCAGGCTATTAAGTTATAAATAAAAAATGAATATGTGAAACTAGGTCCCATAATACAAGTTGGGAGTCAGGTGGATCTTGGGTCTGGACCCGTTGAAGTCCACTGGAACATACTATTTGCACGCCACCTCATTCTGAGTGGTATGAGATTCCAGGGGTTCCATGCACTTACCAACAGAAGCAAGCCAGCTGTTAGTTACACAAAGCAAGTGGAATTAACTCTTGATTAGGAAAAAACAGGATCTGCACAGGAGTGCCAGGCCTAATGAGCAGAGCAACTCATCTTCAGTAGCAGAAACTGAAGGTCCCCACCTTCCCACAGCGATTTGAGTCCCCTCCTCTCCAGGGCTTTTCCCAAGCAATCTCTGACGTGTCTGCAGTTTTTGCTCCTTCTGCTTCTGGGAGACCAGGGAGAGGGGAACTTGTTGTAGCAGGAGGGGCAGACAACCACATCTCTTCACCAGCTGGACTCGTCTCTCTGCCTCTTGGCCTCCTTCCTTTCCTGCTTCAGCTTCTAGTTCCAATTCTGGACTTCTCTCTGCCACAAGCTCTCCCTGCTCACTAAACCCTCTTAACTCTTCAGCTTCCAACACCTCCCAGTCGTCTTCTCCCACCACCAATACCTGGGCTCTGAGCCTTCTTCCCTTTGGGGTTCCCCAGCTGGTTCTTCCTACCATTTGTATGCGTCAAACCAGTCTGTGACAACCCAGGGTTCATGTTTCATTCAGAATGGGACACAGTGGAGCCTGTGGTGTCTTAATGATATATGGTTTACTTACACATATATACAACCTGAGCCTACAGCATCAACATCCCAAGATGACCTTTCTTCCCCCATAGCCGCAACCTTTGATTCGAACAGAAATCAAACATCACTCTCTCTGGTTTCCTAATCTTCAGCTTTTCTGCTAGCTTCTAGCTCACACCACTCAACTCTCAACTCTGGCCTTTTGTCCTAACTACCCATGAGTTGAAGGAGGGGGCTCTACCCATTTGCCATCTCGCACAGACCACCTCACCAGGAAGCTCACCTGGCAATTAAAAGAATTAGAAGGGGGCCTGGGCATTCAGTCTTCGCCCCCCAATCCCTCCTAAATCTACTTTCCATGAAATACGGAAACACAAGCTTCAGATGTATAACGTTTCATATCTCTCTGCACAATCTAATGTAGTGAGTCATACCATTCTATTTCTTTACATGTATTGGCAGGCTGAAATGTGTATATTTCCAAGTGCAGATGCTTTCTTTCAGCAAAAATGTTACCAATATTTCTGCAGACAAATCTTTCTCTGTTCCTCCCCCCACCCTCACTGGTGTAGGAGGATTTCCGATCTAAAGTGGAAGATTACATTAAGCGCTATGCAAGATGATGAAGGGAGAAGGCAGGACCATGGATTGTGTATGCAATGTTGATTGGTAACTTGATAAAACATCAAAAACCTGGAATGTGCTTGTTCTGTATCCATGTTGTTCTGAAGAAGATAACAAGCTTCAAAATAGTTCATGTCAAATGGTGAGTTCACCGTCAATACAAGAAGAAAATTGTGTATGTTGGTTGGAGAAAAGGTTGTTTTCTTAACTCTTGACAATGTTTTCTTTTCTGAAATTGTACTGTATATCTGGAATTGAGATATGCTTGAAACTTAGAAGAAATCACTATTAAGATTATTTTCACTCAAAAAAATTATTCTTGTCTAGTAAAAATTAATGGTATGTTTACTGGAACACTTAAAAATTGGCAATAAAATTGGTCTTTATAGAACTTTTAAGACGCATAAATATTTGCCTTTGCTGGAACTGAAAAAAAAGTCCTGCACTTGAGCAAAGGTAATTGCATAATTGCATAAAGCCAGTTTATACCTACTGTTGAAGTTCTTATATTTAATTTAACTTTTAAAAATTGCTGCTTTCTCTTCCTTTTTTTGCCTACAGTGTTTTTAGTTTGCATTTATTGTGCAAAGCACTTACTGAACCCAAGGCTGATTCTATGGCCTACATATAAATGCAGTGTATTATTTTTAAAACCCAATATTTTACATGGAGGTGCAATGAAAGGGAAGTGTTTTTTTAAACTATCTTTTTAAATTTTAGATTTTGCTGTGGAAAGTTGATATTTCAGACTATTATATAATAAAGTGACATGAAGTTTCAAGTAATAACTTGGGAGAACTACCCAAAGCTCTAGCACCTAATCCATGAGAGCAACTTACTTCTGCTGCAATTTCATTATCACACTCTTGCAAGCCAACTCTTCTGGGATAAAGGCACAGTTTATGAAGAGTGCTTTTAAAGCCTACTTAGCTCTATATCAAAGAATGTATATATCAGATTGCAGCATGCCTGTTGGGTGGGAGGGTGCATGTACCTCAGGAACTAGTTCAAAGCAAATGCCACACACAATGTGTGTTTATTATTTTAGCCTACTTCTTCCTGACATGTTGATCACAGCTGATACTGTAACTGGCCTGGGAATCAATTGAGAGAGCCATAGTCATCAAATTTTATTTAGGTTTCATACATAAAAGTGAAATGTATTTTGGGTTACTGTGATAAAATACCGCTAAAGCCAGAAATGAATAAATTTTTGTGTAGTTTCATGCATATGTTGTGCAAAACATTTCCTGCCTCAACAGTTACCTGTGCCATATGAAAGAATCCATTTAAATTCATCAGGTGCTTGTGATTTGCCATTATTGTAAAAACTGTAAACTTTGATAATGAAAGCCCTGAAATTGCACCATGATTTTCATAGATTTTATCAGTGTAAGACATTTGGCTGTGCAATTGTTACGATCTAGACAAAGTTATATGCTTTTAGGTCCCATCGATTTGAATGGGAAATATTTAAACATAAGTTTAACTTTCCTTTTGCCATCAATGATACTTTAAAAGTACTTAACCTTTGGCGGGATTGTACCTAGTGTGTCTTAAAGATCTGTTGCAAAACATATAGTTCCTTAAACTTGCAATGCTGCAACTCAGAACTTGGGTAAATGACCTTTTCTAGTCACTGATGTTGGTGTGCAGAGTTGGGCCTCTGAGAAATTATTCAAAAATATTCCTCTGAATCTATAAAGCAATGTGTAATTTTATTGAAAAGTATGAAAGAGATTATTCCTAATCAGGGCAGTTTTCATAAGAAGCATTTTCCCCTTTCTTAAAAAGAAAATACTGAAACAGCAGGAAAGATAAGAGCCACTGCACATTCATCTTTGTAATCAGTAACATGAATATAGCCTGGAGGACTGTTTCCCCTGTTAAACATGTATAATGTGGAAATACATTTCTTTAGGTATGATTAAAGTTATCCATAGTTTTACCATCTGCTGATTTGTCCAATAAGTGACCATCCAATCATGTATCTGGGAGGAACTTTTCACCTTAAGAAAATATCCTAAAATGGGTGCTCAGTAATTCATGCTCTTTGATAATGTATTGGTGTGAGATACTAGTTTTGTAAAACAAAAAACCCTGGCCACACTCTGGACCTTGTTTTCTCAACTGGGCAGCAAGAGGGTGACCTGAAAGTAGGGGGATATTGACATCAGTCCCTTGTCATGGTCAGATCACTTCCTGTTGAGATTCAGGTTTTCAGCACCTTTCCCCCTCCACAGAGGTGGGGAACCTAGGAGGATGGGCCACTCCAAGAGGCTGGTGAATCCAATGGGTTTCTAGGTGGCTCTGGAGTGTTTTCCATCTGATATGATGCACTCCTGTCGAAGCCCTAGCTGATCTCTGGAATATCCAAATGATGTGGGCTGTTGACACGGTCACTCCAGAGCGCCCTCTTCCACTTCATGGAGTTCTTTTGGCTCCCTGGTATATCCCAGAGCTTTGGCCAAGGAAAACAAGATGGGAGACTGCTGGAACGCAAGTCTAAGAAAACTCCAATGCAATTGAAAACTGGTGAGGGTTCCTCATCAAGCCTACCTAGTGGCAGCAAAGAAGGCTTACTTTGCTGCCTCCATTGCATCCTCATTGTGCCGTCCAGCAGAGCTTTTCTGGGTAGTGTGGGGCCTGTTACAGTCTGGCATAAAGGAAGTGACAGAACTGACAGTAGTTCGCTGTGACTTCTTTGCAAAGCATTTTGAGGATAAAATCACTTGCATCTGCCAGGACCTTGACTCAAGTGTTTCAGCAGATGAATCTTGAGAGGCGTTCAGCACACTGTCTAGTCGTGTTATCTTAGATGAGTTTAAGTTAGTAAGGACTGAGGGTGTGGACAGGGTCCTTGGGTAAGCCAGTGTGACCATGTGCTCTGGACCCTTGCCCCTCTTGGCTGGTGGCAGCTGGCTGGGCCAGGAAGGTGATTATTGTCTCCCTAGGAGAGGGGATGGTCCCTCCCTTTTCGGAAAATCTTAAGTAATTACCAGCCAGTTGCTAATCTCCCCTTGGGCAAGGTTCTTGAGTGGGTGGTTATGGACCAGATCCAGGTGCTCTTGGAGGAAACTGATTTTCTAGATCCATTTTAATTGAGTTTTGAGCTCAGTTTTGGAACAGGAACTGCTTTGGTTGCCCTGTAAAATGACCTCTGCCATCAACCATGGTATTCTTCTGGAGCTGCTATCCAAGTTCTGGGTGGGTGGCACTGTTCTGTGGTGGTTCCAGTCATACTTGGATGGTTGTCTCCAGTCCAGAGGGTGTTACTTGGGGAGTACTCTTCGACTTCGTGGAGCCTTCAGTGGGTTCAGTTTTATCCCTCATGCTGCTTAACATTTACATGAAACCTCTGAGTGGGGTCTTGGGATATGTTGTCAGCAATAGGGCTTTGCCCCGTATTGGATATTGAAATAACATTGTGATAAGTGTTTCAACAAGGCAATATACCATTGAACAAAAGGTGGAAACTTGACAGCTTCCCAGGGGGTAACTCAGCTGAACTGATTCTTTACAGATACTTTGCACATAATTTGCAGGCACAGTGTCTCCTACTATGTTTGCTCTCTCCCTCCTAACCAATAAGAAAAGATCCAGCAGCAAAGTAAACAAGGCAAAGTAAATAAATAACTAGACAAAGAACTGGAAAGCATTTCCTTCTTCTCTCACACTCGCCCCCACCAGTGGAAAAAAGATGAGGAAGAGTTTTTGTTTTTATTTTCTGGTGGTGTTTACATGGTTGGTTCCCCCTAGCTTTCCTCCATATCAAGGGATTGGTGTGACGAGGGCTTTTTGCGTGTCTACTCACAAGCAAGCCCTGCTGAATTCAATGAGGCTTACTCCCAGGAAAGGAGAAGTAAGCTTAGTTGAACTCAATGGGGCTTAAGCATGCACAGATTCCACTTAGACCTCTGAGTGGGGAAGCAGATACAACTTTACTAGTAAAGGCCCTCCACCGCAGATAGGTCGTGATATATTGAGGTATTGCGATACTTAGCTGGTGATATATCGTGATGTGGAAAACCAGACATCGCCTAGCCTTAGTCAGCAATATGCTGATGGAACAGCTCTACTCCTTTACATGGACAGATATGGCAGTGGAAGTGCTGGACATATGTCTTGCCTTGGTAATGGCCTGGATGAGATCAGGTATGTCGCTTGGGGGCACGTCTGGATCCCCTGCTATTGCCTGAGGCTCAGGTGACCTCAGTGACCTGCAGCTTCAGGAGATGGCCTGTCTGTGCCACAATCTGAACAGGAGAGCCTGACTTCTGTAGTCTGTGCTCTGGTAAGCTCTAGGTTAGATTGCTGCAACATGTTAAACGTGGGGCTACCTTCGAAGATGGTTCGGAAACTCCACACAATTATGTTTTCTGAGAAAAAAGTTGAGTGGTGGTGAAGCTCAGAATTCAAGAGGGGAGAGATGGGGATCTTTTATTATGGCAGACAGGTCTAGTTTTTTTTATCATAGTCAATTATTTTCTCACAGCAATTTGCAGGAAAAATTAACAACTTTCCCATTGATGCCCTCCTGAATGCAAGAAATTGAGAGATCTCCGTTGTATCTCCAAAAATACATGGGACGGGTGGGGGGGGACAAAGGCCGATCCCACACTGACAAAATGACCATTGGGATAACAAGAAAGGTCCTTCTGGGTGGGGGCTGCTCCCAAACTTTGAAACACCTTTTCTAGAGAAGTTAGACTGGCTCCCTCCTTGTTATCTTTCAGTCAGCAAGTGAAGACTTTCTGGGAACCAACTGCTTTTAATGAAAGGGCTGGTCCCATGCTGCTTCTATTGCAATTATCTGTATGTTTTAAATAGATTTATACATACATACATACATACATACATACATACGGTGTGTGTGTGTGATTGTTTTTTAATTATTATTTTTCCATGTTTTTAACTGTTCTTAGTTTTTCTGTAAGCTGCCTGGAATCCCTGTCAGGAAAAAAGGCAGGCTCAAATAAATAAATAATGGGGGACGGACGGCCTATTCTATTTCTCCTCCACCCCTTTCCCTATTCAAGTCAATGAGAAAAGAGGCTTTATCCCCAAAAACCTGTTGAATGGTAATGCTGGCCCTTGTGGCGACTACATGCCTACCAATTTCATTCAATTCTGTGAAAATGTGGATGGAGCTACAGCCATTTTTAGATTCCCCATTACAGTCATACCTTGGAAGTCAAACAGAATCTATTCCAGAGGTCCATTCAACTTCCAAAGCTTCTGATTGGCTGCAGGAAGTGCTTGACCTTCGGCTTCTGAAAATCATTCAAAAAACAGAACACTCCCAGGTTTTGATCGTTTGGGAGCCAAGGCATTTGAGATCCAAGGGACGACTGTATAGAAAATGGGAATAAGCTTTGTTTTTAATGAATCTAATCTGGTCCCAAATAACAAGCCAAACGGGAAAGACACAGAACAGCTCTGAAGAAATTCGGCTGCCCTCTAAAGGTACAGATAAAAGCCTACTGTTGTGGCCAGTGCACCCCCCTACTAACCAGTATTTCTATCTTTACAAAATTTGGAATGGCTTTGTAGATATGCTCTCTGTAACATTTTGTCTTGCCCTGAGCAGAGAAGAACATAGCATGCATGTATGTATGTAAATGAAATGACATACGGTAGTTGTGGACTACAAAGACTGAAAACGTAAGTGCAAGGGAAATAACTGTGTAAACAGATGACCATCACCTTAGTAGTTATTAAGGAATGAAGATGAGTGGGATCTGATTTCAAAGAAGAGGAAATTACAAGGAAGATGGTCCTGAAGTGCTTTATAAAAGGTAAGATGCACTTAAAAGCCTGAGCCAAAGGGAGATTCAATCAGCCAACACAGAAAAACAACAATAGTGTCCCAGAACAGAATTTCATATCCTGTAGAGTAGATACACAATCAAGGACAATTTTTTTAAAAGTTTTCTATCACTTTGATTTATTTGACTAGTAAGTTGAATGTGCAGCCTGATTCTATGCATATTTGCTCAGAAATAAATATCCACTGCATTCAGTGGACTTTCTGTCAAGCACATTGGTACAAAATTAAAGCCTTACTTTGTTTTAAAAAACACTATTGCAGTGCTTGTGAATCCTTGTAAGGTGTAATGGGCAGGTAGCATAAAATTTCAGTGATTATAATCATGTCAATCTGTATAATTTGAAACCAATAAAATTAACTTCTTGTGATTATGGTTACGATTGGAACTTTAAAAAAATGAAAACTGACAGTTGTGTACAAAACCACTACACCGAGTCACCAGTTGTGCAACGCAGTGACAATTTTCAGAGATCTTGCATTTATTCTATAGACTTGGGGGGAATTCTGAATTGGTGAGAATGAGGGGGGGGATTGCAAAATATAGGGAGCAAGAAGTTTGAAATAATCATATTTCAATGCTGCTTTTCATTCAGTCATAAAGCTGCTTATGAACAATACATAACCAACATACTAGAACATTGCAATTAAAACATAAAACACTTAAAAGAATTAGAATATAGATTTGTAGAGTTTGAAGAGACCCCAAGAGTCATCTACTCCAACCTCAGAATAACAATTACCGGTAACAAATCATCAGTAAAACAACCACCTTCTATAAAATATTATTAACAAAATTCACAAGTTCCAGTAATGAACTGAATTTTTAAACTTCTTATTTTTCCCCAATATTTCCTCACTTGGTTTTAGCTTTTTAATATATTTTTCATAGTTTTCATAGTTTTAACATTTGAAAATATAGCTCTTACCCCTTCTGCTGACAAACAGCCATCCTCTTCCATTTCTGCCATATCTTTTTCTCCCTTTTCGACATGTATCAAAATAAAAACATATCAAAATATTTTTGCTGGTCAATGGGCTTGAATCCATACTCTCAGACTCAATGGGTAATATTTACTATGTCATAATTAGAATTGTAATCAGTGGACTTAAGTACCCACTAGGAAAAGAAAACAAAAGAGTAAGACTCTTAATTGTTTGTTTTTTGTTGTTTTTTAAAAAAGATCCAGTTGACAGAGCAAGATCAGTTGAAAGACAGAAAAGACATTTGAGGAGTAAAATAATTCATTCAAGCTCAACATACTTCACAAGCTCAGTTCAGTGGGATCAAAGTGACATGAAAACTGACAATCTATTAATCATTCATCCTGATTTACTCACACAAAAGCTTATGTGGTGGTTCTCAAACTTTTTTCTCTGAGCCACATTTTCAGAATAAACATTTCCTTGTGCCACATCAATTTTTTTACTGGCAAGAAATACATTGGAAAACAAAAAGTGACAACAACTAGCAATGCTTAGTTTATAGAAGAACACAACTACTTTATAATATGACCACTGGACATCCAGAAAGTATAAAGCAAGGCAGTGACAGAAGAACATGGATCATTCCCAAAATATATTGATTGCCCTTGGATCTCCCCACCACACTTGCCATCCTTCCCTTCCCAAACCCTTTGAGAACAACTGGACTAGGCTATGCCCAGGCTTTACGGAGCATTTCTTCTGCTAAATTTCCAAGAACAATGAGCATTCATCTTGATTTGCTTGGGCAGGGCTTATTGATTTTCCCATTAGCCATCCTGCACTTTTCAGCGCATTTACCCTCACTTTCTGAACTGCAAAAAATCTGAGGATTTTTAAAAAGTAGATTTGTTGCACTAGGGCGACTGAGTGCTTTCATCCACTTAAATGGCACACTCCCAGTATGTCTGGGAATCCCTCCCACACACAAAATGACAGTCTGGAGGAGAGCACCCTGTCAAGGCCACCATCACAGAGCAACAGCGCCAGGTCCACAGCAGCATGAAATTGGCACCAAATACAGGATAGCCGAAGGCAGAATACAAGAGCAGGGTGGAATTAGCAGCAGCGGAGCCAGGTGAAGTTGCGCTAGGTGCAAACTACTAACAGCTAGAAATCAATTTAAAGAGAAAAGGTTAACAAAAAACGTCATGTTAAGTTCAGTAAGCATTATCTTGTGCCTAGAGAGTAGCATTGGAATTCAAATAGCTCCGTGTTAACACCCCTTTTTTTGATGCACTTCATAGAAACAGGATTGAAGATTTGGAAGTGATCTCCAAGGGCCATCTAGTCCAACCCTGGGCAGTACAGGCACCACAGTAAAATAATAAGAGCAGGGCTCTTTTCCCTCCTCTTCCATTATCTGAGTCTGAGCCCCCACTCCTATTTTCACCTCTCTCTTACTCATCCCATGCTTGCTCTGCAACAGTGCTGGGCGGTGCGTCCCTCCACCTGAAGCGAAGGCGAGTTGCTCTTTGGGTGTGCATGTGGAAAGCAGCCATATCCTGAAGAGCAAAACAGAGGACAGCTCATGTGCAAACACCCACCCATGAAACGGCACGGTCTGTTATTTCACGGTACATAAACCTTAGCCACGTGGCTGGAGGTCTTTATAAGTAGCCAAACTATTCATCACTAGCCTACTTGCACTCCTTGATGTCTTCCCCTTAAAAACGCTTCTTCCTGCCAGTTAGGGTATCAAGCCATGATCCGCCAGAACCCGAAAGATCAGCAACATGCAGGTACCAATAACAGCAGCACAATAATTGAAAGAGATGATGAAGGGGAGAAAGGAGGGGGGTTAAAATGCTTTTTAAAAAAACTTTGAAAAAGAACAACACCCTTCTGCCCAGGGTTGCCTTTTTTCAAAAAAAAAAAAAAAACCAAAGCAAAGCTACTTTTCTTCTTTTTGCAAACTGTAAAGGTAAAGGGACCCCTGGCCACTAGGTCCAGTCGCGGACAAGACTGGGGTTGCGGCGCTCATCTCGCTCTATAGGCCGAGGGAGCCGGCATACAGCTTCCACGTCATGTGGCCAGCATGACTAAGCCACTTCTGGCGAACCAGCCCAGCCCATGGAAACGCCGTTTACCTTCCCGCCGGAGCAATATCTATTTATCTACTTGCACTTTGACGTGCTTTCGAACTGCTAGGTTGGCAGGAGCAGGGACCGAGCAACGGGAGCTCACCCCATCGTGGGGATTCAATCCGCCGACCTTCTGATCAGCAAGTCCTAGGCTCTGTGGTTTAGACCCCAACGCCACCCATGTAAGCGTTTACAATTGTTTAAAGGCCCACATACATTACCTTTGTTCTTAAACTCTGCACATGTTTATGAGCACTGTAGCTCTTTTGGGGTGGTAGAACGTCTGTACATGCTCAGAGGTTCTCTCTCGGCCAGACTGCTAAGTGTACTAGCAGCCTGATCCTCTCTTGCAAACTTTAGGACCTGTCAAATCCAGCCGCTGAGGGAGGCATGAGCTCTCCCCGCAGAAGCAACAGGGTGTAGAAGCCACACGGGGTCCTTCGCACCTTGGGAAGAGGAGTGAAAGGTGAAGAGCAGGCAGACTCTGTAGAACTTCACTGGGGGGGCGGGGTTCATTAAGGGGGGAAGAGGGAGACTTGTTCTAAACAGGCGGGGGAAGGATTTCCCACCACTCATCCTGAAGCGCTGCCTCCAAAACAGCTGCAGAATCTTTTCCTGCCCCAGATGCAACTCACCAGAGTGACCTCCTGCCTTTCCTCTACCTTAAAATCATGCAATGGCCAAAAGGAGTGAAATGAAACCAGGAGGGGGGTGAGCTTTCCCCGACCTGGCAGGAGAGCCATTCACATCAGCTGATTTGCCCCATCCCAGCAGGCACCATGGGGGCACACCAGAGAGAGAGGAAAGGGATGCTTGAGGGATCCTTGCATGCACACTTCCTGGCTCTGCCTGCAAAGCAAGTCTTTGTACAGAGAGCAGGTGCATCCATAGATATGGGGAAAAGGAAAGAGTGACACACACACACACACACACACACTTCCTGGTTCTGTTTGCAAAACCTGAGACATTTTGCTGATTTTTTAAAAATTCCCCCAGATGGTGATTTCACCATTTGAATCTCATACATGTCTGGGGAAAACTGGACATATGGCAACCCTGGATAGCACTCAACAGGCTGCCATTGGCGACATACCCAGGCCTTCTATCAATAGCACAAGGAGTGGGGGAAGGAAACTTCCATACTGAAATGAAGTTTAGGGAAGGGTTACCTTCCAATGGAAGCATTGCTGAACTTTATCCTTTCAACCTTTACCACGTCTTAAGAGTTATTAAAATGCAAAGAGTTCATTGCCAACTCCACACAATCACGGTTCCAATCTTGATCTTTTAACATACCCCTGTGCTTTAATGTCAGGGGAAGGGAACCTCAAAGGCCCACACCTGACAGCACAGTCCAAGAAGGCAGAGATTCACATCTGAGATGCTGGAAGCAGTTTTATTTCAGATCTGCTGTTTCATAGGCCGGCTTCCACCCAGGCCCCAGGCTCTTTTCACCAATATGTAAGATCTTTCAGTGGGCTTCCCCTCCGGGGTGCCTGTCTCCTGTGCCCAGGACTGCTATGCCTACCCATAGGGGAAGGGGGCTGATGCAGGGATTTTGCCCCCACCCTGTGGGGTTCATAGGCGGAACCTGAAGATAGCCTCTGGCAGGGGACTCTTTGCAGGGAGATAACATTTTCACCTGAAGCTTTTTTGTTTCCAAAAAATTGGAAAAAATTGACTATGCTGGAATCTTTCTTAGTCTTCCAACAGGATGTCCCCCCCCCCCCGCCATGCATCTCTTTTGTTCTCTGACACACTCATGCCACCTAGCTCCCCCCCCCCCCCACTGATGTATCGCCCAGCTGCCTCCCTCCTTCCTGTTGCTTAGCTACAATCTCAAAGCTGGGCAGTTCCTGTCTCAGCTGTGCATTCTCCGAATCTGCCTGTCTCTCTGCTTCATGAGACTCTGAAAATGGGGTGGGGTAGGGCTGTTGAATATCCCCCCCCCTCCTCTTCTGTTAGAAGCTGATCTTCGTGCGATTGCATTCCCCCATCTTCTGATTCAGACCAGCCCCTAACAGAACCGGATTTCGTTGTATGAGTTTACAACACGTTTAACTGAAATGCTTTTTTGGTGTTGTTGTTGTTTAGTCGTTTAGTCGTGTCCGACTCTTCGTGACCCCCTGGACCAGAGCACGCCAGGCACTCCTGTCTTCCACTGCCTCCTGCAGTTTGGTCAGACTCATGTTTGTAGCTTCGAGAACACTGTCCAACAATCTCGTCCTCTGTCGTCCCCTTCTCCTCCTGCCCTCCATCTTTCCCAACATCTAGATCCAGCCTAAAGGTAAACAGTAAAATTAAATATCAGCAAATAATTATACAGTTCACACTTATCAACCACAATAATTACCAATTTATAATCAATAAAAATAACAGCAAACCACAATGCATAAAATACCACAAAACAATGTAAAGAGATCAAATTGAGAAACAAAGAACACAACTTATAAAACTGTTTTGAAAAAATATCCCTGAACTCTTCTCTTCTCTTTCCAGCTGCTGTTCTCAAACTGCAGTACATGTGAAAAGGATCTAGGGGTCTTCGTAGACCACAAGATGAACAGGAGTCAATGTGATGCAGCAGCAAAAAAAGCTAATGCTGTTCTAGGCTGCATCAAGGCTAGCATCCTGATCAAGGGAAGTAATAGTCCCACTCTCTTCTGCCTTGGTCAGAGACCACACCTAGAGTCCCGAGTACAGTTCTGGGCACCACAATTTAAGAAGGAGGTTGACAAGCTGAAACATGTGCAAGATGATCAAGGGTTTGGAAACCAAGCCCTATGAGGGAGTTGGGTATGTCTAGCCAGGCTAAAAGGAGACTGATGAGCAATATGATAGCCGTCTTCCAATATCTCAAGGGCTGTAACATGGAAAATGGAGCAATCTTGTTTTTCCTGCTCTGGAGGCCAGGACCCGAACCAATGGCGTCAAGTTCCGAGAGAGGAGATTCTAATTAAACATCAAGAAAAAGCATTCTGAAAGTGAGAGCTGTTTGACAGTGGATCAGACTCCCTCAGGAGGTGATGGACTCTCTTTTCTTGGAGATTCTGTCTGGGTGGCCACCTGCATTGCAGAGGTTGGACAAGATGACCCTTGGGGTCCCTTCCAACTCTAGAATTCTATGATACCATAAAGTAGCAGGATGAGCATCATCAACTGAAGTTCTTCTTACCACACAGCTGTTAAAGACACATTAGCAATTATATCCAAAATAACTCCATTTGAGCAAACTAAATTTATGCATATTTTCTTACAGGCCCGCCCCATTGAGGCCAGTCAGATTTACTTCCTAAAAAGTGCACTCACGCTAGTTTTGCAGCCTTTTTCTCACTCCCACATCACACTTTGCTGGAGAGGTCAAGTAGACTCAAACCCTTGCTCACTGTTTTGTGACATCTTGATTGGTTTTGGTTGGTTTGAATTTTTCAAGTCAAAAGAGTCACTCTGGTTCTTAGCCCTGCTCACTTCCTCTGCTTAGCTTATTATTCTCTCTACTAGAAAAGCTCATTTATTTGGCATTGCATATAGCAATGGTATATAGGATTGGCGAAGAGCAACACTGACCCTGCTGAGAAATAAGTATCAGAACATTGTCCCTGCTCCACCACATTCCTAGGTGTGAGAGATGTCAAGGTCACTGAGAGCACTTGAGCACAGAGATTTCATCCAAGGACTGTAGCAGGAGAGGAAGGGGTTAAATTCATTTCCCATGTCTGATCTGATGCCATTAATTATCAAACATACACCCAGCTGTTGTTGGTAAGTTGTTGTGAGGTGAGGGGTATACAAGAGCTTATTCCCAGGTAAGCACATATAAGATTGTAGCCATAATATTATGCCTCTGTGTACCAGAGGCAGGAAATAAAACCTACCGTATCTTAGGCTATGTTTCCATGCAAGTCTTTCTTAAATCAGTTAAACAAATTGTAAATAGGATAATTAAAAAGGACAAGCAGTTCCTTTCCGGAGCTTTCTGACCTGTATCTGTCCTCTGTTATGCTAATTTCTCATTAACATTCCAGCTTCCCTGAATTCACAACTGTTCCATCCTTTGTTGCTAGAATTTGAAAGGTTCCATAAATAGAAGGTTCTGCAGTAAATTTTCTGTTGCCTGCACTTATTAAAAATCAGAATTTAATCGCTGTTGCCAGCTCTTCAGCTAACTAGGCTGCCTCCAGCATGTGGTCTGCCTTTAGCAGCTCTTTTACCGCAATAATATATCTGAAGCATGCATTTAGCTTCACAGTTTGCCTGTACCCAAACTGGTACTGTTTCTTTATTACTTCCCTCTCCTGATTGCTTGAAGCCTGCAGTCCTGTACACTCTTACCTGAAGGTAGGCCCCACTGAGGTGAGTGGGACTTTCACCTGAGTAAATAAATATACGTAGAACTGCACCTGGAAAACATGCTCCAAATAAACAAAGGGAGGTGGAGTGATTCTTCCTACATTAGGAAACTCAGGAAGCTCCTTCTACTAAGTCTTTTTGTTAATCTGTCCCAGATGTAGACAGCCTAAGACCCATGGGTTCTGCACATGCCCAGATGCTGGAAATCGCTTCTGCGCAGGTGCGATTTTCGGTATTTGGGCATGCGCAGAAGCGATTTCCGGCGCCACGAACATGTGCAGATGCAATTGTTAGCGTCACGCTGCATCAGTCCGACCCACAGAGGATCTCTGCAGGAGTGTTCCGGCCCATGCCCGTTAAGCCTTGCTGACCCCTGATCTAACCCTCTATCATCAACACTGACTGGCAGAGGCTCTCTCCCACAGCAGGGAGCAATCCTTCCAGAGCATTTGGAAGTTATTCCCCGTCTTCTCTGTTCCTCAGAGATAATATGATAGACGGTATCTATTGTTAATCACCACTTAATTATTTCTGTCAACCAAGATGACTAACCAGCCATGATGTCTCCCCAGAAGTCCCAGAACTTTTTGCTATGTATCTCAAAATCCTTCTGTTAGTAGATCTTACATGAGATTTAGTCCATCCCCATTGTCTCTTTGGTTCCTCATTTTGTGAACTTTGTGTGCCTGCTTTTCTTCCTACTTTCCAGCCTCCTGTGCAAGAATAGAATTAAACATTCTAAACAAAAGGTAAACAAGTGGAACATCCCATACTTGTTTACAGCATCTGGAGGTGAAGCTTCAACTGTCTGCATATTTGGAGTCAAGGCAGCTGTTCCTTTGGTCACTCAGTCTTTTAGCATACATGAGCAGCTGCTGTTGTGTCTTGCGGTGTGTCTTAGGAGGATATACCCAAAATAGAAATTCAGTCCACATTTGGCCTGGATGTTTTCATGGTTAAAGTTTTGTTTCCATCTTTTATTTATTTTTATTTTATTTTATTGGGTTTTATAAACAAGAATAATGTTATACAAATAAGTATACCAAGTTTTTAATGTCACTTGTAAATCACAAAATAGCATAATAAATGTTGAAACATATCTACAACATATGTGTCATTGTGAGTGGTCAATGTAAAAATTATTGGTTTATGAATTGGTTTAAACAATTAGGAAGAAGAGGAGGGGAAGGGGGTGTTTCAATCTTTTATGATTGTTTAAAATTATTTGTATGCAACTTACCATTTAAATAGTCTTGAAGCAGTTCATAATGATGAAAAATTAAATTGATTTTAAAAAGTGAAAATATCAGATGATCAAGAAATTGAGGACTTTAGAATTCAGCATTAATGATCAGGAAATGCCAGAGCAAGAGGAAAGTTTGCAGTAAATGTCAAAAACACGTCACTGTCCATTGTGTGCAAATAACTTTTGTTCAGGAGGATTCAGTGTCTCTGAATTATGAACAGCACAATCCTCACCATGTCCACTCAGAAGTAAGTCCTACAGAGGTCAATGGCGCTTACTCCCAAGTAAGTGGGTTAGGATAGCAGACTTTTTTTCTTAGGGATGCCTCTTTGCTATGCCCTCTTCAAGCAGTTTGAAATGTAGTGGTTACTCGGGCATCAATATAACTGTAAGAAAACACCTAAGTCTGCCATTTGAGGTAAACAGTCTGAATGGAGCACTGCTGACAAATTCTATTTGCATGTCTGTTCCACAGCCTGCCAGACTTCTTTAATTTTCATGATTTTTTTTGCTGAGAGCAACTGATGTATTTGTAGCAGCAGCTCAGCCAATGACTATGTGGAACAAGCAGCACTGGGATGGAAGGGCAGTGCCTGTCCTAATGGAACACAGAAAATTATGGTAGGGCAGTGGGAAGAGTTCAACTCCCCTTACCAGCCTGCACTTTTTGTGGTAAATGTTAGACTTTTGAACTCACACATAATGTATGAATGGGGCAGACCCATAAGCAACAAACATGGCTACCCTCACCATTTCTAGTTTGGCCCATTTTGACTTTGTAATGTTAAGAAACAGTTACCCTCTATCTGGTTTCTGAACAAGCTCTGCTCTCGAGAATAATAATTATTTTATTATTAATACTCCACCCATCTGGCTGGGCTTCCCCAGCCACTCTGGGTGCCTTTCAGCACACTGTAAAATGTCAAACATTAAAAACTTCCTGAAATAATAATAATAATATATTATCTGTAAAACGCTGTTGTCAGGGACTGCCGCTAGGTCCCAGCTCACAGAGGACCAACGCCCAGTGGATCTTATATACAAAAGTCTTTATTGAAGTTTAGTTTCCATTTCCAAGCTCTGGGCGCGCAGACCCCACGTCTTGACGCTAGATTGGCTAAGTCCCCTCTGACTCGCTGCTAAAGCCACACCACTTTAAGATTCTCGCTTTGCTCCACCTCCTACGCTGCTCCTTCCTACGCTGGGTCCTTCTGCCCTCAGGGGTTATCTCTTTCCTCGATTCCTCTGACGCTGACCCCCCTGAGCTCCACCCTTCCTTCCGGCGGGCTTTAGGACCTGGCTCCCTGTCCGGACTCCCTGCTGTGCCGCTCGCCTGTACATTTGAACTTGGCGCGCGCGCCCAGCCGGTAACCTTCCTTCTGACCGTTTCCCCGCTTCCGGATGTGGGCGTGGCCAACCCTGCCTCCTCTCCTCCCGCCGGTGGCAAGAACACTGGTCCCGACTCCTGGGACTCCCCCTCCCCACTGTGCTCAGGTGGGGAAGCTGGTCCCGATTTCCAGCTGCTGCTCAGGGACTCCCCGCTGGCCCCTCCCTCCTGAGGTTTCTCCCCTGGAACCTCCCTCGCTCTGGCCATCGGTGCTCCCTTCTGTGAGTCCTCCGATTCGCTAGAGAGGCTTGAGTCACGACTCTGGTAACTGTCACTGCCTGCACCCCCTTCGTCCTCTTCCTCCTCACTCTCCATTTGCTCCCCCTCCTGTGTCTCTCCTTCTGAACCCCTGACAGCTGTCCCCAAGATTGCTTTGGAGTCTGCACTGAGAGAGCTCATGAACTTGATAAAGGAGCCCTTGTGGGCTTCTGGTGTTCAGCAGCTGCCCAAACAGGGACCTTGCTATGGCCTACAGCCGCAGTAGTCAGTAGGACTTCTAAAATCAAGCTGTAATGAGGGCTCAGCCAGCCTGCTTATATAGAGCTCCAGTACAACGTAACTGTAACAATTTTCTAAAACTATCCAATCCCTGAACGTCACTTTCGATCCCTTATTTGCATAACTATCTACAGTATCCCCCTGCTGGCCCAAGGTGAGAACTTCAGTACATAACAGTATCACTCTCTGCCCCAGCAGCAAGGCATCACCAGCAAAACACTATGTGTTGCAAAATATTGTGCTAAATCTTACTAGCTCAGGTAGGAGCTTTATTTACAGTATTTGCGGGCATCCTGCTCTTTATGGTGTTGACTTACCCAAAGAAATCCTTCAGGGGCTGTGGATACCTGCATTGCTTACCTTCATATCAAATTAGGAATATAATATTGCTCTGAGCTATCCCAGCCCTGTATGAGCTTCATAAGACAGCTAGTTGCAGACTTTGTTGTAAATAACATACCCAGCCATTGCTTCACAAGGATGACAACGGCCTGAACTGTAATTCTCCCTTTTATAGGACAACTGACATGGGGCCTGATGTAATGGTCTTCCTTAACTTCCTTCCCCACATTGCTAATGGGAGCAGGGAATGCATGCCATGACATCAGGGCATGTTTGGCAACCACCACACAATACACAATACCAAATGTGTTTTGCACTACAGGAGGCTGATAACGATCTAGTCTTTTAATCTGATGGTGCAGGTCTCAAGTGCTCACTGAGGAGGTAACTACTTCAGGCTGCAGGTGGGGGCTGACATAGAACTGTAGAGTTGGAAGGCCCACAAGGATCATTTAGTCCAGCCCCTGCAATACAGGAATCTGGTGCACAATGTGTGGCTCAAACCCATGACCCTGAGATGAAGCGTCTCATGCTCTGCCAACTGAGCTATGACTTCTACAGCTTCTATAGCTTTTCTTTATATATAAAAAAATTAAAAACCTCTGCACAAACATTCAAACAATTCTATACATGCAACGCAATGATATGAGGATGTGGTGACAGAATACTGAAGTGGCAGAAGGAATAGTAGCAGTGCAGGGGGTGGGATTGGCTAGAATATTTCCCCCTGATGTGCTACCCTTCTACCTGCAGGGAGAATTGGGGAGTCTAAATCAAATTCCTTATGAATACCCAGTGGAAGTGAGGAACAGGTTTAAGGATTTAGATTTGGTGGACAGAGTGCCTGAAGAACTATGGATGGAGGCTTGCAACATTATACAGGAGGCAGCAACGAAAACCATCCCAATGAAAAGGAAATGCAAGAAAGCAAAGTGGCTGTCCAACAAGCCTTACAAATAGCAGGGGAGAGAAGGCAAGCTACAGGAAATTGAATGCAAATTTCCAAAAAATAGCAAGGAGAGACAAGAAGGCCTTCTTAAATGAGCAATGCAAAGAAATAGAGGAAAACAATAGAATGTGAAAAACCAGAGATCTGTTCAAGAAAATTGGAGATATGAAAGGAACATTTCGTACAAAGATTACCATAATAAAGGACAAAAGTGGTAAGGGCTTAACAGAAGCAGAAGATATCAAGAAGAGGTGGCAAGAATACACAAAGGAATTATACCAGAAAGATATGGATGTCTTGTGCACCCCAGGTAGTGGGGTTGCTGACCTTGAGCCAGACATCCTGGAGAGTGAAGTCAAATGGGCCTTAAAAAGCACTGCTAATAACAAGGCCGGTGGAAGTGATGATATTCCAGCTGAACTATTTAAAATTTTAAAAGATGATGCTGTTAGGGTGCTACACTCAATATGCCAGCAAGTTTGGAAAACTCAGCAATAGCCAGAGGATTGGAGAAGATCAGTCTACATCCCAATCCCAAAGAAGGGCAGTGCCAAAAAATGCTCCAACTACCACACAATTGCACTCATTTCACATGCTAGCAAGGTTATGCTTAAAATTCTACAAGGAAGGCTCAAGCAGTATATGGACCAAGAACTCCCAGAAGTGCAAGCTGGATTTCGAAGGGGCAGAGGAACCAGAGACCAAATTGCAAACATGTGCTGGATTATGGAGAAAGCTAGAGAGTTCCAGAAAGACATCTACTTCTGCTTCATTGACGATGCAAAAGACTTTGACTGTGTCAACCACAGCAAACTATGGCAAGTTCTTAAAGAAATGGGAGTGCCTGATCACCTCATCTGTCTCCTGAGAAATCTCTAAGTGGGAAAAGAAGCTACAGTTAGAACTGGATATGGAACAACTGATTGGTTCAAAATTGGGAAAGGAGTATGGCAAGGCTGTATATTGTCTCCCTGCTTATTTAACATATGCAGAATTCATCATGTGAAAGGCTGGGCTGGATGAATCCCAAGCCAGAATTAAGATGGCCGGAAGAAATATCAACAACCTCAGATATGCAGATGACACAACCTTGCTGGCAGAAAATGAGGAGGAATTAAAGAACATTTTAATGAGGGTGAAAGAGGAGAGCGCAAAATATGGTCTGAAGCTCAACATCAAAAAAACGAAGATCATGGCCACTGGGCCCATCACCTCCTGGCAAATAGAAGGGGAAGAAATGGAGGCAGTGAGAGATTTTACTTTCTTGGGCTCCAGATGGTGACAGCAGTCACGAAATTAAATGACGCCTGCTTCTTGGGAGAAAAGCAATGACAAACCTAGGCAGCATCTTCAAAAGCAGAGACATCACTTTGCCAACAAAGTTCCGTATAATTAAAGCCATGGTTTTCCCAGTAGTGATGTATGGAAGTGAGAGCTGGACCATAAAGAAGGCTGATCACCAAAGAATTTATGTTTTTGAATTATGGTACTGGAGGAGACTCTTGAGAGTCCCATGAACTGCAAGAAGATGAAACCTATCCATTCTTAAGGAAATCAGCCCTGAGTGCTCACTGGAAAGACAGATCCTGAAGCTGAGGCTCCAATACTTTGGTCACCTCATGAGAAGACTCCCTGGAAAAGACCCTGATGTTGGGAAAGATGGAGGGCACAAGGAGAAGGGGAGGACAGAGGACGAGATGGTTGGACAGTGTTCTCAAAGCTACCAGCATGAGTTTGACCAAACAGTGGGAAGCAGTGAAAGACAGGAGTGCCTGGCGTGCTCTGGTCCAGGGGGTCACAAAGAGACACGACTAAACAACAACAACAAAAAAGAATACTATTTTCTACCTGCAGTCTGAGGTGATGCCGTTCATTCTACCACCTGACAGGAGTAGATCAGGCCTAAGTCACGTATCTAGAGGCTATAGCAAGGCCATCTGGGGCCACTGATGGTGCTTGAGTCTCTGCCACACAGGCAGTTTATGCTTCCACCATTGATCCTTCTTGGCAGCTGAGTTCCTTCCAGTATATAAAGAGCCTATCTGGAAAAAAGAAAAGGATTGAAACGTTGGCAGAGGAGCAGAATCCCTTAAACTTCTCTGACTACAAACTGCACCTCACTGTGCGTCCTTCCCTCAAGTGAACTGCAAGCATGACTCAGTCTGATACTGTTCATTCTGTCCCTTGCAGGCAAGAATTAATCATCTGTGCAGTTTGAAAGCCATCAGTGCTTAATGGACCCAGAGACCTGACCTCAATTAGTTTGTAATGAGACAGCATTCCTGGGTGCGCAGGATATTCCATGTGGATGAACATTCTTTAAACAGATGGAGGCTGAAAATGAACTTGACAAGACACAGCCTTGTGGCCGGCCCTGATGCAAGCCACTGCTCCAAAGGCGCTGCAACGGATTACATAACCAGCACATGTCGGCAAGAGATGCAGGAGCAGCTCCCATAGGAAAATGGAAAGCTACAGATAAGTGATCAAGCAATCTCTGTATAGTGCTCAAATGATCTGTGAATAGGGTTACAGCTGATATACCTGCCAAAGCTGGTGAAACGTGCTTCTGCCTGCCCCTGCCAAGACCTCCCAAGTTAGTGCAGAGCCTAGACCTGCCCCACACGGTGAACTTTGGGGTGGGAGAGTGGGAGGTACCATCATAGATCCCCACAAACCCGCTTCTGAAGCAAGTGATCTCACAGAACTTCCATCTTGCCTCAATTTAACCTTATGCGCCATTCTAATGATTGCACTCAGACACTTCTTTTATTTAAGCACTGTGGTTATATTGTTTTTTTTTAAAGAAATGCAGGCAATACAGCATTTAGCTTAAATAAAAAGACTGATTTGAACACTTGTTTGTGTGCATGCTCACGTGTGTGTTCACACACACACACTGCTAAACAAAGTAGGGGCACCTGAGTATAGTTAACATGACACATTTTATAAGTTGCAGGACTCCATTTCCCATGGTCAGGGATGAGGAAAGCTCTAGGCTGGCAACATTTGGAGGGTACCACACCCTGCTACAGAATGATGATACGTTCAACTACCTAAGACAGGCATAGGCAAACTCAGCCCTTCAGATGTTTTGAGACTACAGTTCCCATCATCTCTGAACACTGTTCCTGTTAGCTAGGGATGATGGGAGTTGTAGTCCCAAAACATCTGGAGGGCCGAGTTTGCCTGTGCCTGACCTAAGATGTCACTGTATGCTTGAAGAAGCACTCTATGCTTCTTCAAAATGAGATGCGCAGTGAATGACATTTTAGGTGTGTGAACCTATCGCCATGCCTATATTTCTGTGGAGGTTGTGCCGCAGAAGCAATAGCAGAAGCACAAGGGGGCACAGGACAAAAGCAACATGGTGCTGTTGTCATGTAGATGCAGAGTAAAAAAAGGAGTGGATGGCAAAACCTAGCGATTTTTCTTTTGCCTAATTCCCTGATCTCTGTGACAGAGCTGGGGTAGACGGGTTCAGGTGATCCCTGATATATCCAGGAAACCAAGTTGTTCAGAGCTTTGTAAATCATTCAAAGACCCTTGAACCCGGCTCAGTAGGAGATGGGCAGCCAGTGCAGCTGTTTCAACAGTGGTGTCACATGTTCCCAACCATAATCTCCCATCAGCAATAAGGCTGCAGCATTCTGTACCAGGTGGAGTTTCCGAACCAGTCCAAACACCAGCCCCAGACAGAGCGCATTGAGCAATCCAGCCTCAAGGTTACCAGCGCGTGGACTACAGTGGTCAGGCTGATCCTGCCCAGGTATGGCTAGAACTATAACATATTTATTCTTGCAGGTTTTGAACCTGACATCTGTCTGGAAATTGCCATTGCCATCATCAGGGAAGGGAGGGAAGATGATCCTAAATACGACCTGGAATAAAACCACCCCCAAAAATTGTTGTGCTTTTCTGGAGCTAAGAACTGTTGTCTTCCCCTGGTGCTGAAATCATCGCCTCCTTTATAGCTCTGAAAAGCAGGAGCCAAGTCTATTTGTGTACCGATGGATGTCCAGCCAGGGGCTGAAGTATTCTAAGAACAGAAGATGAGCACCAATTGACAGATGCAAGCAGTTAAGTCTAGGAAAAAATAGCTGCAGTTAAGCAGAGGAGCAGCATGGTGTTGGATGGGCATCCTAGGAAGCAGCAGCAGGCAGTGAAACATGTTCATTTTCCCTCCAGCCAGGCTTTTAAAAAGCATGGATTTCTAGCCATTAGAAATGGGCTCATCATTTACTGCCAGCATTAAGTGGAAACCTATGCTAGTTCCAAGCAGGGGTGCCAACTATAGGGGGCTCTGGGTGCCTGAGCACCCATAAAAATGGTTGTGTGTGCTCAGCACCCACACCGCAGGGCTCACAACACAACCTTCAAGGTCTCACAAGGCCTTGGACAGCATCTCCAAGGCCTAGAGTGACCTCGGAACCCAACTTCAGGTGACAATGGAAGTAAGGTTCCAAGGCTGGTTTCTCTGGTTCCACGGAAGAAGTTATGTGGTTCAGAGAGTCTTTTAAACCAGCCACCTCCTTGTGTATCAAGGTTATCAGTCAATCTCAAGCGTCTTCCACCTTGCATCAAATTTCAGAATTAAATTATGAAGGTTTTAGTTCTCTTTCCTTTCCCCAGATTTTTGTGTGTTCTCAGTGCTTTATAACAAACATTCCTAGGAAGAAGTTGATGCTTAGTTATCCTCCCCCCCCCATTCCATTGAGAAAATGGTAGCTCTGCTTAGCTAGTACATGAACTGTGCAGAGGAATCGACTCAGCACATAAAATCTGCAGTGCACTGGTCTTTCCATAAAAACAAAGCTATTCCCTTGATACATTAAGGTGGCGGTGCTACATTTGTTTGTGCATATATACAGTACATAGATCTGTGTGCTATCAGTCAACTGAACTTATACCCTGCTCTGCTAAAAAAGACAGGATAGCAACATTTCTCTATATACAGTACAGTGGTACCTTGGTTTTCAAACAGCTTACTTCACAAACAACTTGGAACATGAACGCTGCAAAACCAGAAGTACGTGTTCCTGTTTTTGAACTTTTATTTGGAAGCTGAACATGCTCCGTTTTGGGTCCTCCTGTGATTCCTGTTGCACTGCTCATTTACATCTCCCCGTTGTAATTCAAGCCTTCCGTTTCCGATTGCAGTGTTCTGAGATGATATTTGGAGCTTATATTTGGTGCTTTTGTTTTTGCTATTTATTTTGCGGTTTTTGTTTTGAGGCTTTTTCAGTTAATTTGTTTTTGTGACTGTGTGGATCCCAGTTCAGCTACAGATTGATTGATTGATTGATTGTGTAACTACAGAAATGGATAAAAGCCCCCCCATCCAAACAATGACTATCATCAGTGCAGGTAAGAAATTTTTAACTTTTATCATCTACAATACTGTATTATTTATTACATTGATTATTGCTTTCATTTTATGGATCAATGGTTTTGTTAGATAGTAAAATTCATGTTAAATTGCTGTTTTAGGGGTTTGTTTTTAAAAGTCAGGAACGGATTAATCCATTTTGCATTGCTTTCTATGAGAAAGCCTGCCTTGGTTTTGGAATGCTTTGGTTTTGGAACAGACCTCCGCAACGGATTAAGTTTGAGAACCAAGGTACCACTGTACTCATTATGCAATCACCAAACAGAAGTTTTCTCACTGTCTCAACACCTTCCAATCTCTCCCAGCTCATAGAATCTTAGAGTTGGAAGGGACCCTGAGGGTCATCTAGTCCACCCCCCTGCAATGCAGAAATCTCAGGTAAAGCATCCATGTTAGATGCCCATCCAACCACTGCTTCAAAACCTCCAAGGAAGGAGAGTCCACCGCCTCTCGTGGGAGTCTGTTCCACTGCTGAACAGCTTTTACTGTGAGAAAGTTTTTTCGAATGCGTACAGTAGTTGGAATCTCCTTTCTTGTGACTTGAAGCCATTGCCTTGAGTCCTACCCTCAAGAACTTAAGAAAACAAGAATGTTCCCTCTTCTTTGTGGCAGCCCTTGAGATATTTGAAGATGGCTCTCATATCGCCTCTCCGTCTCTTCTTTTCCAGGCTAAACATACCCAGCTCCTTCAAGCGCTTCTCATAAGGCTTGGCTTCCAGACCTTGATCATCTAGGTTGCCCTCCTCTGCACTCACTCCAGCTTGTCAACATCCTTCTTAAATTATGGTACCCAAAATTGGACACAGTATTCCAGGTGGGGACTATTACTTCCCTTGATCTGGACAATACTTTTGTTGATGCAACCTAGAATAGCGTTAGCTTTTTTTGCTGCTGCATTACACTGTTGACTCATGTTAAATTTGTGGTCCACCAAGATCCCTAGGTCCTTTTCACATGTACTGCTAGTAAGCCAGGTGTCCCCCATCCTATATTTGTGCATCTGCTTCTTCCTGCCTAAGTGCAGAACCTTACATTTGTCCCTATTGAAATTCATTTTGTTAGCTTGGGCCCAGTTCTCCAATCTGTTAAGGTCATATTGAATCTTTATTCTGTCTTCTGTGGCATTAGCTCCCCCTCCCTGTTTGGTGTCATCTGCAGATTTGATGAGCATCCCCTCATCAAAGTAATTTATAAAGTCATTGAACAAGTACGGGGCCAGGACAGAACCCTGTGCCACCCCACTTGTCACCTTTTTCCAGGATGTTGAGGAACCAGTAATGAGCACTCTTTGGGTTCGGTCCTCCAACCAGTTAAAAATCCACCTAACAGTTAGCTCATTCAGCCCACATTTTACCAGCTTCCTTGCGATATTATCATGGAGGACTTTGTCAGATGCCTTACTGACATAAAGATGCACCATGTCCACAGCATTTCCCTGATCCACCAAGTTTGTAATTCCATCAAAAAAAGAAACCAGATTGGTCTGGCATGACATATTTCTGAGAAACTCATGCTGGGTCTTAGTAAATCACAGCATCCTTCTCTAAATGCTCACAAACCGACTGTTGAATTATCTGTTCTAGGACCTGTCCTGGTATTGATGTCAAGCTCACTGGCTGGTAGTCAACTGGGCTTCATTTTTCCCATTTTTGAAGATGGAGACAACATTTGCCTGCCTCCAGGATCTAGGGACCTCACCTGTTTCCAAGAATTGTCAAAGATCATAGACAAAGGCTCTGAAATTACATCCTGAAGCTGCTGTAGAACCCTTGGAGGCAGCTCCTCAGGCCCTGGAGATTTGAGGCAACTGGAGTTAACTCCTCTGCCTCCAATTGAAAATTGTCACCTAGGCAGGGGTATAGCTAGCTGCTCTGGCACCTGGAGCAGCAGGGGCGGGGCAGTGAGCCGCCCGCGGAATCCGCCTGGCAGACGCAAGCCCCACGCGGCCGTTTTTAGCAGTGCAGCGCCCCAAGTCACTGTGTCACTCCCAGGAGAGATGTGTGGCTCGGGTGTGCTGCAGGCCAAGGCCTGTGGTAAGTGCTGCCCCTCATGGTGTGCCATTTTGTCACCCCCCTCAAGGATGACACCCGGGGCAGACCACACACCCTACACACCCCTTCCTACGCCCCTGCATCTGGGCTTTCGTAAAATGAAACGGTTACTTTAAAAAGGATACAAAAGCCAGAGGTTGTTAATAGGGTTTTATTTACTCCGCACAGGCATTATTAATATATTTAATATATTGAGTCAACCCAGTGGTTCGCCATAAATTTTCGGGGAGTATCTGGCACCCAGAAATTTAGTGGCACCCACAAACTTATAACCTATTTCTAAAAGAGAAATAAATTGAAATAATGTGGGAGAAGAAGGTGAAAGCAGCAAAATTGTAAACCAGATAGTGTTCCTGAGTGAAGATAGTTAAAATATGGCAAGATTACTGTTCCCATATTAGGCTCATTGCCTAAGAACTGTGAAGAAGAAGGAGGAGGAGGACAAGTCACAAAACGGAGGAGGCATTGGGGGTCAATTGTGTCACTAATGGCATCACAGGAACTAACAAATAGGTGCCGAATAGGTTTTTGACTAATCATATCATGCCAGTCAGCTGCAAAGGACTGCTGCAAATGACAGGCTAAATGAGGGGATAACATTTCATTTTCCGAGGCTTAAAGTACTGCAATTTGAGTTATGTGAAAATGTGCTGTCCTTCTGGCAGATTCATATTATTCACACAGGAAGCTGCCCGGATCCTTGGAAGCAATGAATAACAACTGCAAATGATTACAGTTCTAAAAATAGAAAATCTTAAAAGGTGTCCTCAGTGCCGCTTGTAAAAATAACCTCACAGCAAAACTCCTTAATTAATCTTTATGTAGTTTATTCATCAGGAATTTAAAAATGTTTTAGCTGGAAAAAAATGTTATTTTGAGAAAGCATCAGGATCTAATTTATAACCCACAATTTGGCAGCCAAATGTTACTAATCAAGAGCTGACATGAAATGAGTGAACTGTGACCACCCAGTTGTCCAGAGAGAGTAGGGAACCCATAGCTGATTGCATGGGAAGGGAATGTCTTTGAGTTACAAAGGGGAGGAGGGTCCTCAAGTTTTATTTTGAGAAAGGAAAGTAATTAAATCTCTGCTTTAGATTTCTTTAGATCTGGCTAACTTTAAGAAATACCACTGGGAATTTTCTCTGAACTGGTGCCACCACCACCTTCTCTGGTAATTCTTTTTGACACCCACCCCCATAAGCTTTGTCCCAAAGATTTAACATTAATGTGTTATGGTTATGAGCAAACAGCCAGAACCTGAGAGACGGCTTTCAAGAGGTGCCAGACCTAAACAGAAATGTCAAGTGCAGGGCATTTGGTTCACCCAGTTTGCAAAATTATGTGGCCTTTACATCATTTCCAGTCCTATGTAGCTATGAACTATCCATGAACTATTAATCAATCCAGATCAAATCTGAGTCCTGAGTGCTGCCATCATAAATAATTTCATGCAAATTCTGTCCAGTGATTAAGCTTTCGCCAGGAGAGTTTTTATGCACATGTTCCAGCTTGTCAACATCCTTCTTAAATTGTGGTGCCCAGAATTGGACCCAGTATTCCAGGTGTGGCCTGACCAAGGCAAAATAGAGCAGTACTGGATCTGGAGACTAAACTTCTGTCAATGCAGCCAAGAATAGCATTAGCTCCCCCCCCTTTCCCCCCCTTTTTGCTGCAGCATCACATTGGTGACTCATATTGTGGTCTACTAAGACTTCTAGATCCTTTTAGCATGTCCTGCTGGTAAGCCAAGTGTCCCCCGTTTTATATCGGTGCAGCTGGTTCTTTCAGGCTGAAAAGGGATTAGTGGGACTTAGAAGAACAGAAAGACAAATCCCTTCTGATGGGCTCCTGCATCACTTGCTACAATTCAGGGATTTTTTAAACAGGGAATTTTGTGAAGCACTTAAACTTGGGGAAGTTTAAAATGGCAGCCCTCATCTGACCACACCACCCATTGGCGCCAACTCCTCATGAGGGAACCTCATCCCTCCAAATGGGATGAGGCTGAGCCCCCCCCCCAACCTTGAGGGGCCAGGCCTCGCTGCAAGGGGCTTCGCCAGACCTTCCTGTGCTTGGGCATTTCTGCACCTGCGGTGGGCTGCAAGAAAACCCAATGGGGCTTGTTGCAGGTGGGGGTGGCAGTGGCGGAGCATATGCCCACGCTGCCCAGGCCGGGCGCGCTCCCAAGGGAGGGGGAGGGGAGCAGAGGGTGCCCTCCCAGGTGCGGGATAGCTGCTCGGGTGAAGCCGGGGGAGGAGTGAGCTGCCCACGGGGGGGAGGGGGGAATGCTGCCGGCAAAGCAACGCAGCTCCCCCCTTCCCCCGATGGCTCAGGGTAGACTTGGGAGTTGCAGGCGGGTGACCCACCAAATGTCACCCCCCCCCTCAGCAAAGACACCTGGAGCAGCCCGTCCCCACCGTACCCCCTTCCTCCACTCCTGGGGGGGTTGGCCCCAGCACCTATGACTCTACCTAAATCAGGCATAAGCAAACTCCGGCCCTCCAGATGTTTGGGACTTCAATTCCCATCGTCCCTAGCTAACAGGACCAGTGGTCAGGAATGATGGGGATTGTAGTCCCAAACATCTGGAGGGCCGGAGTTTGCCTCTGCCTGACCCAAATCCACCGTACTTGAGCAGCATTATGGCTTGAGTTCTGTCTGTGGTTGAAGCAAGGGAAACAAATTACATGATGAGGCATTAAATAGAGCGAAGAAGAGGTGGAATCTGAGGTGACACGAACTGAGTTCCTTCCCACCCCTTGGGAAGTGGGGGCTCCTGGATGAGGAACAGTGAGAGGGGCAGCAAACTCAGTGACTGCCCCAGGTGGCAAAAGCCCCCGAGCCTGAGGTTCCGCACCCCATCTTTATCTTGCTTGCTTGATGGCATCGGCTCGGCTGCTTCAGCTGTTTTCCTGGAAGCCTCATTCCCAGGGCAGTCTGCATCAGGAAGATGAGGGCAGCTTGTTTCCTTGCGCCCATTTGCACTACCAGAGCACAGGCTATGAAATCGTCAGGAAATTCCAAGTATGCGATTTAGAAGAGAGGCAAAATAATAGATTCTCTCACCATGCCAAGTACCCCCAGAGATCCCCTTATGCCATTCTATCCCTTTAAAGGGCCATGGTCATGCAGATTGCTTGTGTGAGCAATTATCCATGGGAATTAGGGGCTTTTGAAATTCTGTCTTGTACTTTAGGCAAGCACACAGTTGCTAACACCCGACTCTTATCAACAATTTCAATCTGCTAATGTGCTCTTGCTGCAGCACTGCCAAACAGTGTTGACTTTGGCAAATGTTTTGTCTGTGTATTGGCTTTATTGAGCTACTTCAGGGCAATAAGTTAGCAAAGCAATCACCTTGATCAGGAATAATTAAAACTTCACATCTTAACAGGGTATCCAGGCAATGAACAAGTTGCTGCAATTTCCAAGTGTTCACTCAGCTGGCAATAAAAACCAGAATAAAAATTTAATTGGTGACTAATGTTGACTTTCCCACATGTATGGAAACCATGTAGAAAAAAACTGCAGTAAGGAAATGGAAAATAGATGTGGCACTAGTGGTGTGGCCATATTTAAGGGTGTTATCTGCTCCACAAGAGCAGATAGGACATTCATTGGTTGCCTTCAATGAAAACTCTTGAGCCTTCTGTAACTGAGCTCAACCTGAGAATGTCTTTATTTTGTTCTCCAGTGACTTCACTTAGGTTTGTCACTCCACTCTTTGGAGGTGGTTGAAGTAGCTTCCCTGTTGTTTTTAAAAAGGGGGAGGAGAATTGTTGTTGTTGTTTAGTTGTTTAGTCATGTCCAACTCTTTGTGACCCCCTGGACCAGAGTATGCCACTGCCTCCCACAGTTTGGTCAGACTCATGTTTGTAGCTTCGAGAACACCATCCAACCATCTCGTCCTCAGCCGTCCCCTTCTCCTTGTGCCCTCCATCTTTCCCAACATCAGGGTCTTTTCCAGGGAGTCTTCTCTTCTCATGAGGTGGCCAAAGTAATGGAGCCTCAGCTTCAGGATCTGCCCTTCCAGTGAGCACTCAGGGCTGATTTCCTTCAGAATGGATAGGTTTCATCTTCTTGCAGTCCATGGGACTCTCAAGAGTCTCCTCCAGCACCATAATTCAAAAGCATCAATTCTTCAGCGATCAGCCTTCTTTATGGTCCAGCTCTCACTTCCATACATCACTACTGGGAAAATCATAGCTTTAACTATACGGACCTTTGTTGGCAAAGTGATGTCTCTGCTTTTTAAGATGCTGTCTAGGTTTATCATTGCTTTTCTCCCAAGAAGCAGGTGTCTTTTAATTTTGCGGCTGCTGTCACCACCTGCAGTGATCATGGAGCCCAAGAAAGTAAAATCTCTCACTGCCTCCATTTCTTCCCCTTCTATTTGCCAGGAGGTGCATCTAATAACGACATTGTCTTTCTGATGATAAGATAGTGTGGTGTTTGGATGATGAGTTGATCAACTGGATTATGTGTAGCTACTTTGCTACAAAGTGTATTTGAATGGTCAGCTAGGAATGAATTGAGCACAGTATCTTAATTTCAATTGAGGGATTTATACTTTGCTTTTTTAACAAATCCTCCACTAATTGTTTTGTAGGAGCTATAGAAATAGGGGGGGGGGATACCCCTAAACACTAGGAACAAATAAAGACTAGGATTTTGATTTGGATATGGATTACAAAACCATAAACTTTGGGGCTGTTCCAGATGGGATTCCTGAGCTGCCTTATGCAAACCAGTCTGGCTGGCTGAGGAGCAGGGCTGTTTTATATTATTACCACATAAAGCCATGGAGGGTCCTCAACAAGACCTCCCCCCCAGGTGTGACCAGAGACTGGGAATGTTGCCAGGGTAGCTGCAGGGGGGCAAGGGGCTTCTGGGAAGAAGAAGGAGGGAGGAGGGGAGTTCTCCTGGAGGGGAAAATGGGGGTCCATGCTATGGGTTTGCCTCTGCCCATCTCACCCCTGGCAGGAGGGGGGGTGAGCCCTTTGCTCCTCTTCCAGTTCCTGCCTTTGCCACTTGCCTGCTCTGGGCACAGCAAAAGGAAAAGGCAGGGATGCCATCTTGGAGCTTTCTTTCCTTTGTTCTTCCTTTGTCTTCGTTTCTTGGATCCCCCTTTTCAGCTCCCTGCCATTTCCATAAGAGGCTTTTGCTCTCTCTCTCTCTCTCTCCCTCCCTCCCTCCCTCCTCATGGCTCTGATTTCCCCCCAGGCCTTTTTTGGCCTGCAGCCCTTTGGGCGCCTCTGGACTTGAGAAGGAAACCTGGGAAAGGGGTTCTCCTTTCTGGGAGATGGGGCTTTCTCTTGACTCCTGGGGGGGGGGGAACCAGGGGGCCTGGAATCCCCCTGAATTTAGCAGCATTCCAGGCTGAGGAGGTTTGGGGCGACCTGCGGAGGGGTCTCATCCTGCAGCTCCAGCCCTTCAGAAAGTGCTGGGAAGCTGGCAAAGCGGGATAGTCCCTGCCTCCCCCTCTCCCTGGGATGCCCGCCATGACCCCTGGACGGAAATGCCTGGCTAGGTCAGGCTTTGGGCCTCCCCAGACCCACCAGGGCCCCTTCGGCCAAGGGCAGCAGTGAGGGGGGGCCTTCAGGAAAGCCCCCCTGGTTCAAGCAGGGCTGGGGACCAGCAGGATGGCAGGGAGGAGGAGGAGAGCTGCCCCTCTCCTTCCCCCGCGGGAGACTCCTCTTCTTGGGCGGAGACAAACCAACATCATGGATCCTAGTTCTCCCTACAGAGAAGGAACTTATCATGGTGAGGACCAACGTTTGCCTCCATCTTGGTGAGGGAGAAGGAAGGCTGGCCTGCAATGTTTCGGGCCATGCTGTGAGATGCGGACCCCCTCCAAACCCTATTTCTTCAAGCATGAGGGTCTCCATGTGTCTTCTGTTCTCCAAAGGGACACAGACCCTGTATGTGTGCCTGTGACCCCATGCGCTCTGCACTGCTTGGCAGAGAGCGGGGCAGGCACTGGGCTTTTGTAGTATTATTTAAAATTACAAATCTGTTTTGTAAAACCTTTTATAAAGCTTGTAGCGATAAGTATATAATAATAACATTAACCTAATATGCTTGAAATCATTTGCATAAACTATGGCTGTAGTTAATTTCCCTCCTTAAGACTGGAGGAAGAGCAAGAATGCCCAAGCCTTATTATGTCAAACGTCCTGAGTATCTGACATGAGGAGAGCAAGGGCCAGATGGATGTAGAATCATAGAGTTGGAAGGGAACCTGAGGATCACCCGACCCCCCGGAATGCAGGCATATGCAGCCGCCCCTTAGGGGGATCGAACCTGCGTCCTTATAAGCACCATGCTTAGTCTAAGCAACTGAGCAGCCACATTTAATTATCACAGAATATTAAAGTATGGGATATAATGCAACATTAAGTAAATTGAATTTGGTGCAATATGTGTTTCATAATATGTGCTTCACAATTATTTTGAATAAACGTTTTTCATACTGTACTGGAAGACAACATGACAATTGATGACACTTTTCAGCTGTTAATCATCAGGATATGGTCTATTACTCAGTTTCTACTGTGTGTCCCTTTCAGTTGTGTTCTCTATGTGTATTTGTTTTGTATCCCTGTGTATTGAAATAACTGATTTCAGAGTTGGTGGAGCTGGACAGTGGAAACATCTTCAAGCATATAAAAAACAACTAGCTGCTGGTCCCTCTGTTCCTGGGAGGCAGGTGTTTAGGTGTGGCCGTATAAGACTACCTTTGAGCCGCTTCTTGACAATAGCATCAGCTCAAGCAATGCCTGTGCAGCGCTCTGTGAAGGCACCAATCTCCCAAACCTCACCAAAGGCTCAGAGGTAAGGGGGGGCTTTGGGCACATACACAAGTACAGTTGTACCTTGGAAGTCGAACGGAATCCGTTCCAGAAGTCCATTTGACTTTCAAAACATTCAAAAACCAAAGTGCGGCTTCTGAATGGCTGCAGGAGGTTCCAATTGGAAGCCGCAGAAGCCCTGTAGGATGTTTGGCTTCCAAAAATAGTTCGAAAATCAGAACAGTCACTTCCATGTTTGCGACGTTCGGGAACTAAGCTGTTTGACCTCCAAGGTACGACTGTACATTAAAAGCATGTACTCTGGGTACTGTAGTTTGATTAGGATGCTGGGAATGCTAGCCCTTTTGGGGTAAAATACTGTTCCCAGGATTCCGCAGAGGAAGCCATGTGCTTTAGATGTGTGTTAGATGTGCTTTACATGCATGTTGTGGATGTGGTCTTTATCTCATAGACAGCATTGTTAAGCATGCATCCTTCTGACTTCATTAAGGAGAAAGCCAATGAGGTCAGAATGATGCACACTTAACAGTGCTGTCTATGAGATACAGCCTTACACACACCTCTTTGCTACTGATTGGATTTGCCCATTTGGTGAGGTCAGAAAAACTGGTAGCTTATGGAGATCAGTGGTTGTTAACAGTTAATCCTAGTCATTTAGGTAGGGTATGCTACATTCAACTCTGCTAGTTCAATATACTGGCAAAGCCATTTACCAGGTAGGACACCAGGGGGAATTATTACTTTTAGCATCTTTGTATGGAAATATATTTTGGGGAATGTATCTGTGGACATTAGAAAACTGAGTTTTCTTCATATCAAGAGATGCAGAAGTCAGGGAAGTAATTTGTCTTTACCAAATTATTTTACTTCCACAAAAGGTTCCTGTTATGACAGTTCCCTTCTGTGAATTTTGATGGCATATATTCCAAAATTCTGATTAGAGCTCTGAGACACCCTTAACAAGGAAGGTTTCACTTAGCTGGTATATCAGTTTATCTCCTACCCACACAAGAGCCTGGGGAGCCCTGACATCTGGTCACTAGAAAGAGATTCTGTATCTCCCCCTGCCCCTCAATGCCTTCCTCTTTTTAATTTTGTGTGTCAGGCACTTTCCTCCAGGACACAAGAGCAGGAGAGCCTGGAGACATGGAGCTGTGAGTAACCAGATATTTTGCTTCCTCCTGCTTTGGGGTCTGTGCATTCTCTTAAATCCAGCCACTCAAGGTGAAGAGGGCTTCTGCGTGTTGAGTTGACCAGTGCAGAAGCAGCTCTGAGATCCTGCCCCAGATGACTGTGCGGTGCAAGTGACAGGATCAGCCAGTCTTGTGCTGATCATATGGAGGCCCTCATGAAGCTGATTGGTGGGAGAGCCTAGATGGTGCTGAGTTAAGCTATGAATTGGCTGCTCCAAGATGTGGGGACGGCTTCACTGGTCTTTAAAGGGATTAAACAAATTCACAATGGGTCAGGCTATCAAATGGCCACTACTCATGATGGCTCTGATCTCCCTCCTGGTTCAGAAGTAGTATGCCTCTGAATGTGAATGATCCCAGGGAGAGAGCTTGTGTCTCTCGTGTCCTGGGGACATCTGGTTGTCCACTGTTGTGCAAAACATGCTGCTGGACTAGATTGGGCTCTTATGGTCTTATGAGCGCTTTTCACCTTTTCAGGTCCAGAGTTTGCTCTTCTACATCCCCAGGAGCCTCTGCCCAGCACACCATCCCCTCCCACTGCTAGCAGCATGCAGAATACCAACCCCCTGAGGGTGAGAGCTGAGACCCCCGCCCTCCCTTCAGTGATGGCAGCAGTGGTGCCGGGAGCCACCAGTCCAGCAAGCCAACCACACCTTTCCTCTGGAGGGGAGCGAACTGTGATTCCCAAGAAGGTGCTCCTTGACACACAGCCCGATGGAGTGGAAGATGAAGGCAAGGCAGTTGCTCTGTCCCGTGTCATTCTTTGGAGGCAAGAAAGCCAGTGTCGTTTAGAAGAGGCAGATACTGTTTTGGTCTTATCCTGTTTTGTTTTTTGCTATGTTACTTTATTTCTTCTACAGATGATGATAGCATAAATCAGGCTAATTGAAAGCAGGCTCTACATCTTTGATACCATAGCAGTTGGTGTCACATAAAATTAATAAGAGACGCCCAGTTTCAGTGTTGAGTTTCTGTGGTTTCTCCATAACACACTATACCACTTGCAATTTTTGCAGGGGCTCATTTTTTGGGGTCCTGAGGGCAACCCAGGATAACAAGCAATATCCAACCTCACTCTCTAGTGTTTTATACGGAGTGCTGAAACTGGAGAAGGAAATCTGACTTCCCTTTCCTGCTGCCATGGATAGGTCTATGACCATTGCACTTTAGTCAGAACTGTAATGCCCGCAGGGCCAAACAATTCCTTCCCTATTCCCTAACATTTCTCCAAACCAGGGAGCACACTACACCAGATCTGGCGTAGTTTATTCCTTTCCCATTGTTCCTCCTGGTTAGATTACCGTAATGTGCTCTGCATGGGGCCACACTTGCAAGACAGTTTGGATGTTGCCACTAGTGCAAGTGTTTACTGTTCCAACTACTCAGAATCACATAGCACAGTGCTACTTTTCTAGAAAAAGAGGTGCTGGAGCTAACCATGAATGCCTCCTCCCTTGTTCTCTTATATTGGCAATGGTGCCCACCTGAGAGGTGCCAGAACTGAGTTCTGGCAAGTTTGGGCTGAAAAAAAGCATGACTTTTGTTGTTGCCCTGCACTACTGAAAATTCAAAAGCATGTTGAAGAAATTCCCTAGAGAAAACGGACAGGGAAAGGGAAATTCAGGCATCTTTCTGGAAGAAATAGTCTGAAACGTAGAAAAAGTAAGTTAATGGGCATAATGGTTCTCATGGTCATTCTAGTGCATCAGCTTTGCTTTCATAATGGTGGCAAACAATGTTAATCATTTGTCACTGATTAACAAATCAGTAAGAATGAAGGCATAGATAGGTTCATTCCAGTCGACCCTGGAAGCAAATGAATTTTCATAGGTAGGTATTTAGTGTCTGTGAATTGCACAGATTCTTAATTGCTTTGAGAATAAAGTTGACCTATGTTTGTTGAGTACATCTATAGTCAGTGTTGTGTAGAGATTCAGCTTACTTCTCATTAGCAAGTTTTATTGGTCAGAATCTATAACAATCATATTGCTTTAAGAAAAACACTGTCAATGGGACTAAGTAATTGTTTTGAAGGGCTGCCAACTGCAGGCAATGGCGGTGGGGCCGTGGCGAGCCTCCTGGCTTGCTTTTGGGCTTTAAATAGCATGGATCATATCCAATCCTGCTGTTAAAGGCACAGGATCTTTCCCCACTTCCCACCCCTCCCACCCTTTGGAAGTACTAGTGGAAGTTCCCACATTAATCAAATTTCTTTTAATGCCAAATCACAACATGGAGACCTAGTACGGGCACCTCCCTTGATGCTTCTACTTCAACTGCCAATGTAATCACCACCACAAACGCCTGTTCCCATGTTGCAAGTTACCCCCCCCCCCAAGTGTCCTTGTGCTAGTACTTCCTTCTTAGTTCCCAGGCTCTGGTCCCACCTTATCTCCTCGGCAGGAATGGGAAACCTGAACTCCCACCTACCCTCTGTCCCGGCTACCCACCAGGGCACCACAGACTCTTCAGGGCTGGACGGGGGTTGGGCAGAGCTTTGGAATGGGAGCTCAGCACTGCTCCAATCAGCCCTTAAGTCACAAATCCCTCTGGTCTGCTGAGAGCACGTGAATTTCTGTTGACAGTATCTGTTAATCTGGTTCACATATTACATTTCCCCAGGAGAGTCCACCGTCTGGAAAGCTTGAGACTTCTTTGAGTGAAGGGGTGCGTGGGGTGTGCTAGTATATGAAATGTAAAGGAAAAGCAGTAATTGAAGCAACTTGGCTTTTTTTAGCAATTTTCTACATTTTGGTTGCATTTTATTTACTAACTTTAAAAGAATAAGTGATCTGTGTTGCTACAGCAGCAAGTCTTCCTCAGATCCCAAAACAGAATCCTCTTATTTAAAATTACAAGGGATACGTGACACTGGATTCCATTCTCTCTCTCACACATTCATGTCACATCAATGACATGAAAGCCCTGCAAATGGTAATTAGTTGGTAGGGAATTCCTCCAATGTTAATAAACTGTTAGGGTTTTGCTGCTGCTGTTTGCAAACAATGTTAGCAATAATTTATTTACTAATTAATGACAGAAGTTCATAAAAATTCAAGTCCAACTTTTCAAAGACCTAGGATACATTTTAATTGCTACAGAATGGTTCCTCACAGAATACATTATGTGGCTGATTATTGGCAAAACATATAAATAATAATTTGATAGAGCTTCATCTCCTCCACTGTCAGCAGTGGAATTGAGGGCATGCCTGCACCAGCCGCCTTTGTGTGTCATTTACTCCAGAATGCACTGCAATTACCTTCTGCGCTTTACAAGGCATCCTGACAGTGTCCTAATTGGTACACACCACAAAATTTGAAAGTTTAGGCTTCTTTAATGTGGTCTTGCTCTTCATATTATACACCTTATACTTGTTTGTACAAATCTCCTGCTCTCATTCTGGCCACCGCTCTGCTGTTCTCCTAGAGCTGGAACTTTGCTTTCTCTTGTTCTATTCCTATATTGCACAGCCCCGGACTCTTCTCGGTTCCACAAAGATGGAGGGTGCCTATCCAAGATGGTTCCCAGCTGCAAGTTACCTAACCCAAAGAACAGCCCACAGTCCTAAATACCGTGGACCCTCCGGATACGAACTTAATTCGTTCAGGGGGTCCTTACGTACCCTGAAAAGTCTGCAACATGAGGCGCCACTTCTGCGCACAGCGCGATAGAGCGCTTCTGCACATGCAACTATACACTTCCGGGTTTGCCTAGTTTGCAACCTGAAAGTTACGTTACCCAAGTATGGGTAAGTATACGTAAGTATGTGTGGCTGAAGGGCATGAAGAGAAAACCAGAAATAACCCAAAGGCAAAGGGAGTCTGAAGGAGACGTTGGTGCAGGCATGCCCTTAGCATGATCAAATCATGAATACAGGAAAGAATTTGGCTGTTGAAAAAAGTGGTTCAGTCCTTGACGCTTTTTCTTGGCTTCAGCAAAATTCTTGTTAGCTAGAGAGTGTGGAGTTACAATGTTTTTCTCTGGGTAGCATTGCCTAGAAATACTCTTTTTTGGGTGTTCACAAGAGGAGTAACAAAGCTGTTCCTCAGCACAGCTGGCTTGGGGTTCTGCTTCAGTCGCCTATCAGGGTGGGAGACTTTGGGGTTGTGAAGAACTTCAGACAATGCCTTCGCTGCGTTTGCTCCGCCACACAACCAGTGCTGTCATGAGCAGCGTGACAAAAATGGGTACCAATATGAATGGGCACAATATCGTGTTAGGGGGGTCTCTCAAAGCCCTTCCCGAGACAGGGCAGTTTTTGAAGTAGTGCTTGTGAATCGCTATGAAGAATTCATCCACCAGCTGGTTTGGCCAGAAGCAATGCATTCTCCCAGCAATCTGGTAGGTACAATTGGTCAGCTCCCCATACCAGCTGAAAAAGAGAAAAGGACACTTGTTAGTAGGCGGCCGCAATCAGGGCCCATTTCACACATTACAGAGAGGCAAAGCAGGAATTGCCACCAAAGTGTACACTCAGCTGTGGGCAGAGCCACACAGTATATATAAGGCACATTCAACACACAGTTAAAGCATGTGGCTCCCCCCACCCACCCAGGAATCCCGAGAACTGTTTCACCCTCAAAGAACTACAGTTTTGAGCACCCTTAAAAAACTACAGTTCCCAGGATTCTTTGGTAAAGGCATGTGCTTTCAATGTCTGGCGTTTGTCTGCCCAAAGTTGCAGCTACAGCTTCTTTATTAGTCTACCTGCATGATGCATAATTGCTCTGTGCCACACTACATTTAAAATGCATTGGGTATGCTCCTAAAATTATGACAAGTTAGAAAATCAAGAAGGGTAAATCAGCAAAAAAGCCCTGCAGAATTCAATATTCTTTCAGGTGTCAACATTCAGAGCTCCAAGCTAAATGACAACCAGAGCAGTTTGTTTTTAGTATTTCTAAATGATTGTAATGACTACATATAACTGAGCATTTTTATTTTTAGTTTTTGATCGGAAAGACAAAAGCCCTGTTCAGGTTTTCAATGAATGTTTGGGGGCGGGAGCTCCATTTCTTCACTTGCCCATTTCTTCATACGTTCATAGGCATATGAAATTAATGTGTGCATAAATTCCTACCGTATGGTCTGTATGCACATAGTTTCCTATGCAGATATTATGACCCACCTGTGGATTCCAAAGCACATACTGGAGTGGCGTATTCACTTTCCATACATTTCTTAAGCACAGCAAGACAAAAACGGATGGTTCAAACGTCAAGCATTGGCAGGACTGGCAGGACTTGGACGCATGTGTGTTGGACGCTGGGGGGCTGGAAACTGACTTGGGAGAGGGACCCATCAATTTAGGAGTGTCGTGACCCCCCAGGAGGCAGGAACCAGGGTCAGAAGAATAGTCAGAGCTCTCAGGGATGGAGGGCAGAACAATGGGCTTGGAGGAGCGAAATGGAGAGGCTGATTACGTAAGTGGAAGGATGAGTGGACTGAAGAGGGAAGACTGAAGAGGGAAGAGCAGCAGCAGCTGCTGCCATGTGTGGTGCCCTGTTGCTGAAAAGCAGACTGGGAACAGTTGCCTCAATGCTAGAACTTGAATGCAAGTGTACTCATAGAGTCCTGCAGAGAAGCTACTGTAAGTGATTGCTTTTGACAATAATCAACTACCTGCTGTGCGCATTGCTTTGGCTGGGACGTGTATGGAACAAGTGGGTCATTTTATCTGAAAATGAATGCCAGTGGCACAACTAATATTTTTATACCCAGAAGTGGCTGCTAATTTACAATGCTCCGTGACTTCAGAGTAATCCAAAAGCAAGAGGATATGGTTAAATAGGGTTGCCATATACCTGTGTTTTCCCAATCATTTCTTCTTTGGGGACTAACATTTTTGGACAACATTTTACAGGAAATGTCCAGTTTCTTTCTTTCTTTTTGGCACATGCACACTTGGGAGGGTGATGATGTTGAACTGCTGTGCCCCGGAAGCGCTATGTGGAGCGGTCGCTTTGGCCGGAGGAGAGTGTGCAGAGGAGAGCCATTGGAAGATGAGGTGGGAGCTAGGTCCTGCCTCTGCCCCCAGCCTGCCATCATCAGTGCCGCTGCCAGGCCTGCGTGCCTCTTTCCCTGGCCCAGGCTGGCTGTAGCTGCGGCGGAGAGATGCTCTGAGCGCTGTGGCCACGGCCAGCCAGAGCCAGGGAAAGAGGCGGGGGGGGCCTGGGGGTGGCACATACCGCCACCAGGTATGTTCACATGTTATTCAGGAGACATATCACTTGGATTAATGATGCTGGGCCAGAAGTGTTTCAATGTGACAAAACAAATAAAAACCCTGCTGTTTCAGGGATCAAATGTGTGTTTATGGCCATCCCATAAGTGTTGGATGCAGAATGATGCAGTAAATGAGTGGCAACTCTGGGCTGATAATTATTGGTTAGTTAGTTACGTAATTGATTATTATTTAACTTTGGTGATTGATTAATTGTCTTCAAGATTTGGCAACCACAGTTAGCACATCCTAGTATTCTTGCATAAATGAACAAGAGCATTTGAGTCCTCCCACGAACCACGATGTTCTCCATCATTTAAAAGCAAGCTCACAGTATCAAAAGAAGCAAGGGGAAAAGCGAATGTGCCAGCAGGGACTCAATTTACATAGCAATTAAAGCAAATCCAAAATAATCATGAGCAGGAAGCACTGGCAATGGGAGCACTCAGTGAAATATCACACAGTGGAAAGCATCTATCACAGCTCATGTACAATCTAGGGGAGAGGAGGGAGCCATTACACTTTCACAAAATGTACCCTGGTAAGTCAAGCACCCCCAGGAACAGAGAGAAATTCAGGTCTCATTCAGAGCAAATCTATCAAATCTGCCCTTTCTGAAACAACATGCAAATGAAACACAGCTGTCCTTCAAATTTGCACTTATCCAAATTTTGCTGTGCGGTTTACCAATCAATCACAATAACAGAGAAATATTAAGGGGAACTGCATATAAAAATGTGTTTATTAGGAGAAATATGCATGAAAATGATGAATGTAAACAAATAGTAAATTGCTGCAAAATGCTGAGAACTGAATTTAACTTTGGAAAAGTGCAAAACCAAGACGGCCAAAACTGACAGATCCTTCCACCCCTAGAGACTCCCACCTTTATCGTCTGCCTGCTGTTCAGCACAAGACACAATGCCCCCCCCCAAAAAAAACCCAACCCCAGAAAAAAGAGATACGCCCCCAGAGAAAGCTCTATGCCGTAAGTGGTCGGCCTAAAGATAGCTCATCATATTATGTAGAATTGCAGAAAAACAAACGTGACACTTCAGTCATTCCCACTCACTATTGTTCTGGAGTTCATAACGTTCTATTTTGTTATGACAAGTGTTCTTTACATGTTAAGCAATGCATTTTTATATTTTCATTCTGTTACATGATTTGCCCTAAAAGATACCATACATTTCCCAACAACTTTGCTATTTCTATGAACACAAGTTAGAAAGAAACCAAATGGCAGACAGAAGCTTTCTGACACTCTTAAAAGTAGGAAGTGAGGAAGGTGGCTGAGTGTTCCTCCTTGGGGAAATCACTTCAGAATAACACTTGGCAGAGAATAATATTTCGTACAGAACAAGATTTTCAAGCAGATAACTGCATTGTGCCACAGAGATATTAAAGAGGAATCAGAGGCAACTCCAGCCTTCCCCACAGTCTCAGAAAATGAAATATTCAATGCAAGCCGCAAATAAAATACTCTGTGGAGGGAGCTTATTATGACACAAGGAAATTGCTTCAGAATCTGTCTGAAGGAATCCTAAAGATTTTTCACATTAGAGGATCCATAAAAGCTGTTATATTATACTCAGATCTTTTAAATGTGCCCCTTCTAACAAATGCTACAAATAACCAAGAGCATTTGATCCAACTTCCGTAGGCTAAGAAGCACCTGCCCAACTATTATGAGTGGCCTTCAAGGACGACAACCTTTGGCTTCCTGCCTTCAGCATTTCACACAAGTGAAGTCACAGAGTTCCTGATGGACTCTGAAGACCTGGATGCGGTAATGAGGAAAACCAAGACCACTGGTTTGCCTAGAAAATGAAAATTAGAAAATGAAAAGAGAAGTGTTTGGGGTTTTTCTGCCTACGCTTCTTGTACAGAGTGGGGTGGCTCCTCACAAATAATATTTGTAATTTAAAATTATCTCTCTTTAGTTAACACTTTTAGTGTGGCTTTTGACTAAACAAGTATAACAATAAAATGGTAATTTTGTTCTTCCAGTTTATTGAGTAACGCAGAGTCGCTGCAGCATTTTGGGATAACTTTGTGTTATCCTTTGGCTCTTATGTTTCCAGAGGAAGTTACTGACAAGGCTGACAAAGTGGAGTTATAATAAATGGACTGTGAAAAGGCATGTTCTGAAGATAAATACTAAATGAAGAATTCATATTTATGTTGCTTTACGAATTTGTTACAGTCTTCGGAACTGTATTTTACTGCACTTCTGACTCACTTCTAGAAAGAATAATCTTGAAATCACTCACCTGGCACTTTTGTTAACTATCCCTGAGGTATCACTCCAGAAGCAGGCAAAAAAATTGGTGCTGGATCTTATAATGGAAACAAGTGTCAACTGCTGTTGCTAAAAACTAAAGAGACAAAACATTCCAGTCTAAACTTTAAAAAATGGGTGTGGAACATCTGTGTATGAGTTCAACTAATAAATTAGTTTGGTTGAGGAGCAATTAAATAGACATTGCTGTGTCTTTCTCCTGTAACAGTTGGCCCAGTTAGCACTGCCATCTAGACAGCTTTATCTCTTTGGAGGCGCCATGAAACCATTCTCTTTGCATTTGTTTATCACTCTTTCTTTTTTTCCTTATCTAGTAAAGTCTTTTATAATCAGTAGGTGCTCAAAATAGCATTATCTTCAGAGTACTTCCTATAAAAGAAGGATGAAGAACTTGGGTCTGCACCAAGGAAACACTGCAGCCATTTGGCCTTCATTTGAGCCAGAGCTGCTTATCCTCAGAATCACTTCCTAAGAGTTTGGCTCTGCAAAGGAATTACATATCAATTGCCTACGCAACGAAAATAAGATACTAAGCTAAAACCCAAACTACAAGGCTGTTTTTATTTTCCTCACCACTTAATGCAAGAGGAGAGAGAGAAGACATGGTCACTGGGGAAGGAAGGTGTTTTGAGGGTAGGTGCTTCACCACCTGAGCGCTAGATTCTCCAGGCAGATCCATTTTTGGAGCTTTTATCTTCTGCTGCACACATATTTCAAAAAGTTGCTTCTCAGAAGCCATGTGGGTTCTGGCAGGATTATGTGGTGCCAAGGTATAAACAATGATTTCCCAAATGCTGTTTTTACCCAGAGTTGACCTTTTTCTGTTTGTCTCACTCATGATAGCAAAGAGCTCTTCACATTTGCTCTAACTGAGACATGATACTCTGTTGAAAAGAAGATTTATGAGCAGGCACATTTCAGATTGAATGTCATTTTCTGCACCCGCACGCACACCTGCTTTCACCCCAAACACCTTCAGAAATCACATGCACAAGCATTTTTTCTGTTTAAGGGAAAGAGACAGGCCCCTCCCTGTTGAATTACAGGCACTTGGAGACAGCAGGCACTGGATTCTTGGCAGAGAAAAATAGTTTGCAAGCTTTAATTAATTAAATTTCTCTACTACCCTTCATTCAAAGATCGGTTGGTTTACAATATAAACATACTAAAATACACACCACAGTAACAAATAAAAACAATAACTGACACACACACAATTTAAAAGGCCTGGCAGAAGAGGAATGGCCTAGTGTCCAAAGATATAATCAAGCAAGACTACTAATTTCAGGCTTTATATCAGACTGATTGAGGCATCACAGGTCTTTTAATATCAAAGTTAATATGGAAATGTGGCACAGGAATATAAATCCTGACTATCTTGGCTCACATACTCCTCCTCCTCTTCCTCCCTCCATGTACCCCTTCCCATGTTGGAAATAACCATAGTTTACCAAGACATCTGAATCAGAAAAACTGTAACTTGCACTGGCCATAGGTAAAGGTAAAGGTACCCTTGCCCGTACGAGCCAGTCTTGCCAGACTCTAGGGTTGTGCGCCCATCTCACTCAAGAGGCCAGGGGCCAGCGCTGTCCGAAGACACTTCCGGGTCACGTGGCCAGCGTGACATCGCTGCTCTGGCGAGCCAGAGCTGCACACGGAAACGCTGTTTACCTTCCCGCCAGTAAGCGGTCCCTATTTATCTACTTGCACCCGAGGGTGCTTTCGAACTGCTAGGTTGGCAGGCGCTGGGACCGAGCAGCGGGAGCGCACCCCGCCGCGGGGATTTGAACCGCCGACCTTTTGATCGGCAAGCCCTAGGCGCTGAGGCTTTAACCCACAGCGCCACCCGCGTCCCGGCACTGGCCATAGTCTGCCCCTAAACCTGCAACTGAAATCACAATTTTAAGTGGGTTTCAATTCCTAATTTGGAAGCAGTTCAACTGTAACCAATTTATCTGATTCAATTATTAAAAGAATACTAGGGTTATCTCACACCCAAAGAAGGAAAAGGGTGCACAAGTCCAAGGCAGGAGGGGAGCAGAGTTTACAAACCCACAATGTTCAGCTCCATGACATCTGAACTGAGTCTTACTCAAACATGCCACCTTCCTCCTTCAGGAGATTAGAATGTCATCATTGCGGCTACATTTGGAAATCTGGCTTGATTTAAAATTAAGAAATTGGGTGGCTAATGGGCAGCTCTCCAGATGTCCTTGGACTGCAACTCCCATCATCTTTGACCATTGGGCTATTCTGGCTGGGGGTTATGGGAGTTGGAGTCCAACAACACCTGGCATGCTAAAGGTCAAGGTCAAGGGACCCCTGACCATTAGGTCCAGTCATGGCTGACTCTGGGGTTGCAGCGCTCATCTCGCTTTACTGGCCAAGGGAGCCAGCGTACAGCTTCCAGGTCATGTGGCTGTTAACGGAGAAATCCGAGGGCTCCCTTGGACAAAAAAACAAGGACACCAGCCAGGAATACCAGAGCAAAACAGCAGCCAGTAGGCTTGGTCTTTATTGAAGACTGTCGCGACAGGACTCCCACCTGCCACCAGGTGAAACAAAATGGAAGCACAGAACAAAAGAAGACCCCAACTTTTATTAGTTACTAATCTCCCAAACGACACCCCTAGAACTACATCACAACTACATCATGACTACATCATTGACACATCACAAAAAGGAGGGGTTGAGGGAGGAGTTGTGGAGGTAACCTGAGTATCTTGTCACCTGCCTGGTTCCCCCTTTCCCCCTCCCCATGAGTCATTTCCAGAGGACAAAAGGGAGTTGGCAGTTTCCTGCTCCCAGAGGGAAGATCTGATCATTGTCCTTTGTTCCAGTCCGTGTTGAATCCACTCCCGTATCCAGGTCCTTTGTGACCTTGATGGTCTTCTGTCTAGGACCATCAGGGTTGGCATAACAACTGGGCAGGGCTCCTGTGTATGTGCTGGTATGCTCAAGGAATTATGGCTGCCCTGTATCAAACCTTCCCCATTTTGTAGTCCTTCATAAAGGAGTAAAATAAAAGTGGACCGGTGCAGATCCGATGTATGGTTGATTTTCTATGAATATATAACAGAAGCGTAGCGTATGTCGTGTGTGAGTGTCGAGTTTGTACAAACTGAATGATTGGGGGGGGGGGAGGTCCTGAGATATGGCCAGCATGACTAAGCCGCTTCTGGTGAACCAGAGCAGCGCACGGAAGCGCCTTTTACCTTCCCGCCAGAGTGGTACCTATTGATCTACTTGCGCTTTGCCGTGCTTTTGAACTGCTAGGTTGGCAGGAGCAGGGACCGAGAAATAGGAGCTCACCCTGTCACAGGGATTTGAACCACTGACCTTCTGATCAGCAAGTCCTAGGCTCTGTAGTTTAACCCACAGCGCCACCCGCGTCCCACCTGGCATGCTACTCCTGCTTTAAAGTTGTTCTGTTTTTAAAGGTCACACTATGGAACTGGGCTTTTAGGGTTTGTTTGTTTTTTTTTAAACAACCCTTTCCCTTAAACAAGTGACAGCTGATTTCGGTTCCCATTAGATTATTAAATAGCAGCCCCAAGAAAAATTCCCTGAGTGCAATGACAGCCGAGTGATTTATATTAACATGGAGCTCCCTTTGCTTTACCAGTTTCACATGGAGCCATCCCATACAGACACCTTAGATGGGCACATGAAAAACTTTTCCCACAGTATAAATTCTCCTCTTTCCTCAAAAATGTTTTGGCTTTTTTGTTTCGTTTGTTATCATTCTTTTAACATAAGCCAATTCGGGGGGAAATAGTCCAAGCATTCTGATCAATTTACTTTTGGACAGACGTTACAAAACAACAGCACCAAAAAGAATCACATTTGGCATGTCCAAGAAAAGTACGTTTTGTTTGCCAGCTCTCAGACCAGCGGGTGAGGCTTTAATTCTAAACAGACTTATTAGGAAGGAAGTCCTCCACATGGTTAAGACTGCGCTGCCAGCCTAAACAGCTGACTGAGAGGCAACTCCAGGGACCTCAGTCAGACTTAAAGGGTTTCTTACTTTCACCCTTTCCCAAAGAGAAATTTCCCGTGATCCTATTTCTGTTCCCTCCTTTCTAGCTTCATCTTCCAGTGTGTCTCACTATATTCTTTCATCTTCCCCAAAGAATTGTTACCTGCTAACTCTTGGTAAAACTCCTGGAATACTCTCAACATATCTTTCATCAAGTTGTGAATACTACCCATTTTATCTTTTATTAGGCTAATCTTTACTTTTTTTTACTGTACAGCTTTGGCCAGCAATTTGGAATTTTTATTACTATGCTCAAAAAATTCTCTTTTCAAGAATATCTATTCTCTTTGCACTTTTTCCATATCTTTATTTTCTACATTTCCTGCTTGAAAAGTTTATTTGCTCCATAATACTTGCACTTCAGAGTGAGAAATCCATCTTTTAAAGTATTTTCTCTGGGAGCTCTCAATTTCTGCTGCTGACTCTATGGCCAGCAGGGCCCACCCCACGGGCACTGTTATGTAGTGTAGTTTCACCCGGGGCCAACAGGGGGATACTGTATATAGTTTTCACTCAGGTCTGTAGATAGTTTTCACTCAGGTCCGCAGCAGTTATTTTAGGCGGGAACTCTGGGCTGTGGTTGTTACAATGTTGACAGCCGGCTGCCTATAAAAGCAGGCCGGCTGAGCTGTTTGCAGTCAGTTCTATTCCAGCTACAAAATAAAGAGCTACTTGAAGAAATCGCTGTGCCTGCTGCTATGTCAACCCACAACTTAACACTGGCGACGAGGATGGGATGGATGGACATCAGAGCACAGCCAGATGCGGCCAGCCTCTGAACTGAGCTGAATCACAGAGCGAAATCACTGAGCGAAATCACTGGGCAGAACCAATTCAGAGCTGACTGTTCTGGCTAGAGCACTGTCTTCCATCCATCGCCCTTCACGCCGGCATCGGAATCATGGCTTCACTTGTGCCTCTACTGCCGTTTGCGCCAGCCTCTGAATCATGGGACTCCTACCTCGCTCGGTTCGACTGCTACCTCCAAGCCAACGAGCTGACAGCAGTATCAAAGGATCGGAAGCGGGGCCTATTCCTCAGCCTCTGTGGGCCTGAGGTGTTTGAGACGGCCCGAGCATTGGTTGCGCCTGAAGCAGTCCAGGCAACACCATGGGACACGATCCAAGAGAAGCTCCGCAACCACTATGCACCAAAGCCGTCCAAGATTGCTGCCCGCCATGCGTTCTACCACCGGAACCAGGCAGAGGGGGAGTCAATCAACAACTACACCACCGCCCTGCGACAGGCTGCAATGCACTGTGAGTTCCGAGACTTAGACGATGCCCTGATGGATCGAATCGTCTGCGGGGTCCGGGACATCCATCTGCAACGGCGTCTCCTAGCCAAGCCAGACCTCACGCTACAGAAAGCCATTGAGGAGGCTGTGGCCTCAGAAGCTGCTGAACGCTCCGCCCAGGAGATCCGCAAGTCCAGCAGCCCGCGTCTTGCTAGGGAGCCAGTTCCGGTGCATCATGAAGAGGCCAGCAGTGATGAGGCATCCTCCAGTGAAGACGATGACGTGCACCAGACAAAGCGGGAGCGCAGGAAGTTCCAACAGAAGTCCAAGGGCCAACCGGAATGTGCCGGCTGCGGAGGCAACCATTCCCGTGCCAAGTGTCGATTCAGAGACGCCATCTGTAGGAAGTGTTCCAGAAGGGGCCACATCGCTAAGGTCTGCCGATCGGCTCCGTCTGACACCCCCCCTTCATCGACTCGCAAGTCCAAGTCTTCACTCCAGTCTGCCAAGGAAAGTTGTTTCGCTCTCACCAACTGCCACTGCCCGTCTGGAACCACAATTGGCCAAACCGACTCGCCTACGCGACGCAAGCTGAACGTCACGGTGCTCATTGAAGGAGCTCCATGTGACATGGAGATCGACACCGGGTCTGCCCTGTCCATCGTGTCATGGAGCACCATCAAAAGACTGGTACCCAGAGTGTCCAAGAGGCAACTCAACTCCCACCGCGTACACCTGAGAGACTACCAGGGAAACGACATTCCCGTGGTAGGCGTTGGCCGGTTCCGGATCGCCTTCAAGGATTTTTCGGGCCTGCTCCGGTTGGTGGTGGTCGAAGGTCAGCGGCCAAGCCTCCTAGGGCTAGACTGGTTTGATGCCCTCGGCCTGGAAGTCACCGGCATCAACTGCATCTCTAACGCAGAGACTGAGGGTCTGGTCAAAGACTTTGCCGAGGTTTTTGACGGCACCTTGGGGCAATATACAGGTACGCCCATCTCCTTTAGCCTTGATCCACAAGTCGCCCCCATCAAGCTAAAGCCACGCCGGGTTCCCTTTGCTCTCAAGGCTAAGGTGGACGAACAACTGGACAAACTGATTGCCCAAGGAGTTTTGGAGCCGGTTGACCACGCCAAGTGGGAAACCCCCATCGTCACGCCTGTCAAGCCAGATGGGTCGGTGAGAATCTGCGCTGACTACAAGTGCACGATCAACAAGGCACTTCAGCAGCACGCTTATCCGGTTCCTGTTGTCCAACACCTGCTGCATTCCCTGGGTGAGGGTAAGGTCTTCGCTAAGCTGGACCTTGCCCAAGCATATCAACAACTGCCAGTTGATGATGCCACTGCTGAAGCCCAGACGATCGTCACCCACCGGGGGGCATTCCGTTGCCGCCGGTTGCAGTTCGGGGTGAGTGTGGCTCCTGGAATCTTCCAAAGCCTTATGGAGCGTCTCCTGCAAGGGCTTCCGGGCGTGGTACCATATTTTGATGACGTCTTGGTGTCTGCAGACTCACACCAGCAGCTGTTCGAGCGCCTCCGTGCCGTGCTGACCAGGTTCCAAGAGGCCGGGCTCAAGGTAAAGAGGGAGAAGTGCCAGATCGCCGTTCCACAGGTAGAGTTCCTGGGCTATCTTATCGATGCCTCCGGCCTTCACCCAACCACATCCAAGATCCGCGCTATCCAGCAGGCCCCCACCCCAAAGAACAAAACGGAGTTGCAGGCATTCCTGGGGCTGCTGAACTTTTATAACATGTTCCTGCCCCACAAAGCCACAGTGGCTGAGCCTCTTCACCGACTCCTTAGCACTAAGTCACCTTGGGCCTGGGGTCATCGGGAGACAGCGGCCTTCAACGCGGTCAAGGCTCTCCTTTCTTCAGACAGTGTGCTGGTACAGTACAGTGAATCCAGGCCGCTGGTCCTTGCCTGCGACGCCTCACCTTTTGGCATCGGTGCTGTCCTTAGTCACCGTTTTCCAGATGGAAGAGAAGCACCGCTCGCCTACTTTTCCAGGACACTATCTCCGACGGAACGGAATTACAGCCAGCTCGACAAGGAGGCATTGGCACTTGTGGCTGGAGTGAAGAGGTTCCATGAATACCTCTATGGCAGGACTTTTGACCTCATCACTGACCACAAGCCACTCCTGGGCCTCCTCGCCGGTGATCGTCCAACTCCACCGGTCCTCTCGCCACGCATGCTGCGATGGACTGTTTTCCTGGCTGCCTACCACTACCGGCTCATCCATCGCCCGGGGAAATCGATGGGCCATGCCGACGCCCTCAGCCGTTGCCCTCTTCCAGCATTTGTGGAAGACCCGGCTCCAGCTTCATCGCTCCTTCTGATTGAGGATCTTCCGGCAGCGCCTGTATCAGCTACCACTGTGGCCTCCGCGTCTGCCCAGGATCGCACCATCAGCCGGGTGCTCAACTGGGTGTGGAGGGGGTGGCCACAAGGGCCTTTTGCATCGGAGTTCCAGCCCTTCGCAACCAGACAACATGAACTCTCAGCTCATCGCGGCTGTCTGCTGTGGGGAGACCGCGTCGTGATTCCCCAGGGACTCCGTCAGCGCGTCCTGGAGGCTCTGCACGTTGGCCACCCGGGAATTGTCAAAATGAAGGCATTGGCTCGGTGTTACGTCTGGTGGCCTAATATGGACGATGCCATCACTGCCTGGGTGTCCGCCTGTCAAGCGTGCCAAGAGTCGAGGCCTGCACCACCGGCAGCTAAGGGACACACCTGGGAGACGCCAAAGACACCCTGGTCGAGGGTGCACATCGATCTGGCTGGCCCCTTTCACGGCCGGACCTTTATGGTAGTGGTGGACGCCTATTCCAAATGGCTGGAGGTCGCCCTGATGCCCTCCACCACTACCGAAGCTGTCATCCGGGTGCTGCGAGGCCTGTTTGCAACGCATGGGTGTCCTGATGTCCTTGTCTCTGACAACGGACCGCAGTTCACGTCAGGCACCTTTGAGCGGTATCTTTTGGGACTGGGCATCCGCCATGCCCTAACGGCACCCTTTCATCCATCCAGCAACGGGCAAGCGGAAAGAATGGTGCGCTCGGCAAAAGAGGCACTGGCGCGCCTGGACCGGGGAGACTGGCATGAGCGGGTCGCCGAATACTTGTTCGTGCAACACATCACCCCTCATGCGGCCACAGGGAGGAGTCCTGCTGAACTGCTTATGGGCCGCCGTCTCAGGTCACCGCTCGACCGGCTACACCCGGACCTTGCCGTGGCTGAACCCCCAGGCTGTGCCAACGCGCCACGGTCATTTGTCCCAGGAAACCAGGTCTTTGCCCGGAACTATGTGGGGGACATTCCTTGGGTGCCAGCCACAGTAGTGGGAGTCACTGGACCTCGCTCGTACCAGGTGGCACTCGAAGATGGACGCTTGTGGCGACGGCACATAGACCAGCTTAGGCGCAGGGTTGGAAACTTGGACACTACCGAGGTGCCCCCAACTGCGCTTGCAGCTCCAGAAGAGACACGTACAGATGGCGAGGCCCCACCTACACCTCCCTCGCAAACTGCCAGCGTGGAGCCGAACCAAGCCGCTTCAGAACAGACTCAGACCACTCCACTTGCGGAGGCTCCACCCACAGCAGCGGATCCAGGGGAGTTGGTTCCAACGCCACCTAGGGTCGCACCACAGCCTCAGCAAGAACTGTGTGGCCCTCCGGACTTGGCTACCAGTCCCCGGCGGTCTGGCAGAGTTTCCAAGCGCCCAACTTATTTAAAGGACTATGTTGTTGGACATGTATCACTGTTGGTCTAAGTATGGGAAATGTAACCGATATGCTTTTGTGCCTAATTGAACCATTACGCGTAGTGCTGTATATAAGGAAACCATTACGATTGTAACTAACACCTTATCTCGGTGGGGAGGGGTGTTATGTAGTGTAGTTTCACCCGGGGCCAACAGGGGGATACTGTATATAGTTTTCACTCAGGTCTGTAGATAGTTTTCACTCAGGTCCGCAGCAGTTATTTTAGGCGGGAACTCTGGGCTGTGGTTGTTACAATGTTGACAGCCGGCTGCCTATAAAAGCAGGCCGGCTGAGCTGTTTGCAGTCAGTTCTATTCCAGCTACAAAATAAAGAGCTACTTGAAGAAATCGCTGTGCCTGCTGCTATGTCAACCCACAACTTAACAGGCACCATTTTAACTAACAGTTTTAACAGATCAATTGTTGCTCCTGCTGCTCTGGAAATTGTAACACTGAAGTCCCAAAGGGGAAAAATGCATTTGTGCAAATACTTTGCAAGCAGCTTTTGGACTTTCAGAAAGGTCTGTGCCAAAAGTAAAATGTTATTAAGATAAATTTCTATTTATAAACATAGCTAAGCGGTGATATTGCTTATTTTCCCTATGTATCCAACTCAGAAAAACAAATGTTTGGCAGTAACAAATCAAAATGTGGCTTTGCTTTAGAAAGAGCACTGTGGTTTCCATATTTAGCATGATGGCATCGGCATAGAATGCGCTTAGCTTCTATATTGGGGGTGGGGAATAGCAATCTGGAGCAATAAGAACCTGTAGGAGGGACAATTCTGATAAGATGAAAGTACTATTTGTGAGTGGTTCATCTGCCCAAGGAGGTGAGGTTGACTCTAGATGGAGCTGCATTATCCCTAAACCTAAGCACCAGATTTTAGTAGGTAGCCGTGTTGGTCTGCCATTGTCAAAATAAATTAAACAATTATTTAAAAAGACTCGATTCTTTTAAGGGAGCTTTTAGGTTTTAAGAATAGTCTTTTTAACTAGCTTTTTAAAGAATTGTTTTAACTTAAGCACCAGGTTCATGGTTTGAGAACACTCATACTTTTGTCTCTGGAGACATTGAGGGGCAGTATTTCAATATGAGTAGGAAAATGAGAGTGCCTTTAAACATTTATTTATTTTTTTAGAAAAAAAGCACTGAGTAAAATACTTTTAGACCTTCTGGATCCTTGGACTGATTTACATCAATAAGAGAACCAATTTTTGATGTGGTGAAAGAGATGTGTTCATCGCCAGTTACAATTTCAAATTCCTGCCAACCAACTCTGTCAGGAGGAGGTGATAATTCTTTATGATTTCACTGTCCTTGATTGTCCTCTAGCTCTTCCCTCACACTTTTGTGTACGTAGGCTTCTTTTCTGATCATGACATTTTTACAATTGCTGTTGTTTGCATATCTCGGTTTCCCATCAGGGCGGAACATGAACTTGAGAAACTCGTGGCCAAACTTGCCCTTCTGCCCAACATAACAACGCAAATAAAAATTGCTCACCATGGCCGCAGATGCTCACCGGCCTGACGGAAAACCAGCATGCCAGACTTTTCCTGAGTTGGGCAATAAGTGAGTAGAGGGCGCAGTACAGAACTAGGACAGTGACTTTTACTATTTAAGTCAATAGATTAAAGTCAAAGCCACCGCAAGAAAGCGAGCAGCTGCACAGAAACTTGTAGTGATCCTTCGTTGGAAGATCCAGTTTGACCAAATACTCAAGTGTGATACAAGCAACAAATGCATTAACAGCGGGAAATTATGACTCTATAGCACTGCCTCTGAGTCAAAAACCTGCCTTGGGCAGCAATTCTCTACTTGCTTATCTGGAAGGAAGTCTCACTGAACTCAATAGGATTTGCTTCAGGAGAAAGGGCAGCCTAATTGTCATCAGTGATACAAACCAGGCCTGCAGAGGGGGGACGGACTTTCAGTAATGGAAGAGAATGGCTCACATCTCCATTGACGCAGCCACTTTCTACTAACTGCATCCATTTAAGTGCCAGATTTCTCAGCCTCCCCAGAACCACCGCACTTACCGTACTCTTCCATATCAACCATATTGATCCATTTCAAGCCATCTAAATAGCTGTGCTATAATAACTACTCAGATAAGCTCCCTTTAGAAACAGCAGCCAGGCCACCACCACAACGAATAGCATAATGATTCAGCTCATTTAAAAGGCTTATGCTGCAAGTGAACATGTACATATGAAGAAGTACATTTGCAAATGCTGTCTCGTGAATAACTGAAAGCCCCCTTGGCTTGCAAACTCAAGACAGTGAATAATTCAACATGGATTGTGCCAGGGCTTTTTAAAAAGAAAAATGGTGCTGGTACTATAATATAAAAATAATATTTTTTAATTTATACCCTGTCCATCTGGCTGGGTTGCCCCAGCCACTCTGGACTGCTTCCAACACATATAAAAACATAATAAAACATCAAACATTAATAGCAACAAGCTGATCCAATATAAAAAGTCAGAAAATCTTTAAAATAAACAACTAATAACAAATAAAGCAATATTTAATGATTCATTACAATCTGACAGTAAACAGTAAAATTAAACATCAAATAATAATTAAACAGTTTACAGTTTACACGTATCAATTACAATAAAGAATTACTAATCTACAATCAATAAAATTAATAGCAAATCACAATGCATAAAATACCACAAAACATACAAAACCATATAAAAGGATCAAACTGAGAAACAAGGCAACACAAAGTATAAAATTATTTTTTCCCAAATATCCCTGAACTCCTCTCTTCCCAACGGCTTCTGCTGCTCTCAAAGTCATGGTCTGGGAAGCCTCCCAGGGCTGGAAGGTGGAAAAGCCATTGCCTGGTGACCAACAGAAAGTCTTTCTCCCCTCACAGTACTCACCATGAAGTGCCACACTTTTAACCTTTGAGGGGGAAATGTGCTGGTACTGCAAACCCTTGAGTAGCCCCAGGTTTGCAGGTGCGCAACTCCCCCCCCCCCCCATGCTGCTGCAGAAGGCTAGGGAGCATTTCCTGCAGCAGCATGGGGGAGGGGTCTGTGTAATGTTGCATTTCCCCCAGCAGGAAGACAAATGTACCACAGGTGTTACAGATCACTGCAGTAGCTTCTTCGCCCTCCATGTCTCTTGGTCCCATGCATACCATGAGACAGTACTCCCCCCCCCCCCCGCTAAACGCCCTTGCAAACATCCCTGTTTGCAAGGCCTGTTTGTGAGCTCTGGGTCAGGAGCTTCCAGAAGCTGCAATCAAGGGCTGGCATTGCTGGGCACCTGCCTGAGCCCCACACTCCTGAAGGGGGATCTAGGGCTGACTCACACAGCCCACTGGTCCTGCTCCATTAAGCTGTTGCTGCCTGTTCAGTTGCCCCTCTGGGCACGCAGCAAGAATGAGGAGATTCTTGCACAACATCCTCCTGCTTCTTTTTGCTTTTCCTCTGGGTGGCTGTGAAGATTGTGCCCACGTGCGGCTGACCCAAAGGCTTTTTTCTGCCCAAGGCAAAGGACAAGATGTTTATTGGTTATTTGGCTGAAAGATAATTCTTGCAGGCCGTAATACAAAATGGATATGGGATTATTGATCAGTACATTGGATATTTATGATATAAATCTTTCTTCAACATAAAGAAAATATCCAGTTTATTTTCTGGTTGCATCCTAATTACCATTTGCAAACACTTTGCAGCTGTTTCTTTGTCACTGCTGATCTTGTTGTTCCACAAACATACGGCATCTGCTTGAATCCATGAGAGAAAAAGTAGGCTGGGTTCAAATAGGTGGAATCAGTCTGTTATTGTGGAATGAACGCTTAGAGGGCTTTCTTTCCCTTGGGGATGAGAATGTCTGATGTTTGGGGGAGGAGGAGGAGAACTGAAGGGACCAAGAAATGTTTGAAGCATCCTGGGGGTGGGGAGAGAAGCAAGAGTGTATTCAAAGGCCTTGAACCTCCTTAGGAATGTGCACTTCCACCTTAATCGCCATAGTCATTTTGTGTTGCCATATCTCTCTGGAAGCCTCCTTGATGCAGCTGCACAGTGGTACCTTGGTTTATGAACTAATCCATTCTGCAAGTCCGTTCTTAAACCGAGGCACGCTTTCCCTAATGAGGCCTCCCACCACCAGTGCCCTTCCACTGTTCTGATTCCGTTCTTAGACTGAGGTAAAGTTTGCAAACCAGGACACCACTTCTGGTTTTGCGGAGTTCGTAAACCGAATAGTTCGTAAACAGGGCTGTTTTTAAACTGAGGTACCACTGTATCTGTATGAGAAAACAGGCTACACAAAAAACTTCTAAGGGGCAACTGGAAAAAAAAACGAAGTGAGGAGGGAAATGCAATAGAAACATTTCTCTTCTGCTAGTACTTTTGATTTTCCTGGATTTGGTGATCCTATCTGATACTGTGAGGCAGTTGTTTTCTTTTTAACCAGATGTTGTTATTTTCAGCTGTAAGGGGAGAGTTCTCCACTTCATACGTTTCCACCAGAAATATATGTTGTTCTTCATTGCTTGCACCGTGTGCCAGGCAAGATCTACTTGCTTTCCTGCCCATCAGTACTGAGAAGAAACAAACATCAACAAGAGCCTCTGCTTAATTACAATAATGAAAATATATGTGCTTATGCACCGTCTTCCTAGGCACACAGTGGATATTTTTACTCTTGCCCAACTGAAACAGCTGCACACCATATTAGAGTAATATGGGTTGAGAAGCATGATGCTGTCACCCAAGGCTATTCCAGCGCAGGCCACTTTGACCAATGCGCCACTCCATGTAATCTGGAATCCAATTAAAAATAGCTCAATTGTCATCTGCTTCATATCTAAAGAGAGTGAGGCAGATTTCAGCTTCTCATGGAGAACCAAACCACAAAGGATTAGTCACAGTGGAAAAAGAAAGAAAATTGTCATCAAAAATGTATGAATGGTGCCTGTCATCTGCCAAAATTAGCACAATCCCATCAAAAATCAGCCTAAATATTTCCCTCTGCCAAAGGATGCTATCGCATAAACTTTTGTCTTGGTGCTCTATTTCCTGATCAGAGTAGCAATTTGAAAGAGCTACAGTTTTTGCATATTCACTGTTGGATCTGCAGTAAACCAGTTGTTACCCAAAGAGCTCAGAAGTGCATCTGTCACAAGAGACCAAAAATCAACAACGATTACTTTAGATTAAGGCAAGTCTTAGCTATAGGCAAAGGATGGAAACCTGTAGCTGGGCTACCACTATCCTGTTCCTTGACTAGTGCCACGTGGCTGGGGCTGATGGGAATTCAAGTCCAAAAACATTTGGAGGGCCCCTGGTTCCCCAACCCTGCTGATCTAGGGCTGATGAGCACACTTTAGACAGGGCAGGAAGACAACCATTATGGGCTGTTATAAGAAAAAACCTCCTTTTCCCTTATGGGGTATCCAAGAGCCTGTATAGAGTCCATATGTGGGTTCCCTGGACCACAAGAGATCCTTTGTGGTGCCAAGGAATATATGAGAAATAAATCATTGCTGGGGTCTGAATAGATTCTAGCTTAGTGACTGAAACGGCAATGAACTGTTGACCTGAACTTCAGAAGGAAGCCTTAACTAAAAGATCCAGAAAGTGGGTTCAGAAGCAGGGGCGGAGCTACCTGGCCTGGCACCCGGAGCGGTGTGGAGGTGGGGTGAGCTGGCCTGCAGGGGCGGGGCTAGCTGCCTGCATGGCGAGCGTCCTTAGCCACCCACCGCCCAGGCAGCAAGCATGAGGGGGCGCCACTTGCCACCCGTGCAGCGAGCTTCCCTAGCCACCTGCCGCCCCCACGGCGAGTGTTAGGAGGGGCACTGCTAGTGGCCTGTGCTACGAGCGTTGGAGTGCACTGCTAGCCGCCCATGGCAGCATTGTCTCTAGCGGTCCGCCGCCCGCGCAGCGAGCATCCGGGGTGCTGCCTGCGCAGCGAGCGAGTGTGTGTGGCACGGCGATGTCACCCACCCTCACGGCTGACACTCGGTGCGCACCGCACCTCCCACACCCACCTTCCTCTGCCAGTGTTTCAGTGAGCATTAAAAACACCCTGATCCTGCCAGGTAATTCAATGTATGCTGTGGAAGAACATAAGCATTTCACAATTAGTTCAGAAAGTTCAGATTTTTGCAACCTTTCTTCAGAAGTCAAGCCGCAATCTCTTTGTAGGTTCCTATAACTGCCATCCTCTTACTTGAAGGCCCAACTAGAGAAGGGCCTGGTAGCTGACTAGGGTGCATCTGAGGACAATCTTGCAATGAAATTATTCACAATTTCCCTTTATATTTGCCCAGGGTCACGTCTATTGGAGTTGAAGGCATGGCGGAACTTTGCCCACATGTTTTCAAAATATATTTCTGATGCCTGACTTAAGTGTCCGCCTCTCAGTTCTGCTTTTTCTTCAGAAAAAGCTACTGAGGTACAGTTCAAGTTTTATTGCGGCAAAAGCCAGTGACACTAAACACCACAAGAGGTACAGTAGCTTTTTGTCCTAGAAAAGAGGGAAAGGGCTATCATGAAATGCGGGGGTGGGGTGGGGGGTTCATAGATTTACTCCTTCCTCCGGAGATTCTTAGAAAGAGGCTAAAACCCTGAAACTTTTGTTCAGATCCTGACCCTTTTTCATCCTGGATCATTCCTATGCTTATCCCACGCCCAGCAACTGCATCTATTTATCGAAGCACCTATTTTCTCACTTTGCTTGCCAGCTGCCCCTACGGAATTCACAGCTAAAACTGCAGAGTATCATCCCGTTCTTTATTTACAAAATAATTTCTTACAACATATTTTTAAAAAGGGGGCCAACAAGGCAGCTTACAGCAGCAAAACATTAAAAATATAAAAGCTAAAAAACATTAAGCAGCAGTCAAAGCAAGTTTTAAAAAGTCCATATCCAGCAATATTAACATGCATTAAAAGCCTGGCTGATGAAATATGTCATTGGCTGAAATCCAGTACCCTCTTATGTGAAAATAAGGCCCACTTTTGAGCTGGCATTTGTAGAAAGACTTTAAATAATTCGACCCGATGCATATATAAAACAGCCTATCTGACTGCATTGTCAGATAATGATTGTCTCATTATTATAAAGCACACTAAACTGAGACATGCATGGCACTGGGAAAACAGAGCTGCAGAACACGCTGCCTCCTCTGTACTTTTATGGCATGTGAATGTAAATTACTGCTGCTTATCACAAAGGGGCATCGCGGTGCTGGGAACCAGGATATGTGAATATCGACAGCTGCCTTGCGCTGACTCCCTTTACGCCATCGGGCTCTCCTGGTTATCGCCATGGCGATGCCAGAGGCTGAATCAGGGACTTAGGAGCTACTGAAGCAGACGCTTCCCAGTGAGCTGCTAAGGAAAGCTGAACAGATCTTGAATTCATGGCATTGGCACCACACCGGGGGGGCACCTCCCATTACGCCACTTGAGGTGAAAGGGAAAGCGCTGTCCTGCCCGCTCTGCCCCCACTACCATGCTGCCCCCACCTCTGCTGGCATCACCTCTGGGTTGCTGCCGCCACTGGTGGAGAAGCTGTGCTGGCAGTGGTGCTGATTTATGGCAAGATGTCTCTGAAATCTCACAAGATCTCTCGCGCTCCATGAGCTTTCAGGAGATTTCAGGGAGATCCCACTGCTGCCGGGGCCACTTCTCTGTTTGTGGTGGAGGCAGTGGCATGGGAGGGGCACCCCCGTGGCACAGTCTCTGGGCCTTTCACTGCCCAAGGCAGCTGCTTCACCCTGCTTCGTGGCTGGGCAGCCTTGGCCAACGGTGTCCGCTTCCCATTTGGCTCCTTTTCACACATTGTGTATTTACTGCAGCAAACAGCCGTGTACCCACAAAGCCATGCCAAGTTCTAAAAGAATGTTGATTACAGGGTGTGAAGGCAGCTGACTGCCAGTGTAGGTTGCCTGAAAGCGGGCGTAGGAAGACCTGTCATTTCAATGTTCCTTGGCAGAATAGTCACATGGTGTTGGGTCTTTCATTATATCCATATTAATATGCACAGTGACTGTTTGCCAGGCACACTGATAATTGTCTAAAAAGAGCCAGAAATAACAGGTGTTGAATGTATTAATCTACACCTCCAAAAGATTTATCATTACTAAAGAGGACGCCCCACTTCATGAAAAAGTACAATCCGTGGCACGCAGAGCTCAGCTTTAAATATTTTCCTCTGACTGGTATAAATGGGGTGCGCTCTCTCAGCAAATTTTGTTGTAAGAAATCTAAGGGCTCTTCCAGACAACATTTTTTTTTAATAAATGTGCATTCAGGATTATTTGTGCTCATGATGGGACCAAGGTGGTTAGACTGTATACAACTCTGCCTTCAAAACTACTTGCACCTCCTGCACCAGTTTTGGGTTGGACATGCTGCTTCATTTCTGATTGGCGCGTGTCCCATAGATTCCACAGCCAAGAATGCAGGCCTGGGGCGGGCAGGGGGAGAGGCAGGCCATGGGTGTTGGCCGTACAGTCAGGTCTGTGCCTGATGGCTGAGACAACAAATTTTCCTAGGGGGCTTCCCCCTCCCCATTGTGCACAACACAGCTTGGCACAGCTCGACCAATAAGTTGAAGGAGAAGAAAGAAAAACACACCAATCACATTGTCTCATAGGAAAAATTCTGCCCTGCCCTGAAAAGAAACAGGTGGAAATAATAACAACTGGAAAAGAAGAAGGCAGCAGCCACCCCTAGTCACTTGGGAAAAACCAAGGGCCAAGGAGAGACAGCTGGCTCTCTTGTAGTAACAGCGCCATCGCCACTCTAGGAATAAGGGAGCTGTTCATAAAACTATGGAGGCGAGAGTGCCTGTCATTTGCTGCGGCATCTGACCATAGATTGTTTGCCTTTAGGGTGGTTCTTTTTCCGTGTGCATTTGTTTGTTGTCATGTAAATCATATTTGAGGAAATAAGCCCAGGTCATTTTGTGTGGATCACTCATCCCGGAAAGGAGAGAGGGCAAGTGGAAAGAGGGCGATTGAGGAGATGAAAAACACTGAGCTTGGCTTTAGTGTTCCTTGTTCACTTCTCTCCTTTTTCAAAACTGGGAGACACACAGTGGAAAGGCAAACAAAGGAGGAAGTCAGGAGTCCCCAGCTGTTTTCTTCATGACCTTGTGAATGAAAAGTGTAAACCCTTGAAGGTATAATTGGTGGAGATGCAGCGATGGGGAATCTGTGACGCTGTCTTTGCTGGTTATTTGGAAAGCAAAGTCAGAATCAGCAAAGAAAAGAAAAGAAAAATATTCTGAAACCCCCCAAGGCCTTTTCTGACTATCATTTTCTTTTCATCTTTCTATATCTTTGCTACTAATTTAGGATTCCCTATGGCAGAGGTTTGTTGCTATAACCTGAAAGGAGCAATGGCAAGGAATCTTAAAAGGAAGAAATAAAGTGTATTATCAGGGAGCAGGTGCTTTTGTCCGACATGAAACAATTAGAGCTCCTCGGTGCATTCAAGATTTGGACTTGCTGGTTGTCTACATTGGTAGGCTAATTTTAAGCAAAGAGCAGAGAAGCAGTAACTGCCAAGAAGCAAGTTCTGTGCAATCCCCTCCTCACATGAAATACTCTGCCTGCCAGTCTTTCCTGAGTTTTATCCCCCTTTTTAGTAACAGGTACAGGGGGGCAATCTTGCCTGGATACCAGAATTACTTTTGAACCTAGTTTAGTGTTTAGTTTAGTTTAGATTAATTTGTGTGTGTAAAGACTGATGACCGGAGTGACTAAAAGAAAAGGATTGATTCTCACTGGGAAATTAACTGGGAGTGTAAATTAGCAGAAGCGGAACTGATTTGGGTGAACTTAGTAGGATGCAAATGAACTAAATTATTTGTTTCAGGGCAAGCAGGGGAAAGGTAGTGTGTATCTTGTTTGGGGGCGATGCACAGAGTGGTTTGGCACACAGTTTTACCCTGTATCTTTTTGGGGGCCAGGGCCAGCCCTCCCACGAGGCAGAATGAAGCAGCCGCTTTGCACAGGGGAATCCCCCAGCCCCTCCCCAGCTGCTGGGGTGGCACAGGGCAGGGGGCTTCTGGCAAGACCTTGCAGAGCTTGTGAGAGAGATCTTGCCAGAAGCCACTGCCACACACCTTTCCGGTGGTGAACCACTGTTGGTGACTTTAGGCAACTGCCAACCTGGTGGGGGCTTGAAGCCAGAGCCAGTTTGTGAGGAGGAGCAGTTGCCGCCATGAATGAGGAAAGGCTGTTCTCAGGATCTGGCAGGGCTTGGCGATATCTCAAGGAAAGGCAGCATAGTGGCTCCTTTAAGTGGGCCTTCTCTTCCTCACCTCGCAGTGCTTCCTGCATCTGTCACCAGAGCCAGGGGATGTCAGTGATGAATTCTTGGCTTGTGAGGGACAAACCTCTGGCTGCTCTTTAGAACCTCAGCCAGTAGGCAAGGTATAAATTCCTCTAAATAAAGAAATAAATTGCCTTGTGTGTTTGTTCTCACCACCTGGAATTTCAAAGTGGGGGCTTTTAGGTTGCAATCTCTCAGGCTTCTTTTTTTTACTGTTATTTTTCAGGACTCAGATGCGTCTCCCTGTCTTGTTCTAGCCAGTCACTGACGTGAAGAGCCCTCCATTGTTTGGAGCTGGCACCTTGGTGGCAACATTGCCAGCCAGGACTGTATTAGGGGGGTCCTTTTGCCAATATGTCTCTCAGTTTCTGGTATTACCTGTTGTTTCCATCATAACCTGGTCTGTGGATGACTAAGAAACCCTTCCTGTCAACCTGTCCTCATTAGCCCTCTCTTGTTCAAACTCCTAATCTTACAACATAACTATACTGGAATGGTTTGTATTGCATCCCATTTAGTTGGTTTTGGTCTTTTATTCTCTGCAAACGCATGCTGCCATTTTTTATCTTTTTTCAATTTTCAGGGTTTTGGCTAAAGAGTTAAAGAGTTAAAATCCAAATATTTGTTTAAGTAAAAAATTTCATTTCATTTCATGTTCAGCTCATGTAAGGATTTTCAATTTTTTGGCTTGCATCCACTAGATCAGATGAAATCATTGTAATAAAATGTTCTAAAAATAAGTCTCCGTATTTTGCTCTGTCAAATGTTGGACGCTGTGCTAGATTATGAAGCAGAATGAGAAGAAAAACAGGGCAGGGGATGTAGCAAATCATCATTTGCTATAAGGTTGCTCAAATTATCTGGTCATTACCTTGAAAGTAGCCTAGTTGGTCAACTATGAAGATTGCATATGACCAGTTGGAACAAGGGTGGATGCACAGCCTTTCGTCTAGCAAGCAGAAAACGGTTCTTTACACCAATGCAGGAGGCTATGAGATACACTCCAGAATCCTAGCATGCCATTTCTTAGATGTTTACATAGCTCTTTTCTTCCCACTGGACAAAACAATTTCAACTCACCCCAAAGTCATATCCCAGTCACACCACAGAGTCTTCCTGAGAGTTTCCATGTCAGATTGAAACTTGCTGAGACAATATTCCTGGATGTACTGCCCATAGGCGACTTCATGGCATGCCCTGACCACCATAAAGTGATGGGCTGAAATGGAAAGGCGGAAAGGGGAGGGAGAGACAAAAGGGGGGAAGAAAGGTAAAGGCCAGGACTGAGTTGATTGATTCATTCTAACATTCATTCTAAAGTTACCAGTGCAAGAGAGAGGCTAGAGTTCCTTCCCTCAGAAACATCTCCATATGTCTCTCTTCACTCCTGGGATAAACAACCATTAACAGGAAAAGAGCACTAATGGGCAGTGATTCCTCTGCATCCCAATTTGAGGTAGATCCAATAAGTTGGACTAACTGTCAGTTGAATAAGCAATTGGATGGGATAATGGCCACCTTCCAGCTGATCCTCTGCTGGGGAGGTTTTTACCTCAGGAAGAAGGGGGAATTAATAAAAAACTACTATACTGCCCCCTCCCCCAATAAAAGGTACCGGTATGTACTGTGGCCTTCTGGTTCATCCAAAGGACTGTCATTCAAAATTAGGAAGAAAAAACCCCTATAAGCTAGTGTTGTAAGATTCTGCTGACTCTTATTAAACTTTTTGCTTAGGAAATATCTGTTGCATATTTACAAATTTGTTTGTCCTGACCAAGCATTTCGATCACCTCCCATGACAATATGAGAATTCCCTGATAGAAAATCAATTGCCCCCAAACAGTCTCTGGGAACGCCCATACACCTTGAGAAGATGTAAAGAAGTCTCTGATGAGATTAGAGATGGGAAGGCCTGGAAAAAATCCAGAGAAAAAACAAACCAGTCCCCCCCCCATTTCCCCCCAAAGCCATTTTTCCCATTTGGAGAAAAAACAGAAAAAACCTGGGTTTCCCCCCAATTTTCCCGGTTTTTTTTCAGGCTTTCCCATCTCTAGATGGGATATAAACATTAATACAAATAAAGAAATGCCATTACTGAGATCAACCTGAAGTGTCAAGACACCATCGTGGGACTGTGCTTCCATAATTTTACAATCACCCTCCAATTCCATGGGAAGAAGAACTGTAGCAGCCAAAACCCTAAAACTATGGAGATGCAGGATAGAAACATCAATGTTTTTCCCAAAAAATATATTCTAGAAAACAGGTGTAAATAGTTGACAAACCATTTTATTGATTAGATAATAAATCAATAAATAAATTGATAAAAGATAAACCTCTGCTTGCCTAGCCAGAGATATTCCATGACAGTATAATTCAGATTTAGAATTGTTTTTCCCTCTGTTTTGCTACTTTGTCAACAATTACAGGAATCAAATGGGAGCTAGAAAGCCTCTATCAAACTTCTGTGTGGAACAGAAATTGCCTTACTAGACTCAGGATAATGACTGATGCCACTAAAGACAGCCCTTTCCTATTGTTCACTGCTTGCCTTAAAAAAAAATAATCAGTTGTGCAAAGCCTAAAGACATGAATAACATCACATCTCATTTGGTCCACAGAAAGCAAAGAGACTCAATATAGTTCTTGGCTATCTTAATCATTTCCATTGGGGGATATGAGCCTGACATTCATGACAAAGTTCCGCATGTACAGACAATACTATTTGCTCGGCATTAACAGCCCAGAAAGTTGGCAGCCCTGCGCTTCCTCCAGGGCCCTCCTGGATATAAAAAGAGCCTGTGAAGTCCATGAAGACACATGATAGTCCTTTGACCAAAATAGACCAACACTCTCTCTATGATGGTAAAATACACTAACTTACAGCTTTTACAAATGCAACCCATATATAATCCACTCCTCCATCACGTTCTTCAAATTTACAGCAATAGTACATATTTCTTTCCAAATCCAGTCCAAGTTCCCAAACTACTGTATTGATTATAACTAAGGTAAAGCAACAGAACTCGGGGCACCCAACAATTTGAATTTGAATTTAAATATGCTTTGTTGTTGTTTAGTCATTTAATCATGTCCAACTCTTCGTGACCCCATGGACCAGAGCACGCCAGGTCCTCCTGTCTTCCACTGCCTCCCGCAGTTTGGTCAAACTCATGCTGGTAGCTTCGAGATCACTGTCCAACCATCTTGTCCTCTGTCGTCCTCTTCTCCTTGTGCCCTCCATCTTTCCCAACATCAGGGTCTTTTCCAGGGAGTCTTCTCTTCTCATGAGGTGGCCAAAGTATTGGAGCCTTAGCTTCACGATCTCTCCTTCCAGTGAGCACTCAGGGCTGATTTCCTTAAGAATGGATAAATCCTGCTGAGGCCAGGCCCAGCTAATATTTTCCCCCAGGGATCAAAATAAGAGTGCTACACTTTTCATAAGACTAATTTTTTCAACAGCTCAGAGATTTTCCACTATCACGCTTAATGTAATTTACATGTCTGATACTTGAGTTCATTAAGAAATATTTTAAGCTGCTTATTAGTAGGGACACATGAGAAATTTGATCTTTGCCAGTTCTGATACACACTGAACTGATCTACACTAACTGGACTAATGTGTAGATCAAAATGAAGCTATCCACCACTTATCCCGGCTTTTACATTTGTTTTAAAAATTATGTGCCTTATAAATGTTCATAAATACAGACATACTTACATACATAATGTGCTACAGTTATTGATTAAAAATGTACCAAAATGCATTCCTATTTTGAGAAATAATGTGCTCAGAAACATCAATTTAATGTGGATTTTTATAAAATATTGTCAAAATAAAGCAAACGTATGAGTAAACTAATCATTGTGGCATGCTGTTCTTCTTTAAAAAGGTAAAGCTACCCCTGACCATTAGGTCCAGTTGCAGACAACTCTGGGGTTGCGGCGCTCATCTCGCTTTACTGGCCGAGGGAGCCGCTGTACAGCTTCCAGATCATGTGGCCAGCATGTCTAAGCTGCTTCTGGCAAACCAGAGCAGTGCACGGAAATGCCGTTTGCCTTCCTGCTGGAGTGGTACCTATTTATCTACTTGCACTTGACATGCTTTCGAACTGCCAGGTTGGCAGGAGCAGGGACCGAGCAACAGGAGCTCACCCAGTCGCAGGGATTTGAACCTCCGACCTTCTGATCGGCAAGCCCTAGGTTCTGTGGTTTAGACCATAGCGCCACCTGCGTCCCTTTGCTCTGCTTTGGGCAGTCCTAAAAAAGAAGCCAGCAGCTATTCTTCTAAGACTTCAACCTGATTAGTAGCAGTGGGTGGAAGGGTAGACACATATGTATCACAGATCCATCCTTACTTCCCAGAATCATACAACTACAGAGTTGGCAAGGGACCCCGAGGGTCATCTAATCCAACTTCCTGCAAAGTAGACATCTCCACTAAACACTGCAGTACTACAGCCAGATTCTCAGAGAGTCGCCATTGTCATTCTTGTGACAATGAACCTTGTGATGGGCACACCCCAAGTGCAGCTCAGGTGACAGAAATGATTGGACGTTGCTCTTCTGTTCACATAAGGAAGGCATCACTTTGCTCATCAAATTGCTCTCTCACCCTCAGCTCCAGGCACCCAGTTCCACACCATTCCCAAGAGTCTTCTAGTCACCAACGGCAGACTTTTTGTGGGGGGCGGGGAAGAAAGAAGAATGTGGGGCACTCCCATTCTGCGACTGTGAAGTCCATTTCATTCACAGAAAAATCTTTGTTTTTAGAAACTGTTATTATTATTAATTATTATTATTATTATTATTATTATTATTATTATTACCCGCCCATCTGGCTGGATTTCCCCAGCCACTCTGTATAAACATGGATCCAACACAGTAACAAACCAAATCAGAATAACATATCATTTTATACACTTCAGCTCCTTATAACTTCCCAGCGTTGCCAACCTCTCCCCCCCTCCCCCCAGTACAAAGGCAATGCATGCCCTGAATTAAAAGCATTCACAGCTTCAGGCTGATGACATATTAGCCCTCAGAGGCTTCTCCCTCAGCAATCATAGGATTGCATGAAATGCTTGTGATGAAATCTAAAACCGAGAGCTGCTCCCCAGTTTTTCTACTTTATTGCGTATCCTAGAGGTGATTAATGATTCTCCAAAGCCTTGATGGAGTTTGACCAATCGTCTATCAATGTCAAGAGCTTCCCAGCTCTCTGCTGGGAGTGACCCAAAGCTAACAGCTGGGCAGGTAGCTGGGGCTGCAGCTGCTGCCCATTTCTGTGGAGAGGCAGGCAATGACCACTGATTAGCTTTTCTCCTTGGTCTTTTCTGACTACCAAAATGCAAAACATTTTGATCAAACTGTTCATCACCATCTCAAGTAGCATTCCATATGCTCCAGTGGATTTGCTTGGATTGCACTCATGGCTTTATGATATTAAAGAACTATGAAAATACTTTTCTAACCCTTTCCATTTTGAACCGGCTTGCATAAACATTCCAGTATTTGGAAGGGTATTGCGTATGCCTGTGGGTATCAGAAGTGAATACCATGGGTCTCTATGGGGCCCACAGGACAGCATACAGGAATAAAAAACCTGCAAAACAAAAAAGACAACACAACCAAGTAATGTTTAGCTCTTCACCTGAAGGCATGGTCCCACAAAGTACATGCTTATTTCCGTGAAGGCAACTAAAACATGCCTGCATTTTCCCCTACTGCACCCTCTGTACTTAAACACAAAACCTAAGCAGCTAAACCCTTTGCTGAACAACTTGTTTCCTTTGCAGAAGAGAAACCATGTTGCAGCAGAATATTCAAAACATTCAATTGCAGCAAGACTCCCTCATCCTGCAGTGCGCACATTTCCCATGGTGAGCTGTAGTTTTCCTTTGTTCTGGGACTGAGCAGAATTCCATGTCTGTAGGGATTCCAGTTTCTTGGCAAGGGATCTCAAGGCCCATTTCCATGGAGATGAAAGAAAAGTGTCGGAAGAAAGTCTATCAGTGACAAATGGTGAAGTAGAGGAGGAGGAGTCTTCCTCTTTCTCTGTCTTGCTAGTTTCTTCCTCAACTGGTTCCCTGGCCAACTGACTCATGCCTTAGTCCAAGCTGTGGTTCCAAGGTCCGCTTGCTAGCCTTTAGCTAGATCAGCTTCGCTCAAGCCAGTGTCCTGAATGTCCATTTTCTGTCGATGATCCCAGGCTCTTCTACATGGCAGATGGGTCCCACTCACAGACATTTGGATTTCTCCCATTTTTTGGCCTGTCTCTAGGGTACGCCAGTTGTTGGGTCCTGAGAATGAGTATGCAAAGGGCACAGAAATCTACTGCTTCTCTGCCTCCACCTGCAGGAAGGGTGAGACAGCACTGGATGGCCAGCAGCCATGCAACAACACATTGGATCCATCAATCTGTACCTGTGGAGGTTGGTGCCAGCCATACCCAGCCCTTAAAGCCTTAAAGCCCCGCCCTTGGGCTTTTTGAAGACACCTGGTTAGCAACTATGGGAAATTGGATGCTTGATCAGATGATAATCCAAGATGGGCTTTTCTTACATTCTCAGCTATCTGCAGCTCATCTACCTCATGGGCCTCTTCAGCTACGCCTGAACATCGGCTTCTGGGTCAGCTTTGACTTTGTCTAGCCTGTATAGTAATTGTGCATCGCAAAGTATTGGAAGACACAAGATCTACCCACCTTGGAAGAATGGCAGATGAAGGTGATAAGACTATATGGGACTGGCAGAAATGACCGGCAGAATCCGAGACCAGGGAAGAGAGACAGCGGAAGAAGATTGGAAGAAATTTAAGGACTATCTTAAGAAATATTGCAAAATTAATGAATGTTAGAATGACGTTGGTTTAGAAATTATGTGGTTTCCAGCTGTAATGGTTAAGTAAAAAGAAAAGAAAGGCTAAAAATTAAATGAAAAATAAGGGAGAGGATTTGCTGAATTAATAATTAGAAATTGGAATACAGAAAGGGGAGGTATGAGGAAGTCGGGGAAGTAAGTTATAAGAAAATAAGGGACTGAAACTATACTTGTTTTTGTTTGTTTGTATATAATTTTTGAAACTTTAATAAATATCTTTTAAAAAAAGAGAGCGAAAGGTATAGTGTGTAGACAGCTTTCAAGTACATTCGGAAAACATTCTTTTCCTCAAAGAATTCTGGGCACTGCAGCTTGTTAAGGGCTGCTGGGAGCTGTAACTGTGTGTGGAGGGGAGTAAACTACAATGCCCAGAATTCTTTGAGGGAAGCCGTGTGTTTTGTATGTGCTTTAAAGGCACAGTGTGTACATGTGCCAAGTCCGATTCTTGCTCTGTCAATAACAAGCTTGTTTTAGATAAGCATTCTTGACGGGCACCCAATAAAATCTTGTCTCATGCTCAAAAAAAAAAAAGTAATCGTTCTGGTGGTTTTGCAGCAAATAGTTTGATATCAGCTGGGATTTTATCTACTACTTCTGCCCCTTGGTGCTGATGTAGTTATGCATGTTATTATTATTATTATTTCTGTTGTCTGGTCTAAGTATTTGACCATAAGAAAGACAGACTGACTTTTTCTAATCACTGAGGAAGCAAAGGCCTCCTCTCCTCACAAAGCCTCCAAATTTATTCACAGCTGCTCCATTACAATGTCTCTGGCTATGCACACCTCATATCTTTAAAGCACCTTCTTTCCTTCAGAGTATTCTGAACACTGAGCTTTACACAACACAGAGTTACAATTCTTAGCAAGCTTTAACAAGCTGAATTCTTTGAGGGGTGTGTGTGCTTTGGATGTGCTTTACAGGGACAGTGTGTACACAGTCTCCTGGAAGACTGCTCGAATTTACTTCAGAACTACTGTTATTTGCTCTACCTTGGCACTGTGACACCAAGAAACACCTTCCGCTCCTGATAACAGAGGGCAAAGTTCCCTATGGAGTGTATTAAAAATCCTTAATTATTATTATTGTTTGTTTGTTTCCTGCCACTAAAGAACTGGGGGAATTGAAAGTGAAGTACAATGGTACCTTGGTTGTCAAACTTAACCCGTTCCGGAAGTCCGTCTGACTCCCGGAACTGTTTGAAAACCAAGGTGCGGCTTCCAATTAGCTGCAGGAAACTCCTGCAGCCGCGTTGGACGTTCAGCTTCCAAAGAACATTCGAAAACCGGTGTTTGGGAGCCAAAATGTACAAGTACCAAGGCGCTCAAGAACCAAGGTACGACTGTAACTATAATTAGCTGTCAGAATGGAATCTACTTGGAGATAATACAGTCACAGCTGTGGAAGTCCAAGACTGATTTAAGGGGGAAACATTAAGGTGGACTGAATGGCTAATAGTATCTAGGACATTAAAAGCCTCCAGTATGACAAAAATACTTTTGGATCAATTAATGACCGTGGTATTGTTAAACAGTTGATGGCTGAACAATTAAAAATGATTGATCGATGTTTGATGATGAAGAAGAAAATCAGTCAAAGGATGAGGAAAAATGAGCCAGAGGAATATGAGATGGAAAATGGAAATGGGTAAATGTAGAGGCTTCAGACGAAATTGAGGAAAAGCTGGCAGGACTGGATCAAGAAATAATTAAATTGAAAGACGCAGGTGGTCATGTAGAAATGGAATGACTTCCATACAAGGATTTGGAGGTAAAGTAGAAGATAAAATAAAAAAATGCTGATTTGGAGAATTATCTGGATATAGCACTGATGGAGTGGAGAGGGGGGGAAAGCTTTGAGACTTCAGTCCTGGTTTTCCTATAATTCTAGCAGAGAGGGAGTACTCTGCATACAACCTGGATCGAATTCAGGGAATGGTGCTATTAAAGTTATGGTATGAAAATGGAATGTGCTAGAGGAGGAGATTGGGATGCTATCGTAAACACAACAGGAAATGGAACTAAACATATGGAACTGGATATGAACTAGCTATAATGAGAAACAAAAATGGAATATTGACCCAATGTGTGTGTGTGTGTGTGTGTGTGTGTGTGTAGACTTTAATACGGACATGGATGAAAGAATTTATTATTATTCAATATGGAGTAATGGTGGTGGGAACCGCACTGAGACCCCCAGGTACAGGGCGGTATATAAATTCAATGAATAATAACAATAACAACAACAATAATAGAGGTAAAATTAAAAGAAATAGTATGGTTAACATTTATTAATAATAATAACAATTAGGGAACCTATCCTGAACTTTTTGTAGGAAAAAATGAATGATTCTGAGACACTTTGACTTACACGAAATATTGTTTTACAGAAAGTGGAGAAGATGGAAGTTCACATGGACTGAAGGTTTTAAATAATCAAATTTTCTTTATTTCTTCCTTTCTTCCTTTTCTTTTCTTTTCTTCTCTTCCCTTTCTTTCAATTCTCTTGTTTCTTTTTTTTTTGTAATTTTACTGTATTATGATAAAACTGTAATAAAAAATCTTATACAAAAGAAACATTTTCCCCAAAACCATAATATGATCAATTTGCTATTTCTTAGACCATAAAAATAATTTTAAAACCAAAGAGGGTCTGACTTGTAGCGTCTTCTGTTTCCTAGTGAAGCGCTACAAGCTAAACAGTAGTAAATAGTTAATTATGTTGTACAGATAAGTCCATTATATATAGCACAGCCCAATGCATTATTCACTAGTCTTTCTGCAAAGGAAAGAGCACAGAAGGAAGCAAGAAGCAAAGCAGTGGACCTGACCTGAAAAAGAATCCCACAATCTGTATGACAATTTCATTTTTCAGCATTGTAACTCAAGCATTGCCTCAAGAAGTCTGCAAGTGTACAAAAATATTTGATATTGTTTTCAATACTTGCCTCAAATTTTAAAGGGAAAAGGAATGGGCTGACAAGGAAACCCCTGGAGTAACAAGAGCCTTGGAAGTTTTTAATGTAAAAAACAAACCAAATTGGAACTAATGTATTTTTAAAAACAACAACACCACATATTGATGATTTTCATTGTTAGTTTTCCACATTCACCAAAAACATCAACTTCCCTCCCTCCGCCCCCCCCCCCACACACTTCCATGGCACTTTCTATCCATTTCTGCTGCATAATCTAATCACTCTATAACCTCTCATTTTATCTCAACATAATTTATACTGCTGATTTTACTCTAATTCTGCTAATGTTTTAATTTGTTTACAATGATTCTTCACATACCATATTTACTTGAATGTAAATGCGCCATCAATCTAATGCACACCCTAATTATCACGATGTAATTTGGCGTGCATTACATTTGAGTAAATACGGTATTCTACAAACATTTTCCAGTCTTCTTGATCTCTTATTCTGATGGTTAGGCTTGCTAGCTCTGCATATGGTAAAACATACCTTCTGTTTCTTGACATTAACAGCAGTTACCTGATTCTGATTAGTACATCTTTGCTAGCTTACTTGGTGTCAGGTACCACCTATATATCATTTTCATAATTCTCTTTCAGCACACAACAAGCTGTAAATTTTAAATCAGTTTTCCACAGTTTCTCCCACAAACTAAATTCTGTATTATGTCCTGCTTGGAACCAGCGTAAAGCAATTGAATAAAAGCATAAAAGCAACGTAAAGCATCTTAGCGTAACCAAAGAGAATCACGTGAAGATGTGCTCCTAAAGTGACACCTGCAGCCATCTAAAGACGTCCTCCCCTAAAGTGGTCCTCAGTGGTAAGACCACTGAGCCCAAAGGCTGCAATTCATGCAGTTGTCCCACTGCCTGGTAGATCAAGCCTGAGGATCTGTGTGCTCTAGATCTGCTCTGAAACAGTGAATTTACTTTTTAATATGTGTCAGTGCCAGATGGTTCTACAGTCAAAATGTGATGGGGAAATGAGTGTTGTTTATTTATAACAAGCTCCTTGGTCATTTGTTGTTTTCGTTCAGTTCACATTGCATCTTGCTATTATGTTTAGAAGCCATTTTATTTTCTGAAGTGTCTATTTTAAGGAGGCTCTCACAATATGCCCATACAGTGATCTTCACTCTATGATTTGATGAGTCTCTCCTGCATTCCAGGGGACTAGATGAGCCCAACTCTGCAGTTCTATAGGTTTAAGTGCCCCGGCCCAAGACCCACCTCGGACCTCCACACTAGCCACTTGCACAGATTCATTTTGGATTTATACTTCATAGTACTACTAAGACACTTCACTTCTATTGAAATGGTAATTCACAAAGCAACATACATAGTGCTACTTTGGCATTAGTGTGAAATGAAAACCAGTGATTTTTACACTTTTTCTTAGCCAAAAGGCTGAGAAGCTATTGAAAACCAGTGATTGATTGATTGATTGACTCACCATTTCAATGAGACATCTGAGCAAACATTATTTCAGATTTAATTCCAGTGGGGGGTGATATGTGAAAAGCTAACCCACAGCTCACCTTGTACAACAAAATTAGGGTTTTGTTTTTGTTTTGAGGATCACCATTGTTGAAAGGCCTGCTCACGAAGACAGGTGCTACCAAATGGCAACAGGTGAATGATTGCTTCACTTGCCAATTCTAAGTACACTTCATTAACTGATATCCAAAACTTTGGTAAGATTAGTTGCTGAAATTGCACTTTTAAGGTTGTGCCACCACAGAGATCAAGGATTCTTTTCTGCAACTCCTTGTCTTAATTCCTGGTGGCTCTGTGTCCACTGTGGATGCTTGTCTTCACCCTCCCACAAATTTGTTTTTTAGCTTGTGCTCTGGTGAGCTACAAGGGAAGAATGTTGTGCTGAGTTCTGAGTGGTGGGGTAGATTTTAGCGTGTGAAGGAGGGAATTATTGTTGCTTCTCTTCCGAAGAACAGAAGACCGTTCCTCCTTCTACCCATTACAAAGCATACGTCTGCATTATAGTCCCAGCATACTTCCAGTTGTGGAAGAAGTCTAGAAAGCCAGAGAAACAGACCAGAAAGTGAACAGAGCGTCCTTACTCCATACAGAGCTATAGGAAGGTTGGCCAGAAAAGTCTTTCTTACTGAAAAATACTGAAAATTGCCTTTCTCCTGCCTCTTTGCAGCCAGCATTCATGGAAATTGTTGAAATGAGTGTCTCATCAAAACAATGTGTTCTAGCCCAGACACTGCATTTTGTGATCCTTTGGTCTGGTCAACCTTAGCTAGAGTCCAGCAGGGCTGCAACAGCTTTGCTACAACCCACCTGAGATGGCCTTGCTTGCTATCCATTTGTGGGTTTTGACCCACAGGCTGAAGACCTGTGCATGACTACAGTGACCCAGCTGTTTTACTTTGCTTCATTTCCATTCCAAGGAAAGAGTTTCAACTTCATATTCACCAAACATAATTTGCATTACTGTCACCAATAAGGCAACACATAAACTTATAGCGCTGCAAGGGAGCAGAAAGGTCACTTACTTTTGCCCTCCACTGCAAGGCAGGGTCATCTATTCCACTGGTATAACATTATTGCAATAGCAAATTGTGATACCAAAGGTGACCACGCTTGACTGCAGTGCCACAGGCAACAGGCAAACACAGTGGTGCAAATTCTTGCCTCACAGTGTAGCCTCCTCAGGACACCTGAGCAATACACTGAAGATAACCTGTGCAGTAAACATGCTCAGTGACACTGTGGGACAAAGCAAGCCATGAGCATGTAAGAAGATGGCTATTAACCCACTAGCCCCACTAGGCAACACCCACCTTCCTTTTCTGTACATCCCTTATAATTTAAGTGGCCATTTCTGTTAAGACCTTTGCTTGCTTTTGATACAATTTGTCATGGCTAAATATTTGTCCATTTTAAGCAACTCCCTGGAAAACTGAAAACTTGAGCAGTGAGACATCTGCACAAAGTTTAAGCTGAGGAATAAAAACGTACAGGAGAAATTATATGATGTCATTTTGATGTCAGGTGATTGACAGGTGGGCATACAGGGTGAGGGGAGATAAGGATCTAGCTGCCAGCCAGAGGCAGATCCCCCACCCCCAGACTAACGATGCAATTAAGCATACTAGCAATGTTTCTGAATGCTTAGCTTCTTGAAAGCACAAGGCACCTTCCCTTCACTGTTGATTTCCATATGCTGGAAGAGAGGATTTGTAATACAATCAAATCCCGGAAAGGAAAAAGATGGACCTAAAACAGCAACAAAGGTCTGCAGGCAAATGGTTTGAGCAGAGGAAGAGGGATTTACATGGGTGGCACAAACAAGTTTTATAATTTATAGAACATGCTCTGTTGCATGCCGCCAATTCCTGGAAGCAAGTGGCTCAAGGATGCAAAGCAGCCGCCACACTCGGTGTAGGCAAAAGCCTTGTCCCTTCTTCCCAGGTGCACTTTAGGAAAGGAAATGCATTCTGTACATGTTCAGATTCTTGTACTGGCATTGAAGGGTTGCATTCATCTAAAAAAATTAAAGTGCTGGGCGAAAAACACATAGATGGGTACACGTCAAAGATTGGCTGTCAGGTCTGCAGCTGGTGGCCAACCTGGATTTGTTGTGTGTAATGTGTGAAAGGGTCTGCGGTGTTGGTGAGTGTTGGTGATCTGTTCAAATCCCTCCCTGTGGCTGCTCAAGCTTGTTTCCGACATCCTCTTCCTGACTACTCAAGGTTACTCTTCTAGCCAGCTTGCCTTGGGATACAGCCTGCCTCAACTCTGCTGGATGGAGGAGATTTACTGACTTCAGGGGTTAACAGAAGTCTCACATCTGCCCACTCGTGTGTGGGAAAATAACTCAGAAGCTGGGTGCAAATTCAAGAGAAGAGAGTAAATTTTGTGCAATCAAACCACTTAAAGGGGACAAAAGAAGCAACGCGCTCACATCACAGCCAAAGGGTTTGAGGAAGTACAATGTCTCAAAGCCACCCCACCCTCCCTCGTCCACTCCCGGCTCGCTTGGTGGGAAATCTCCTGGACTGCATTACAGGCACTGTCATTTGCCCTCAGGGTATTGCAGATCCTGTTAATTGTTAGATGGAGACCGACTGACATTATCGCGGGTCTTCCTATATTCCTACGGCATGTGCGCGATCACCTTTGTCCCGCGCCTCCATTACGCAAAGTCCTCGTCTCCAAACGCATCGGCGCCAAGCAGCACTCACCCAGGAGGAGCCACACGAAGCGCTTCAGCCGGGCGACCATCCCCAAAGCCATGGCTGGCCCAGAGGAGAGAGCCTCGCCGACGCCCGCGGACCTCACTGCAAAGGGGCGACGCGATCCATGCCGAGGAGCCCTGCGAGAAGATCTCTCGCGCGCCCAGAGGATCCCCGCAGCCGCGTCTGGCCAGAGCCCCTTCCCCTCTCCCGAGGCAGAGCTCTCTCTTCGGAAGGCGATCGGCTGCTGAAGGGGCCACGTGGGAGCCGAAGCTCTGATTGGATCGCCCCGTGGATCGCTCAGCTGAAAGAAATCCTCTCCGCCTTCCACGCCCCCCCCCACCCCGGCAAGGTCCTGGTTGCTAAGGCGGGCGCGGAGCCCGGCGCAAGCCCCGCGCGCAAAGGGAGCGCAGAGGAGGAGGAGGAGGAGGAGCTGAAGTTGTTGCTTGGGAGAGAAACCTCGGCAAAGGGACGAGCAAAGAAACCCAAAAATAGTGATTTGTAATGAAAAAATATATCAATGGGGGGGCTGATATTTAGCAATGGAAAGTTTGTAACACAGGCTAAGCAGGGAAGAATTGCTACAAACTGAATCTCAGGAATGACATGTTTTTAAAATGTTTAGATCCTATCATATCTACGCTATGGTATGGTAAAATAAAGTGAAAAGAAACACTAATAAAAAAAAAACTGCAGGAAGGTGGTTTAATTGTCAGGAAGCAGAGAGCAAGGTGTTGAGTTCTGCAGAACTCCTCGGCAGGCTGGATGTTTAAAGGGGAGTGAAGCCTGAAGGTTGCAACAAATGTCGCTCTGAATCGAGATGACCTTCCCGGCCCCCTCTCAAACCCAAAAAGTTCTGAATATTGAAAAGACACTTCTGTGCATGAATGTATGCCTTTGTGGTTGACAGCCATTTCTAATGTTTTGTGCCGATACTGAGCTTTTCTTCCAGAGTACCTATTTTATTCCTCTGAAGTTCAAAGACTTGACACTAAGAGGAATGATGATGTGCAGAGCATTTCAGCAACTGGGCACCTGCTATCGAGACAGAAACGCTCATTCCCCAGTTCAAAGGAACAAAAGGTTAACCCGAATGACTTTCTAATATAACCAAACGTCATTTTTGTCAACAGTTGGCAACCCGTTCCCAGTGGGAGTACACTGGATGCACTGTAAACAGAAGTGTGTATTTAGCCATACCATAAAGGCTCATAATTACAAATACATTATTCTATTAAGCACTTCCTGAGACCTAGAAGAAGGCAATACAAGTGTTGTGTCCATACTGGGGAGTTTGTGCATATATGGGTTGCTGTTTCTCTGTGTTTGTCTTCATCCGTATATTAACACTTTTGACTTTATGCTTCCAAAATCTTTCTCCTGTCCATCCTAGTGGATGGTGCTCTATGGCAGTGTTTTTTAACCACTGTTCCGCAGCACACTAGTGTGCCGCAAGATGTTGCCTGGTGTGCCGTGGGAAAAATTGAAAAATTCTAAAGATTTAAAAATAAAGTATTTTATAATTTTTCATATTTCTGTCTACTTACTATTTCATAATAAAGTAATTATAAAATACTTTCTTTGTGTTTATTTGATTCCTATTCAAGAGAATGACTTTATATATAGTCAATATAGGCACAGAGTTAATTTTTTTAACATTTTCTAATGGTGGTGTGCCTCGTGATTTTTTTCATGAAACAAGTGTGCCTTTGCCCAAAAAAGGTCGAAAAACACTGCTCTATGGGATGTGTTTGCAGTGTTGTTCTCACCTCAAGCAGTACTTCGTCACTCACTGCAAGTTCCAGAAACCTGGGGCATATGATAGGCATGCATTTAAGTGTGCATTTATTTGTGTTCAAACACCTTCTATTTATTTTTTTTACACCTTTTTTAAAAAATATATATTTGAAATACAAGTTTCCTCAATATACTATATATGAAACATCAGTTTTAAAAAATTGAAAAAGGTGTGTGTTGCTCCCATGTACCAAATGAATGTCCCTTGACCAAATCCTTAGAAACGTTAAATTTATTGGTAATAAGGTTTCTGTCCCAAACTTGGTATGTTTACATTTGTGTCAGTTGCTATTATTACCCAATAAATTTCTTTTTCTGTCATAAGCCAGTCCCACAGGTCAAGAGTACCTGGCAGAAAACTGCATTATTCTATCTGAAGCTTAAAGCTCAAAAATAAAAGTTTAATTGGTGGTTGCAATCAGAAGTGTACTGATGGTTTTCTGCCCAGTTTTCATATCCCACTACTGACTTCTGGGAGAAAAAGGGTTAACTCAAATCTAGCAGCAGAAGAATTTAGAAGGCAAGGAGCCAGCCAAGTTTCCTTCACCTTTTTCTTTAAAAGGAATTAAAAGATGTTGCTTTGTGTGGAAAACCACCCAACCTTTGAATGGAGAAAGGCATTGGGTAGCCCATGCAGTGCTGTCCAGCCAACTCCACCCACCTCAGCCAGCACAGTCCATGTCAGGGATGCTGGGAGTCGCTCCTGCTGCCTGAATGCACCTTTCAAGCTCCTGTTCCCACAGCAGTCTGCCTGTTCCTGGTAAGCTGCTGCTGCTGAATATTCCATGAAGGTAGTTCCAGTGCTAGAGCCGGAAGGGTAAAGTGACATGGCTGCTTTGTGCTTATGGCTGGATTGTGCACTCCTAGAGTGTGATTGCCTCCTTACTGAAGATGACCAAGCCTGGAACGTTTGGGTGTAGTCAGCTAAACTGAACTCAGCACAGACCCACTGGAATGAGCCTGATTCAGTCAGGCCCACTAATTCCAGAACTTAGCTGAATGCCACCTTTGAGCTGTTGGTTGGCAAGATCTCCCAGTTGAACAGCATGCAAGCCATACATGAAGGAAGCCCTGAGAAAAGTCACTTTAAAATCTCATTGATTTCAATGGATGTTAGAATGCACGGTTATCTCTCCCACTGGAAATCATGGTAGTTTAAAATACCGTATTTTTCGCTCTATAACACGCACCTGACCATAACACGCACATCGTTTTTAGAGGAGGAAAACAAGGGAAAAAACATTCTGAATGAAACAGTGGATGTATCATTTTTGTGCTTCATGCTGTGGCCACAGACATGTGATCTGATGGTGAATTTGGGGTGACCCAATGCAAAAATCCTGAGAATCCCTGTGCATCCATGGTTTGTAACCATGTTTTTGCACCATTGCAGCCCCAGGCAACAGTGGGTGCGTGATTTTTTGGGGGCAGGCTGTAGCCATGGACATGCTATGTGCTCTGATGGTGAATTTGGGCTGGCCCAATGCAAAGATCCTGAGGATCCATGTGGATCCATGGTTTGTAACCACGTTTTTGCACCATTGCAGCCCCAGGCAACAGTGGGTGCGTGATTTGGGGGGGCAGGCTGTAGCCATGGACATGCTATGTGATCTGATGGTGAATTTGGGGTGACCCAATGCAAAGATCCTGAGAATCCCTGTGGATCCATGCTTTTTAACCACGTTTTTGCACCATTGCAGCCCCAGGCAACAGTGGGTGCGTGATTTTGGGGGGGCAGGCTGTAGCCATGGACATGCTATGTGATCTTATGGTGAATTTGGGGTGACCCAATGCAAAGATCCTGAGGATCCATGTGGATCCATGCTTTTTAACCACATTTTAAGTGGGGAGGGAAGGAAAAACACAGAACAGACAAGGAGCACAAGAGGGGTGTGCAGAGAAGCAGCTGGCTAAGAATGCAGGAGAGGGGTATTACTGGGAGGGAGGAAAGGAAGGCAAAAGTTTTCCCTCACCTACCCACCCAAGCCAGCCAGCTCGCACGCTCTCTCTCTCTCTCTCTCCTGCATGAGGTGAAAACCTCTGCTTGCCTGGAGGGGAGGGGCTTTCCCTGCTCTTTGTTCCGTTTGAGCAAACACAGCAAGGAAACAGAGGTGGGTGGGCAGTAAGACCCTGAGGCAGAATGCAGGAAAGCAGCCGCTTCCTCTTTTCAGCTTTCCCTTCTAGGAGACTTGCGATTTTTGCCTGCTTTTTTTTTGCCTCCCCTCGCACCATTTGGCTCCAGGGACCACACATTCGCTCTATAACACGCACAGACATTTCCCCTTCCTTTTTAGAAGAAAAAATCTGCGTGTTATAGAAGGAAAAATACGGTATTCTATTTTTGCTGGATTGTTCCCAGTGTGTAGAACTACAAAAAGTGATATATCTGTGAAATATATTTGATTTTGTATGAACATTGGTTTTTTTAAAGGGGAAGCACTTATTTCCCCCCCCCGTCAAATAAATACAGTATGAGCCTTGTCAATTAAAATACAAACATCTTACACCTTACTACAACCAAAGAAGTTTATTGAAACTGCAGCTACAAACTTCAGCCACATCATATTCTTAATTACATATTATTTTCTAAAGTTGTTTCACATTACAGTAGCTGACAAACACAAAATATGGTTATCAAAACAAAAGATGAAACTTTTTTTACCTAAGGAAAAGATTTTTGTTCATTGCAGAGTAAAAGAGCAGAAGACCACCAGTTCCTTGCAAACGTGCATATCTTTGAAAGCTGGAACATTTCCCAAACAACTCAGTTTTCCATAAACTAACATTTCGTTCCTCTTTAAATTCACTTAGAGCTCCTCAACCGAGTGTGCATTCTCTTTTCAGGCCTGCAATGATGGCGTTTCTTTTCATCCATGCCAGTGACAGACACACCCAGAAAAAATACGTTCAGATTCACAGACAGCTGCAGAGTCACTATATATAGAAAAAAGATTGTAAAACTAGCAAGTTGTTGTCACTTGAAAAATTGAAGATGAATTTAAACATGCTATTTTTTAAAAAAGGAAATCTGCATTGTACTGTGAAGAAGCAATTGTTCAATACCCAAGAGATTATATGGAAATACGAACAAACCTTCATTGCTAGGACCTCTTTTCTGATCTGAGGGAGCTGAGTAAAGCAGGGGGTCTGGCCGGTCACTGAGCAGCCTTGCACACTCCTGTCAACATTTGCTGGGAGCAGACCAGCAGATTCCAGTCTTGCCCCTTGTTTACACAGTCCTAGCTAAGGAAGGATGTCAGGAGCAGGATTAGGGCTACAGAATGAGACTGTTCTCATTCAGTTAGCCCAACTCGTAGTAGAAGAGACACTGCTTAACACTGCCACCAGCTGGGGCAAAAGTTAAATATATGTTTTGCTGAAAAACATATGGCCAATTTTGCTTTAAGCAGCACATTACTAATTGGCCATGTTAGGAAAAATGACACAAAACAACGTAAATGCAGGTGGCCAAACTGCAAATTTCACAGGGCATAACTGGTTCAACAATAACAGTCCCATAATGGGAAATTATAGGCCTGTTTTCTTTACATTAAATTCTCAACTTTTCTGGAGGACAGTAATCTATGAAGCCCAGGCTGCTTTCCATGCAAACTACATGGAAGGTGGTACCTCAGGATGCGAACGGGATCCGTTCTGGAGCCCCGTTCGCATCCAGAAGCAAACGTAACTAGTGACGGCACGTTTGCAAATGCGCATGTCGCTTTTCACTGCTTCTGCGCATGACGTCATTTTGAGCGTCTGCGCAAGCGGCGAAACCTGGAAGTAGCGCGCTCTGTTACTTCCCGGTTGCCACGGAGCGCAACTCGAAAGTGCTCAACACGAAGCGTATTCAACCCGAGGCATGACTGTACTCAACATCCGATCACTATTCTTGTGCTGTTACACCTAGCAGACAAATATATTAGACCACTCCAAGGCCATCTATATGTGGCCTTTGTGGACCTAAAATCTGCCATTGACCCCATCCCTAGATCTAAATTATGGTCAAAGTTGCATTTCATGATGGAGGACAAAAGTCTCCTCTATCTTATAAAGCTTTATATATTGATAGTAATATGCAGGTAAGAGATGGTCTGTTGGGGCTAACTAAATTATGATGTCAAGAGGGGTCTCCCTATTGCTTAATCTCTTTTTAATGACTTAGAGAAAGTCCTAATGGGCCCAGACGGACAGTGTCCCAAGCTGGGGGCAAGAAGCACCCCGCTTCCACTGTATACGGACGGCACTGCTTATCCTCTCATGCGCCAAATCTGGCTTAAAACATCAACTGAGGAAGTTTTCGGATTAGTGTCTTGAAAGCGACCTTATAATCAATTGTGATAAATAAATAAAAATCATGGTTTTTGGAAATAGATTTTCCCCATATAGATGCATCCTCAATGGTCATGCACTTGAACAGACTAAAAGCTTTCAGTATTCAGGGCTTACTGTCCACCATACAGTCTTGGAACACTCATTGGCTATTTCCCAAATAGCAGAGGTGAGCAAACTTGCAATTCTCTGTTTTTTTCATACACAGGAAGGTCAGTATATTCCCTAAGCTTTAAAAGTGTTCAGTGCAAAATCTGTACTACAATTCCTTTATGCCTCAAATATTTGGTATAATGGTTCTTTCCCTAAACTTGATAGATTTCAATCAAAGTTTATGAGGTCCCTGCTTCAGATACCAAATTCAGTACTTCTTTTGGAAACTGGTGAATGCCCACTTTCAATTAAGGCCTGGTGGAGTGCTCTGAAATATTGGCTAGGAGTCTGTGTATATAGTCTTGGAAATAGTCTACTCTGTATATGGTCTTGGAAATGGTCTACTCATTTGATAAATGAGTACATCAGTTCCTGGTCAAAAACCATGGTGTGTAAGCCCTCTTCCATAGGTCTTTCACCATCTTTTCTTATCCACCTGGGGTAGGATACTGCCCTCAAAACTGTGAAACAGAGGTTATGGGATGGTGCCTTCAGTGACTTACAATCTCACATATATGTGCCCTGTCTGTGTTAGGAATCCAATTTCTGCAGGGTTTCTTGTTATCTCCCTACCTTAAGAGTCTGACCATATCAAACTATTGCCGTTTTGTTTTCTAAAGCCAGATTAAATATTTTTCCATCTGAAGTGAAGGTACTGGGCCAAAACAAACAAAATTAATTTCAATAGGGACAAATGTGCAGTTACGCACTTATGCAGGAAGAACTAGATGCACAAATATAAGATGGGAGACACCTGGTATGCCATCTGGGGGTCTTAGCAGACCACAAGTTAAACATGGTCATCTGTCATGGATGGTTTAGTTGAGATTCCTGCATTGCAGGAGGTGGGACTAGATCACCCTCAAGTTTCCTTCCAACTCTACAATTCTATGACAAACTGTTTGTGTTGACATAACTAAGCAATTAATAAAGGCAATGGCTCAGCAGTAGAAATGGATCAGAAAAATTCAAGGCAGAATATAAAGAGGTTGTTCAAGTTTTCAAGTTCCTGATAAGCCCAATGGTTGAATTCCATCACAAGCAACTTTCTGGGAGCTACAGCCAGTGGAATTGAGCAACATAAGCAACTGTTGTTTTTTTCACAATAGGCTACATTCCAGCCTTGCAAAAATCAATTTTCTACATGCAAATCTCCTCATCCGGTCAAGCAGGAGATTCTGGTCACAGTTGAGAAATACACATTGACCAAACAGAGGCACTTGAAGAGAGCTCTGGGGGCCACATTCTATTTATGATAAAAGAAAATAGCCAGAAGATATCAGCCAAGCTAAGATGTATGCAATATTAGAATTTGAAGGCAGTTTGGGTACTCACCTGCTTATTTCTTTTGCTTTCCGTCAGATTTACATCCAAATCTCTTTTCCAGAAGTGATGAAGTCATTTGCACAATAGAGCTAAGCGATAAGCCACTAAGCAAACCCTTATTTTCTTTTATCTCTACCAAAGCATCCAAAATTTTGTCTCTAAAAGAGGAGAAAAGGAGATGAGAGCCTCCAGAGAATTTCAGCAAAAAATTCTTCTGAATCCCACCATTAAAAAGTATACTTGCCTATGAATCTCTGGATACAGATCTTCCAGCTTCTTCACCACTTTACGGAAGCTTCTTAAGTTTAATGCGTTTGGTGGTATAAAGGTAGCAGATGGATTTGGAACAAACTGTACTGAACCCAACGGTAAGAGGCCCCCTGCAAGATCCTAGGCAAATATTACATGAGCTACTTAATGGACAAAATAAGGAAAAACTGCATTTGTATTGAAGAACTAAGGAAAGTTAAAATTGAAACAAATATTCAATAAAATGTTAGAAAGTGTTTCCCACTACATCTGCAAAAAGAAGTGGGAGCCTCTACCCACGGAACACCTTGTGTGGATTTGCCTTTCAACCTGAGTGCGTGCTGTTCAAAAGCAACTGTGTCAACCACTTCATCATGGTTAGGTGGAGGAGAGGCAGCTGTCCCATCCGAATTCCATGCCACTTGATGAGCAAATTATCTCCCGCCAGGTCTAAACACAGTAACTGTATAAATGTAATCTGCAATTGGAGCTTTCCCATTCCTTGCAATCCAACTCTGGTTCAGGTTTTCTGCCTCACTTTCCTTGCCCTGCAGCCTGCCTGTGGTTTGTAAATCCTTCACATTCCAGCTAGGACCTCTCTCTGCTGTTGCTGCATCTTGCCTTTTATGCAGACCCTGGGGAGTCTTCCAACACACTTGCTGTCTCATCGTTTCTCACCTGCCCACACCTTTAATCTGGTCAGGCTGGGAGAAAAGTGACAAGGCGGAAGCAGCCCCTGTACCCCCCCCCCCAACATCAACCTTAACAAGTGTCCTGCTTTTACCCCAAAGTGTGATCAATGGTGGTGCTAGACTAAGTTAACCATGGCTTAGATTCAGTGGGGGTGGAGCAGTTTGCTCCACAATGGAGAACCCAATCCTATGGCCTGCACCCAATCACTTAAATAATGTGGTAGGCAGTCAGTATTATCCTTTCAAAAGAAGAATGCATGCACTGTGATTTAAAAGATGTTTTGACATACATTCCCATAAGGAGAAAAAGTTACCTCTTGATCAATTTCAAGATGTGTATTTTCTGATGAAAGTTGAGAAGATTTGAGATCAGGCTTGGGTACTTTGTAAGGGGCTGAAGCACAAAGAGACCCTTTTGAAGAGTCCAAGAGAGGCCTGGGAGCACTTGCTGAAGGCAAAGGTAACTTCGAAGGACTTTTGGAGATACTGGGCCCTTTTGAAGAGATGGCAGACATTCTGCAAGCATTGGAGGCAGAAGTGGGTGCATTAAACATCACATTACAGTTGTTTCTATTTTCGTTATTCTTTTCACGGCTATAACGTGGTCCTTTGTTTCCATACTCTGGTTTCACATAACTCTGATAATCCGGGAGCCCATTTTCCTTTGCAGTCTTTACAAGATGAACCTTTACTGCTTGCCCCTTTATTTCTCTCTCATTCATTTCTTTCACTGCCAGCTTTGCATCACAGGCTGTTTTAAAACTAAGGAATGCGTATCTAGAACGAAAAAGATGTGCCAAAATTAAGAAAAATGAAAAATTTAAGAACTATCCAATATGCCTCTTCAACTGTAAACCAAAACGTTAAGAGGTATAATCCTTTCTCCTATGCAAAAGAATCAACTAAGCCCGTTTACTTTCTTGTCCCTCTCCATAGACAGACAACACCGCCTGCAGTGACAGAACTATGGCACACCTTCCCTTCTCAAGGCCAGGCACACACACGCCACGTGCGCACACACAACTTATGCTCTGAGCAGGAGCAGCCTGTGCTCATGGCCCTGCCGTGGAACAGGATGGCTGGATTTCATACCCAAAAGGCTCCATAAATTTTATAACCAAGTTCATTTTCATGAGGTGTGCACATGAAGGGATTTACACAGTCTCTGTTTCAATGAGAAATTTACAGAGCTTTATTATGGCTTGGATAGCTCACTTGGTTAGGACGTGGCGCTGATAACACCAGGCTGCAGGTTTGATCCCTGTATGGACCAGCTGCATATTCCTGCATTGCAGGGGGTTGGACTAGATGATCCTCAGGGTCCCTCCCAACTCTACAATTCTATGGTTCTATGTCTTGCAGTATATAGCAAGTACATTTAATCTACGGTAATTTGTGTTAGTGAATAGTATGATTAGTTGAGGTTTTAAGGTTCATTCTATGCATGGTTTATTTCATGAACTGTCCTATTGCAATTAATGCCTACATTTATAATTACCAGCATTATTTATTTATTTAGATCCGATTCTCAGAGTGTCCCTGAGAAAGGCTGCAACCAACCGAAAGCATCCAGCAGCCCACAAGACAAGGTAATGGCTGTGTCTGCTGCGTGCCCACAACAGACCAAAGGCAAGCGGGGAAAGGCTTCCAAGAGCCATATGGTGATAGATCCCTAGGATCCTGCAAATCATCCATTATTAACGAAAGTACTTTGGGCCTGCCACTTATGTGAGGGTTTGGTTCTGGGGATTCACAAGCAAAGGCAAAATAACACAAACTGCCCTTCTAAGAGGCAGAAGGCTGCTTACCAGGGCCTGGGAAGGTTGCGTGAGGGCCCCAAGAGCTTCCCAGACCCCAGGAAGCGAAGCAGCACCTTTCTTGCTGGCCTCTGGGACGCTCCCATAGCCCCCCCCCTTCCCAGAAGGCACCGCCATGCTTACCTGGTTTGGGAAGGCAGTGCAAGGCTTGGGGAGGCTGCCACAGCTCACTCCCGACCCAAAGCCCAGAAACCAAGGAAAACACGCTGGGTGCACAAAAAACAAATAAATGGAGAGCAGAGGGTCTCCCCAACTCTGCATTTATTTATTTATCTCCCCCCCCCTGCCCCCCATGTAAGATTGTGATCGCATAAGTAAGTATGTGCTGGCCTACTGTCTTTCACTGAATGAAATCATGCAAGCAAAAAATTACAGTATATTATAGAGTACCTGCAATTGGCAGAATATTCACAAATGGAAATCTCAGAAACATTATACTTCTGGAAATGAAGCCACAGATCAACCTGAAATAGACAAAAAGACTTTCACTGACACAGGTTAAGAAATAGCATTCGGTGAAATAAACTATTATATTTAAATATATGTTGACTTACCTCTGATACTAAGGGACCTAAATCTGCGACATGAACACTATATATGTTCTTTAGCTCCTTTTTTGTGTCTTTTATAATCTGTGTTTCTAGAAGGGTAGATTACAACAATAATGCATAACTCAGCATGTGTATTTTGAAAAGAAAAAGAAATTTAACTGCATAAATAAAGCACCAATACTGAAGACAGAAAAGGCATTCAGAAATGGTTAAGAAAAAACTCCCTCCTAGAATTATTTTTATGGTCATATATTAGGTCACAGTTTCCCAGAATGCAAAGGACTTATTACCAAGACTTTGATTAGAACTATAAAAATCTCCATTTGCTCTATTTTTACAGTTTGTGTCTGAGCTCTTGCAATAAAAATTCACAAGTTCAGCTCAGAATCAGAATGTAAAAGAATAGTTAAACAGAGCTCTCATACAAGCCATTTTTTTCTTTTTTAAAAAAACACACGGTGCATGTCCTGCAAAGATGTAAATTTTGGCACTAGAACCAGTTAGCAAAAGAAGTAGCCAACTCACAATTTATTACAGGAATCAGTAATTGGGGGCTCCTCATTACAAGGCATACTTATGATTACAATAAAATTAGCAATTGAGATTTTTTTTCATCTCCAACATAAAAATGAAAAGTATGTAAAAAACCTCTGTTTAGCATCACTGTTTCAGAAATTTCAAAGGACCGGGAAAGCATGTCCTTTTCATGCTATGTGTGTCCCTGAAAAAAATATGACTTCACTTTGTTTGCCCTGTCATTTCCCACAGGCATGAAACACCAACATGTTACACCAGAACAAAACAGTAATATTTACTGCAAAAGTTTTGGGGGTTTTTTGTAGAGTGCAAGGAGATACCCAGGTAGGTTATAATCATCCTGCTGCTCCAAAGGCAAGAAGCAACAAACTTTAAAAGGCAGCTGATGTAATTCCTACTAGAGTCTGAGTTCCATCCTGTGGCAGAGCTGCTGAAGAATCCTTAGACAGGTAGAAGAATGAGAGACACGGGAGGCTGAGAAGAAGACGCAGAGGAAACAGAAAGGACCAGGAAGATTCAAAATGCTGAGCCCAAACTGGCCCCTAGGAAGGCTGGGGAGAAACTACAAATCCACCGAACAGTTACCCTGTCCAGCCCACGTTTTACCAGCTTCTCCGCAAGAGTATCACGGGGGATATCACCCAGTTTCTTAGGGTATCTGCATATACTAGAGATGACGTCCCCTACCTTGAAGAGGAGCTGTGAGCACCAGCTACCTAGCTAAACCTTTAGAACATTTCTAATATTCAATCTGTGCAGGGGTAGATATTTGTGTGGGAACAAAGGTAACCAAACCTCAGAAGTCGTATCAGTGCTATTCCCAAACTAATACAGTCAACATGCACCTGATGTTGGCTTGAACTGATCTGTAAGCGGCAGTGAAGAATCAGTTACTGTCAGGTTCTCTGTAGCATCAAACCAGCCTTCACTGATTTCTTGAGTATTTGAAGAACCTTGAAACAGATGTAAATATTAAACACACAACACAGAGGTAAGCTCAGAACAGGTAGAAAAAAGGTAGTCCTGGGCTCATCCCCAGAGCCTTGTCTTTAAAATTTGCCAAACACACACAAAATTTGCTGAACAGGGTTCAGGAGAGCATATCTACACAAACTGAAGGGCCGATAAAAATAAATTTTTTAATTAAGTTTTTAATTATGTCAGGTGTCTCTCTAAAAAAAAAAACAGCTTAAAATTAAATCTGAACTTAATGCAAGTGCCTACATTTACAATGTCTAAGATAAAGAAGAACATCTGACATTTAAGATAAGCACTACAAATATGGCTCAATAAGCCATGTATTATTGTGGCAAACTATGACTATGAACCAAACAGCAAGGAAAAGCACTGTTCTACTCAGTAATTACCAGTCTTTGTTCTGTATGGTGCTTGTATGTGACTGCCTGCTTAGATAATTGGGATGAGGTGCATGTGACGCTGCCGCTCCAGTGGGCCATGGCGATTGAAGATATCTCACCCCTCCGCAGCTTTCCCACAGCTCCTCCTTCGTCTGCTGTCCTCCTCCCCCTCTGCCCGCCCTACAGCTAGGGGTGAGGCTGCTGGTGGTCCGTTTGTGCCGCGAGGCATCTGCGCCCAGATACTCGTGAGTGGCGCTGCAGTTGTAGGGCGGGCTGAGCGGGCTGATTTCTGCCGCGCAATTGGCGATGTTGTCCGTGGCAATCAAATATATCTCTCCCCTCATTCCACTCAGTCCGCCCTACAACTGCAGCGCCGCTCATGAGTAGCCAGGCGGAGAAACAGACTGCCTTCAGCCTCCCTCCCAGCTGTAGGGCAGGCAGAGTGGGAGGAGGCAAGCAGACTAAGAATGCCCTTCAGGAAAGGCAAAAAGAGCTAAAAGTATTTTTTTTAAAAAGCTTCATCACTCTGCCCCCCTCCCAAAAGCTCAGCAATTGCCGGCAAGGTAACAGCTGATACACGGCATGTTAGACGCGTGCGGCTATTGGCCTCTGGGCAACCCCCTCCCACCGCCAAAAGCTCAACAAGTCAGGGCAATTTCCCCCCCCAAAATAGGGGGCACCCTATATGTGGGTGCATCTTATATACGGAAAAATACGGTAAATTGGATTTTTTAAATAAAATGCCTTTGGAGGGGAAATCTTTCTAAAGATAGTTTTCTATTCAAGTTACATCATAGTCCAAAGGCTACTCATCAAGAAATAAGGATTTGTTTTAAGTTTTTCATGTGTGTTAAAACTCAGTTTAAGTTATTATTATTTTTAATTGTTTAACCACATCAGTTAACAAACATGGATACATATACTATAATGTTATTGTTTTAGTTAAATAAATTGTTTAAATTGTTATTAAGGAAATGAATATTTTTCTCCTTCCAATAAAGTACAGCAGAAAAGCTGTCCAAATATAAACAGTTAACTTATTAAACCTCACAATATTTTCATAATTATCTATGTATTTCTAATAGTATAACCAAATCAGTAATTTTTAATATAACTGTAAAAACTATTCTGAAAAATTATTATTCTAAAAATGAAGCCATCATCTGGTTGTAAAATTAAGATTATACCATCAAGAAAAAAATTCTGAAAAAATGATTTAAATCATATCCACCCTGATATACATTATGTTACTTTGGCACACTACTAGTGGCGCCCCTTCCTTGTGTCCCTTTGCCTGAAATCAAATCCACTCCCCAATTAGGAACATTCTGATTGGAACTTAAAATTGTGAATATTTAACTACTTGCATATCATATTTAATGCTTGGTATAGTTCAGAGGACAAACCAGTTACAATGTAATAACTGCATTGTAAATAATAAATACCCTGCATTTAAAAATGTTTAACTTACTATTTTCCATAAGTTCATATTTCTGTTCTTCAGAGGTTTTGTTGGAAAGGGACCAATCAGGGCTACTGTTTTCACCACCCTTCTTTTGACATGTAACCTAAAGTTAAAAAACAAGAACAGATTTTAATTTTTGCTCAACAGACAGCTTTTCAGTGCCAACTTCTTCAAACACAGGCCAGTTTTAGAAGAAGTTATTTCCTGCTTCACAATTCAGAGAAGCACCATCCTGGAGTGCCCCTTTCTCTCGGGGTTCCTCTGAGATGCAACAAGAGCTTGTAATTTCCAAACACAAAAGTCACACTTTTTGAAACAGAAATTTAACCACAACAGTGAAAGCGTACAAACTCACTTAAAAGATACTAAGTCTTCAATGAGCAATCTGCCCTGTGGTATTTATTTTTGAGGCTGATATAATGGTTCTGCTTTATATTGACTATATTATACCCCATTACTAGAACAGGTTTATATTTATGTTTAATAGAGAAGTTATAATGTAGAATCAGCCTTCAAAATAAACCATTTTGAAAGTTCACAAAGAATTCTTAAGGTAGTGTTGTAATGAAGTATGCAGAAGACTTACTAAAGGGAGTGAAGAAACTTCCATATTCTGTGGCAGTGACACCTGAGACACAGATTTTCCTGTCCCAAGGGTAGAACTGAAAAAATAATCAAATATATATTCATTGGCATTTGCTGAGGTATAGAAAGCACCTTTTAGCCACTGTCTATTTTTATCAAAACAGCCTCAATTCTCAATGTGTCAGAAGAAAGAATCTTGACTTTAATATAATTTGGAAATACTTTGGGTACGATAATGAGTTATGACCATTTCTGAAAGATCAAGTGAGCGGCAAATCTCAAAACCCTTCCGTGTAGAGGTGCTAAAGGGCTGTGCAGATGTTCACTGGTGAGACCAAGGAATGAGAGAAAGTCACTGATGCACGTTGCCTTTGTTACTGAAGTCAACATTTTCATGTTGAATATGTGCAACGTACAAAAGGCTTGACGTGTTTCAGATCCAAAAGGTTTGTGGACACTCCTGTAACTTCTCCCAGGCAAAATGTGCCTGGCCAGTTTTGAGCCCTGGACTAAACAAGAGATTTACAGGGTGAGGTAGGGAAAAGAGGAGCTCCATGAACGGTCTGCACAGCTCTTAGTCCTATGTCCCCACTTGTTCAAGGCCACCCATTTGTTGCCTAGAGACCTCCTGGATGAGAAGGGAATTCCTCTTGTCATTTGTGCCCACCTACAGTTCAAAAGATGGTAAAGGGATTCTTCCTAGAGCCCTTGTAAAAACATCTGCCACTGCTGCAAAAACACCTATTTAAGTTCAATCCTTTGTTCTCTTCTGAGGGCCAAACTACAGTACATTACAATATTCACATTTTTTAAAAAGCACATGGAAACTAGCAACCTTTATTTGGTGATGCCTAGGCACTGCACATCAAATTTTCTCTTTCCGGGTAACCACATAAGGGGCTGTTTAGTTAGTGACTTCTCTTATGAAGTGACATCTCAGAATCCTTTTGTTTCTCTGGAATAGGAAGTTTTTTGCCAAAACGTAGGGAGCTTTTGAGAAGACTCTAACATGGCAGGAGTTGCATTTGAAAGAATAAACTAAGGAAATACTAACATGAATATAGATGCATTCAGCCTCATGCCTAAATCTCCAGGCTAAACTTACTGACTCACTAAACAGTTATTCCAAATACTTTTCTGAAACTGTTGTAAAAAGGCTAACTTCCTTGAGTAGCTTGCTTTCTTTGGAGTCACTGGACAGAATATTTATGCCTTTAACTCAACTTTTCCCTCCTACCTGACTTTCAGCTAGGTCCCACAGACACAGCAACTCTTAGCCTTACAATGCAATGCTATGAATACAACAAGTAAATATGCATGGATAATACTGAAAATGTTTGTATTAGTAATCATATTTGGTGTTCTGCCCAAACCAGTTAACAGTCCACCTTCCACACCAGAAACCATTTCATACACACCCATTTACAGATTTCTTTTTGTCCATGGAATTAATGCAAGTCTGCCAGCAGTGCTGTTGATACATCTGATAGCAAATTTTTAAAAGCTGCACTTCCGCTTTTATAGCTCTCTCCAGTATTTCCTTACAGCAGCTTGGTAAATGGTTGTTTATTTCTTGAGAAAGCTGCATTATCCTTTTAAAAGAAATATTAAGTTTGAATACAGACAAAAGTGATTTAGGGGATTCTACTTAAGTGTACATTTAGAAAACAAAAAAGAACAATTGAAAATTCATTCCCAACCAGAAAAATAAGGAATTTACAGTGTTACCTCAGGTTAAGTACTTAATTCGTTCCGGAGGTCCGTACTTAACCTGAAACTGTTCTTAACCTGAAGCACCACTTTAGCTAATGGGGCCTCCTACTGCCGCTGCGCCAGAGCCCGATTTCTGTTCTCATCTTGAAGCAAAGTTCTTAACCTGAAGCACTATTTCTGGGTTAGCGGAGTCTGTAACCTGAAGCGTATATAACCTGAAGTGTATGTAACCTGAAGCGTATGTAACCTGAGGTACCACTGCATAAAGGTAAAGTTAAAGCACCCCTGGACGGTTAAGTCCAGTCGAATTCGACTCTGGGGTGCGGCGCTCATCTCCGCTTTCAGGCTGACAGCTTTCCGGGTCACCTGGCCAGAATGACTAAACCGCTTCTGGCACATCAGGATCCTGTGACAGAAGCCAGAATGCATGGAAACACCATTTACCTTTCCACTGCAGAGCTACTTGCACAGGTATGTTTTTGGACTGCTAGGTTGGCAGAAGCTGGGACAAAGCAATGGAAGCTCACCCCATCACGCAGGTTTATACTGCCAACCTTCCAATTGGCAAGCCCAAGAGGGTTGGTGGTTTAGACCACAGCACCACCTGCACCCCTATAAGGGATTTATATGCCAGTAATAAGAACAGCAACGTGAGTAACATTCTTACTCAGCTAGCCTTCTATTTTCATGGCCTAGTTCTAGTCATACTAATTCTCACCAGCCTGGATTCAGGGTGCTCCTTCTTAGAAGGAATTCGAACCAGGAACTGCAATGGAAAGAGGGGAGGACAATTTTCATGGATTCGCTGGAGTAGAATAGGTGGTGGTGGGGAACTGCCCTGCTGGAAAAACTGACTAAGTTGAGAGTCCTTAGGGATCTTTGATAAAATGCCAACTTTGGACCTGTTTGGTTTGACTTACTTCATTTGTAAGCTAGGAAAAAAATGGCCAGGGACCGTCATTCAGCCCACAACCCATTATGGCTGATCCAGTGACTCAGGATATTTGCATACTTTAAATACTTTCCCTTGGTATAACAGGGTCCATGTTTTACAACCACCTCTTGCTTAACAATTATGTCTATGCTATAAATAGTTCTAATCACTATCTCCCATGCATTCACATACCTGTGGTTTATTTATTTTGGTTATAATGTTTTTATTTGTTAGACACGGATCTGTAATTGTATTTTTCGCTCCATAAGACGCACCTAGTTTTTAGAGGTGCTATGATGCTCATGTACTGCTTGTGGGCTTCCCACAGGCATCAAGCTGGCCACTGTCTCTGCGCAGCGCCGCCCCTTCAGCGAAGCGGGAGGAGAAACAGAAGGGGCTCCGTTCCTCCTCTCACTTCGCAGGAGAGGCGCTTCGCAGAAGGGGCGCTGCACAGCTCTCCCTCTCTGCACAGCGCCTCTCCTGCAAAACGCCACTCGCCCCATAAGACGCACTCACATTCCCCCTTACTTTTTAGGAGGAAAAAAGTGTGTCTTATGGAGAGAAAAATACGGTATGTATATTGTCATCAGTTCCTGTTTGTTAACACTGTTATTTGTAGAATCTTGAATCACCTTTCTTTGAAAATTAATAAAAAATATTTTGCAGGGGAGTTGGCAACATTGCCTCCCTCGTGTAACCACAGATTCCAGCTGGTGGAGCTTTAAGAACCTCAAAGGAAATTAAGTTTTAAGAAGTAGTAAAAATCACTTAAAAGCTGTATCATACCTGTTTGGAATTTCATTTAAGTCTCTGCTAGTGCTATTTTTCCATTCCAAAAGATCCTAGAAATAGAAATTTTAGTAAGTTTGATTGACAAACTAAAGTTGTAAATCAGATTTAGCTAGCAAGTCCCTAAACCTGATGCAACACACACTGAGAATGCTCCTTGTTTCAATAAGGGAATCCAGAATTTTGCATGTCTATCCATATTATCAGTTACAGATAGGTAGCCGTGTTGGTCTGCCATAGTCAAAACAAAAAAAATTCCTTCCAGTAGCACCTTAAAGATGCATGTAATTATCTGAAGAAGTGTGCATGCACACGAAAGCTCATACCAAGAACTGACTTAGTTGGTCTTTAAGGTGCTACTGGAAGGAATTTTTTTTGTTTTATCCATATTATATTGGCTTCCTAAGTTACAAATACAAACACAAGGACGACTGTCCTACGGGAATCAGAAACATATACGAGCTGTACTTGGCTGCAGCTCTTCAGCATTTGCACTCTATACACCAGCATGTATGCCCTGCACATGATGCTCCTGGATCTGATCTGGGAAGGAAAGAGTGTGGCAGGGGAGCTGCTGATCTTTATCAAGGGCAAGGCAGCCAGAACTGCTTTAAGAACTGGAACCATTAAGCTTGGTTTTGCCTAATTTCTTTGCCTCCCTTTCCCTCCTGCCTCATTATCTCTTTACACTGTGAGCCTGAGGGCAGGGACTATCTCACAACTGATTTTTGTAAGCTGCTTTTTTGGCTAAGGGGGGGGGGCATTACAAGTAAGTAAACAAGTAAGTAAAAGATGTGGGCTGCACACTAATCCTTATGGAGAAATTTCAAAGGTGCCTTATGACTGCACCTTATGAACATCCAATGCTACCAATGTTGTGAACCAGCTATTCACATTTTGTCTGTCTCAGAGTCTAGAAGCATGATTAAGAATGTGCCTGACTGGCAAAGATTTCTGGGGCTCTAGCCAACAGGTTTCTCAGAAAACGTGAGTTAAACTCAAAACCTAAGGATTCAGAGCTTTGGCTGTCCACTTGTACATGCAACTGCCTACCCAGATAGGAAGACAAACACATGCCCCCTAACTTGATAATGGTGGGCACATGGCCTTGAAGTAGGAAGCAGATACAATTATGGTCTGCCTTACAGAGTAGTTAGAAAAGCATATAGTGGAATGCCTCAAATAATAACTAATTCCACAAACTTCCCCATGTTTTACCTTGTCACTAGTGATACAGTTTTCCAACATTTCATCCATTGCTGCTTGTGCGGTAGTCATCTCCATGTTGTCAGATATGCATGACCAATCTGTATTGCAGGCAACACTTCTGACGGAATCCCTCAGCCACTGCTTGGGCCTTTCTTTGTTCATCATTGTTATAACTGTGTTTTGTCCTCTGGAGACTACTGAAGCCTTGACATTAGTTGCTCTGCTTGTTGTAAAACAAGCTCTAAAATCAGAACTTGCATCAACAGCTTGGTTAATTGTACTCTGATTATTAAATGCTTTATAGGTGCAATTTGCCTCCTTAGAATCAACTACAGCTTCATAATCAGAGAAATCTGAAAATTCTGTATCACCGCTAGAGGTGTGTGCATGGGAACATTTTCTTTCCTGTTGCAATACATGTGCATTTCCAGTTTTCAGGGTTCTACCTGAAAGATAATCTGTTTTCATATTTTTATCAATTTTAGAGTTGCTCCCTGAGAATAATTTTGGATTATTAACCTTAGCACTAACTGAATGTTTATTGACAATACTACTGAGCAAACTAATAGTCTCATCTCCTGGTTGATCATCAAAATTCAAGCCTTTGCCTTGTGTGCCACATTTGCTATCTTGCGAAGTCTGGGGGAATTCTGGTATTTTGCTGTATTTGTAGCAGTCACAATCAATACTACAACCTGAAGTAGGAGACTCATCTTTTTGTTTGTTCATGGGACACTGGGCATCTGCAAGTTGATTTTCATTTGACAGTTCCTTGTCCTGAAAAGCTTCTGGCTGATGACCCATGCAGTCTTGTAGTCCAATGCAGTCTAGTGTGGAATCATCTAAGCCTCTGCATCTGTACTCCTCATTTTGATTGCTACTTAAGTAGGAAGAGTCTGCAGCAGTCTCCAAGTTCATATCTGTCTCACTTACATTAGGCAGTGCAGTGGACATTCCCTCACCTTCCTTATGTGCAGATTCCAGTTCCTCATCAGGCAATGCACTAAAATAAGGCAAGCTTCCTTTTGATACGCTTAATTCTGAGGCACTTATGTAACATGACTGGCATGGAGAGGAGCAATTAGCAAGATTCAAGCAAAAGTCAGAGATATCATTCACTGTATTTTTTTCAGAATGTTCTGATCCATGGAGTGCACTCAGGACTGTTGATCTATGAGAATTGTTCTCAAATTCACTCTCTCTCTGCTCCATGGCTCCCACATCAGAATGGTTTCCAGAAGCAACAAGCATTGCTTCACTGAGCTTACTCTTCTCAGAACCATCTGATGGTAGCTGATGGGGTTTAACAGCTTTTTCACCTGTTTGGACAAAATACCAAATGCATATTTCAATATTCTTTCTCTAACCGAAATTTATCCTACATAGTGAAAAAAAGGAGTGCTGGCAGTGACTGCTCAATTTGGAAAGAAGAAACAGGTACATAGGAAACAGAAGAAAGGCAGTGAACTAGGACAAAGGGTACATTGATTGGTACTGATTAGGAAAAAATTCTTACCTTTTAATAGTTATCGCTTCTACTTTTAGAATTTTTTAGCAAAATGTTAAAATCCACCAGACTATTTGTTATTAGATAGTGTACCAGATAAAGATTATTTTGCCAGTGGCAAAATGCACCTGGTACCCAGGAAATTTTGAGCACTGTTTGTCTCCATGGGATCCAGAGCACCCCGGATCCCTTGCAGGGCCCAGTCCCTCTCTGTTTTGCCAGACCTGAAGCTGCAGGGCCTCTGATGTGGTGAAGCATTTTATTTTGCACTAACAAAGCAAATACAGGCTACCTACACTGTAGTAAGGAAAAATTTATCATATGCTCTTATCATATAAAACTGAAGCTGAAATACTGCATCTTTATTGCTCATCCCACCCACCCCATTTCTTAATGTTTTCCACCTTCTGCTTAACTCCAAGCCTGGCATCTACCAATTCACAACTGTATACACGAATCATCCCACACAGCTTGATACCAGGAATGGAAACTGAGCAAGTCACTTTCTAAAGGCACACACAGAAAAATACTACGGGAGCAAGCAGCATTTCTACCCAAATTAAACTGGAATGATGGGGAAGTGGGGGAGGAGTCAGATGATACTCAACACCTTTAAAGAGCACTTACCCCATGTTTATATCATATAAGAAAAGAGGAAGAAGGCTCTGCCTGTCTCAAAAAAGTAGCACCATACCCAGTTGGTGAACCACAGAAATATTAAATCATCATGTAACACACATCCCAGAAACTCGCTAAAACATTGCATTTGGTTAACCAATATCACAGACAAATCAAAGTTGTCCTACCCCATCAACACCCAATAAGCATGGTGAATATGGGAAGCAAAAATGGATTCCAGTGGATCTTCCCTAAATCCAAAACTACTTCTCTTCGTAAGACAACTAAGTGACACAAATGTAACAAAATGGGTTTTTAAAACTTAGAATCATATAATTGTGGGGTTGGAAGGGATCTGAGGGTCATCTCGTCCAATCCTCTGCAATGCAAGAATCTCAGCTAAAGTATCCATGGCAGATGACCACCCAACCTCTACTTTAAAACCTCCAAGGAAGGAGTCCACCACCTTCTGAGGGAGACCATTCCACTGTCAAACAGCTCTTACCATTCATCCTTTGTCTACTATTGGCTACTTTGGAATCTGCTAGATTGATCGCTTCCATCGGCAGGTGTCTTTTGTACAGGTACTGTAACGAGCTGGGATTACAGGTTAAAACCTCTCCCTTACAGCAGGTGCTTCTAATCTCAGCTCGTTACATACAGTGATGATACCAGGTAGCCTGACATCTGGCTGGTTGATAGGGGATCAAATACTTATTTCACTCATTATAATGCACATCCATCTCTGACTTTTGTCTTCTGGGTTTCTGGGGGTTTTCCTGTTGTTATTCTGTCTCTCACAGCTACAATAAACCTACCATTAAAATTATGGACTGATCATTTCTTCATCAGAGGGCAAACGGGCAAATTTAGCAGGGGATCAAATACCAATACTTTTTTCGCTCACTGCAAGCTCTATTTTCTTATTAAGATTGCTCACAGTACAAATTATGGTATAGTCGCAAAACCCTAAGAAAAAAGTCACTAACTATTGAAAAGTAAAATTAACTCACCAGAAAAGCTATGAATAGTATTTGGCTTTTCTAAAACCTGAATTCCCCAGCCATTCATTTCAGCAGTAGCATATCTGTAGTAACTGTTTTCCAATTGTCCATATTTAAAGGTGACAGATGCTGAAGAAGGCACTACCATATGTGGATATGATGCATCTACAGCCACAGGCATAGGCACATACACTCTTGGGTGAAACCAGAAAGGCGCCACTGAATATGGGACTTGACCATAAAGTGAACAATCTCTTGGGAAGCATGGCCTTGTACCAAACAGAGGTTGAATGTATGCGTTTTCATTAAAAGGAGGCTGCCATGACATATTTTAGACATGTGTATGACAGGGTGAGCGTATAATTCCTGGAAAGCAAGCAAAATAGACATAAATATAAAAAGGAATGGTTAAATAATCCAAAGTAGTACAATACATCTCTTATACATTCCAACTACATACTCATGGGTTAACTAAATCCTGGTGGTCAGTCAACTGAACCTCTTAACTAAAGCAACAACAGTGAAAGATATGCATATCTACTCAGTTCAATGGGACTAACGCCCTAGCAGAAAGTTGAGTTGCCCCTCTTTAAACAGCAAGCCTCAGTTCCAGAACTGGCTTGCTAATGACATGTGAAGTGGCTCTTTGGGAAATCCCACCTAAAATTCTCTTGGGCAGGTAGATGGTGGGCAGCTATTTAGGTCTTGACTACTGTCAATCAACATAAAATACTTTAATGTCTAAGGAAAATTTCTTTTAATTCTTGGTAGCAGAGAATGCTCGCAGTTCTTTGGCAGGGCTGGGTGATGTATTGATAAAGGTAAAGGGACCCCTGACCATTAGGTCCAGTCATGACCGACTCTGGGGTTGTGGCACTCATCTCGCTTTATTGGCCGAGGGAGCCGGCATACAGCTTCTGGGTCATGTGGCCAGCATGACTAAGCCGCTTCTGGTGAACCAGAGCAGCGCACGGAAACACCGTTTACCTTCCCGGTAGAAGAAGAAGAGTTTGGATTTGATATCCCGCTTTATCACTACCCGAAGGAGTCTCAAAGCGGCACACATTCTCCTTTCCCTTTCTCCACCACAACAAACACTCTGTGAGGTGAGTGGGGCTGAGAGACTTCAGAGAAGTGTGACTGGCCCAAGGTCACCCAGCAGCTGCAGGTGGAGGAGCGGAGACACGAACCCGGTTCCCCAGATTACGAGTCTATCGCTCTTAACCACTACACCACACTGAGAGGTACCTATTTATCTACTTGAACTTTGACGTGCTTTTGAACTGCTAGGTTGGCAGGAGCAGGGACTGAGCAACGGGAGCTCACCCCGTTGCAGGGATTCGAACTGCCAACCTTCTGATCGGCAAGTCCTAGGCTCTGTGGTTAAACCCACAGCGCCACCCGCATCCCTTGATGTATTGATACATCTTCCAAAACCTGTTTGAAGACCACAGCACAGCAATGGTTTCAAAACATTTGATGTGGCAATATGTATCACAAATCACAATGTGTATGTGTGTTATGTAAAAAAAAAAATCACTATGTGGGAAAAACCGTGAAGCCCCTCGCTTCTCTCATGATTTCTGCCACACCATTGCTTGCTCTGCCACCTCAGCAATCCTCCACTTCCTGTTTATTTTATGGTGTTTACATTGTTGCGTTCCCCTAAATAGCTTAGAAAATGTGCTAACTTGAATATTATCTGTACTATAAAATAAGTTGTTAAAGATATGTAAAAAAAACATTTACAAGATATGTTTTACACCCCTAAGTAACAGCAGTTGCTAGGACATTACCCCATTCACCTCTACAGAGTTTCATCCTTATTTCAGACATCATGATATATCTGTAATAGCTGGTGATATATCACAATGCTGAAAACCAGACATCACTGAGACCTATTTTAGTGAGTATTTTCATATATCATAACCCTATAAAGTTAATTCTGTAACAATTTCATTATTATTATTATTACTATCATCGTAGATTTTCCATGGGAACTCAACATAATTGTGCAAGTTGCATTCTCTGCCAGAGACAGTTATACTGAAGGCTTTGTAGCGACGTTCTCAAGCAATTTCAGCATACTCCAAACATATCCCATCCTTTCTGTTAAGAAACTCCTGCACATTTGCCACTGAAATGGTGAGCTGCAGAAGCAATGAGCATTACCATTTCACACAAGAATTCATTCAGGCCCACTGGCCTGTACAAACTTAGCATGCAACCAACATTGGTGTGACTGCACATTTTGGGACAAATGTGGGGACCCTTTAGCTCTCCAGATATTGCTGCACTACAACTCCCATCATCTTTGGCCTTTAGGCATGCTCACTGGTGTGAGTTATAGTTCTGGAATACCAAAGCTTCCCTACATCTGCTATACAGTGGTACCTCAGGTTAAGTACTTAATTTGTTCCGGTGGTCCATACTTAACCTGAAACTGTTCTTAACCTGAAGAACCATAGGGCCTCCAGCTGCCACCGCGCCACCAGATATCGCGCCGCCAGAGCACGATATCTGTTCTCATCCTGAAGCAAAGTTCTTAAACTGAAGCACTGTTTCTGGGTTAGCGGAGTCTGTAACCTGAAGCATATGTAACCTGAAGCGTATGTAACCTGAGGTACCACTGTACAGTGTTACCTTGGGTTAAGAACTTAATTCGTTCCAGAGGTTCGTTCTTAATCTGAAACGGTTCTTAACCTGAGGTGCTCCTTTGCTAATGGGGCTCCTGCTGCCGCGATTTCCGTTCTTATCCTGGAGCAAAGTTCTTAACCTGGAGCAACCACTTCCTGGTTAGCGGAGTTTGTAACCCAAAGCGTCTGTAACCCGAGGTACCACTGTAGAGAGAAAGAGGAGGGCTTGCTCAACTGTAGTGGCCAATTAGACAGACTAGTAATTTTGTTGGCTTTAAATAGTATGGCTTTAAACCTTGGGTTGTAAAGTTCAATCTTAAGAGGTGCCTGCCATGCTACAGGCAGTGTGGAAGTCCAGGCCTTTGCAGTACAACCTGGAACATGGTTGCTTTCATACACTAGTATCTTAAAAGTTCCTAATACATCTTAGGGCAGCCGTTCCCAACCTATGGACCCTGGATCACCAGCAGGTCTACAAGTGAGAATCAGGTGGGCCCTTGGTATGCCCACGTTAAATATTCATATTGATGATTAACTGTTCTTTATTACTTTTTTATTTATCATATTGCCTTTCATTGAATTTCAATTTGCCTTCTATGGGACTCATGTTGTAATACAGTGAAGCACTAGGTAAGAAAAGAAGCAATAAATGTGCCATTACAAAGTATACAGCACAGAGTGGAAGGGACCCTTAGGGCCATCTAGTCCAACCCCCTGCAATGCAGGAATCTCAACCAAAGCATCCATGGCCGATGACCCACCAGCCTCTGCTTAAAAACCTCCAGAGGAGGAGAGTCCTCCATTTCCCGAGGGAGAAAGTTCTTCCTGATGTTTACACTTGCAGGGCATTACAATTGCTGCAACTGATGGGGAATTCGACTAAGACCTTAGGCAGCAGTTCAGTTCTGCAGCCTTAAGAACAGGGGCAGGCAAACTGAGGCCCGGGGGCCGGATCCGGCCCAATCGCCTTCTGCTCTGGGAATCAGCGTGTTTTGACATGAGTAGAAGGTGTGCTTCTATTTAAATGCATCTCTGGGTTATTTGTGGGGCCTGCCTGGTGTTTTTGCATGAGTAGAAGGTGTGCTTCTATTTATTTTTTTTTATTTATTTTTTTAATAGATATTTATTGGAATTTTTAGAAAAGAAATACAATAATAATAAACAGTGTTGCTTTGTTTTTACAAAATTTCACAACATCCTTAGACTTCCTCGCGTCTCCCGCTCCCACTTGCATCATTAATAAATTTTTGTCCAGCAAATTATCATCTTATTTCCAAATTTATAACCGCTTATTAAAATACAATAAAAAAAAATTCTCCCACAAATTTTGTTTCTCTTAATCTCACTTATCATCAAATTCCGATCCAATTTAGTGATGGCCAGTTATTTGTAACCAAGCATCCTTCTTAACATTCCACTAAATCACAATATTTTTGTAGATAAATCTTGAATTTCTTCCAATCTTCTTCAAAGAAGGTGTGCTTCTATTTAAATGCACCTCTGGGTTATTTGTGGGGCATAGGAATTCGCTCATTATTTCCCCCCAAAAAATATAGTCCGGCCCCCCAGAAGGTCTGAGGGACGCTGGACCGGCCCCCAGGCCAAGGGGAACTCTCTCTCTCTCCCTCTGCTCCCCCCCCAAAGGAAGCGCCCTCCAGGTCGTTCTCTCTAGCGGAAGCCGCCCGGCGCTGCACGCAAACCCCGCCCTCCGCGCCGCGGTCCGGCCTGCGCACGTGCTGCCGGCGGGGCGGAGGGGAGAAGGCGCGGGACTCACGAACCGGGAGGAAAGAAGAAGCTGAAGCAGCAGCAGCAGCAGAAGCCGCCGCCGCCGCCCGCCCGGTGCCGCCTCCTCGGCCAACTGAAGCGCCCGTTCCTCCCGCGCGCCCGCCCCTCCGCAAACCGCAAACCGCCATTGGCTGATCGCGGGACGCTCGTGGCCAGCGGATTGGCGCAGAGGCGGGGCTCGTGCGCGGGTCGGGGCCTCGCGCCCCCTGGCCCCGCCCCCTCCGCTCAGGTCTTTTTCCTCCTCCTCCTCTTCGCCGCCTCAGTTGCGGTTCGGGCTGCGCAGACGCCGCACGCTCCGCAAAGCGCTTTCCCTTGAGCTCCGTCCCACCCCGACGCCGCTTCTCCCTCTAAGCGAAGCGGCATTATGACATTTCTCCTTACCCTGCCTTTGCCTCCTGACAGGACTTAAGGCGGTTTACAACGGAAAAACGGCTAAAAACACGCACGAGATACAAAGGAAAATAAAAGGGATCGTTTAAAAAGGAACAGTAGAATTGAAACACGCACACATTTGTCTGCCTATCTATCTAATCTGTACAAATAGTTCAGAAACTAATTCTATTTTTATGAAATAATAAAACACGTTTAAGGCACCCTTTTGTTTGCCTACTAAAAATATTCCCATTTAGAGAAGCCTATTTTAACGTAATTTATTGGCACAGAGTGTTGTAAGAGGTGCTGGATTTTTGTTGCATATTTTGTTGTTTCTTCAGCTTGTAAGCCTTGTGCATAGCGATATAGAAAGGCAATATACAAATTCAAAAGTGAAATTAAACTTTGAAGACACAAAAATGTTAATCTAGTGGACATCAGGCAGATAACCAGATACCCAGCTGTGATCTTAAAATGCAATAAATACTGGGCCTCAGAGTCTCCAGCTCAAAGGTGGCTGCAATAGATGCTGAATGAACAGTAACAAAAGCTGAATTTTTTGCTATTATATATTATTCCAGCTCTATAACGATGGTTCTGCAAAAAAAATACTGACGAGTCTCTTTTGCATCAATTTAGTTTGGGGCATAATATGGCGAGGAATCAGGATACTGCATTTAAGTTCAGATTTAAGAAATAAGCATAATTATGGGAGAAGCTATGCACCGGTGCAGTGACCTACATAGGTTCGTGATACTGGATTTCCCCCCGGAGATTATAGATTCCACAAACTTATACCATCGATTTATTTCATATTTAAAACAAACCTATATACTTAACAAGTTTTCTGTTGTTGATTCCACTATAACAAGAATTTTGCTCATTTCCTGCATTTTTATTGAAGGTGTATTTCATAGCCATCTTCAAATATCTCAAGGGCTGTCACATGGAAGAGAGAGCAGGCTTGCTTTCTCCTGCTCCAGAGGGCAGGACTTGTGCCAATGGCTTCAAGTTGCAAGAAAGGAGATTCCAGCTAAACATTAGGAATAACTTCCTGATGGGAAAAGCTGTTTGACAGTGGAACAGATTCCCACAAGAGGTGCTGGACTTTGCTTCCTTGGAGGTTTTTAAGCAAGGGTTGGATGGCCATCTGTCAGGGATGCTTTAGTATGGATTCCTGCATTGCAAGGGGTTGGACTAAATGACTCTTGGGTTCCCTTCCAATTATACGATTCTACAGTTCTGTGATTCATACCTTCCCCAGCTTGGTTTTCTTTTATGCTGGTTAGGAATGATGGGACTTAGTTGTTGTCCAAAAAATCTAGAGGGCATCAGGTTGGGAATGCATTTGAAATACCATAAGGAAAGGGAAGGCACTGGGGGAATTGGGAGCAGGGAAATGGGTGTGCAATGAACAAGTTAATTGCTATCCCATGGTGCTCCTTCATCTCTACTGGTCTCACCAGAAGTGGGATAATAATAATAATAATAATAATAATAATAATAATAATAATAATAATAATAATAATAATAATATTTATTTATACCCCACCCATCTGGCTGGGCTTCCCCAGCCATTCTGGGCAGCTTCCAACAAAATATTAAAATACAGTAATGCATCAAACATTAAAAGCTTCCCTGAACAGGGCTGCCTTCAGATGTCTTCAAAAGTCTGGTAGTTGTTGTTCTCTTTGACATCTGGTGGGAGGGTGTTCCACAGGGAGGGCACCACTACTGAGAAGGCCCTCTGCCTGGTTCCCTTGGCTTCTCGCAGTGAGGGAACCGCCAGAAGGCCCTCGGTGCTAGACCTCAGTGTCCGGGCAGAACGATGGGGGTGGAGATGCTCCTTCAGGTATACTGGACCGAGGCCATTTAGGGCTTTAAAGGTCAGCACCAACACTTTGAATTGTGCTCGGAAACGTATTGGAAATGTAGGTCTTTCAAGACCGGTGTTATATGGTCTTGGCAGCCGCTCCCAGTTACCAGTCTAGCTGCCATGTTCTGGATTAGTTGTAGTTTCCGGGTCACCTTCAAAGGTAGCCCCACGTAGGGCGCATTGCAGTAGTCCAAGCGGGAGATAACCAGAGCATGCACCACTGGCGAGACAGTCTGCGGGCAGGGAGGGTCTCATCCTGCATACCAGATGGAGCTGGTAGACAGCTGCCCTGGGTTCATGCTACCTCATTTGCACTTACCATGTCATTTGCTCCTTAAAATGTAATACACTACATAGTGTATTAAACATACGTACTGCTGAAAACTGTTTTAAAGTTTATTTCAATAAAATTGGGGGGAAATGTTACTGAATTTGGTCTGTTGTTTATAAACAGAAAATCGGTCTCCCGCCTCCTCCCATATTACCCGTTCTGGGGAATACATTGTCTAATGTAGATTCTTGCTCCAACATAGAAAATTACCTAATTCCAGATAGTCGGTCCATTTATAGCTTGTATTGTCTACTGTAGCCAGAGAATGGAATGTCAAGGCCAAATAAAGAGGAGTGTGATTAATATACCCACATACATGTAGATCAGCTCACTCGCCATACAGCTGAATGTACTCCAAGGACAATTCTGTAGCCAATTCTAACAATTCAGTCAATTTCAAGTGTGTATATAAAAATAATCTTTCAGGAAACACATCTATACAATTCAGGCTTATATATTTTAGCACAAAAGTCATTAACATTTGAATTAAAAATGAATTAAACAAGGTTTTAAAGTCTCGAAATCATTAAAAAGAAAAACCCCACAGGCTCCCTATTTGGTGAGGGACAAAAATGCAATTCACGCAATTCTTTTATACCAGGGGAGTAATTTCCTTCAAAAGGCCGAGATTTCTTACACTTTCTTCACTGATGTGGAATCTAATTCTTGTATACAGAACCTGTACTGTATTTATTACCTAATTGAATAAATTAACCTCTCATTTAACCCTTCCTCCTGCCCCCTAACCAGCAGTAGTCAATCAATAATATTGAAAAGAAAGATTCCACAACCTATCTCAGAATTTAGACAGGTTCTAGTTAAGAAGTTAAGAAAAAAACAGCAGTGTGAGAGGAAGTTTCTGGTACCACTTATGGATTTTACTTTTTTTGGAGTCTCAGCCTGTTACTGGAGCCATTTTATTGCCTCATTAGCTGCTGATTATTAGACCCTGAAATACACAGTTTTTGCTATTCTACTTCCAAGGAGAATGAAATTCTGTTCTGAAAATGGCCAACAGTTCAGGCTTTTGCAGACAGGCTGACAATGCATAACACACATTCGATTTATTTTTAGTACTGAGTGACTAGTGCAAATAACAAAAGGAGATGCTGCTTTTTAAAACACGGGTTTGCAGTTTTATTTTTTTTGCAAGATTACATCCTTTAAAAGAAGTAATTTACTTAGATTCCAAATACTGAGATTAAATACAAACAAAAGCTGTAGCTTTTTTAAAGTGAAGCTATTGCCTATTGACCCTGAAATAAAATAGTCTTATGATTGAACAGGTGCAAAAATCCCTCCATAACCTCTATTTTTATTGGCAAAGTCATTTAAGGTCACTTTTGCTTCCAAGACCATCTTCTTTCATGATTTCCATTGAAGGAGTTTTGCTTTGTAATGGCTTGTGGTTCCACAGTGTTTTGTAAATGAAGACTGCTATGGAAACACTATCGCTGTTGCTGTCGTTGCAGACACTGCCACAAAGGGAAGTGTGATCGTCTGTGCGAAAGTCTGTCATCTTCCCCATTGATTTTCAGAAATAAAGAAAATTCAAGTTGCCACTTAATCTTTCTCACGTTCCATATCATTTTCAAGATGCCAACAGCCAGCTGCTATGCCTTTCAGGCTGAACTGCTGGCAGGATGCCCAGTGTGCTTGTTAGACGGCATACAGGTACTGCGCTGCATGCACTTCAAGAATATAGTGTAGAAGGGCACCTACAAAGACAGGCATTTGGAGCAGCTAATTTTATGCATATAATGCATCAGGTTTGAATCTGCGTAGGCGGAACCTCAGTATGGTGGCACATGGCAAATGGGTTCATGTGTTTGGATTTTTGTTGCTTTCAGAAGGCATGAATCAAAGCATCCCAAACAGTTATAGACACAAGGCCTTTGCAGCACTGTCGTCAGTCAAGGTGTCTCCCACAAAAGCTGGCATCTATTGCTGGGAAAGTAAAGCACTTCGATTGGCTTTCATCTTCTCTAACCGTTTAACTAGATGACCATTGCTTACTTCAAGTTCCTCCATTTTGTCTAATGCTGAACGAAGCTGAAATAAAAAAGAAACCAGACTGAAAGCCAGGTAACAAGAAGTAGTATCATTCTCTCAATCATTCACTAACCACTATTTATTCAGATTTTAAAGATCAGTAAAGACAGATTGCTTACCTGTAAACTGATGTTCCTCGTGGGGTCTTCTCTGCCGTCACACACATGGGATCTGTGCCTGTAAGAGGAACATCTTGGAAGCTTCTGGAGATGTCTTGTAAAGCTCTTACTTTTTGACAGCTTGATTTGCACAGGCACAGATCCTGTATGTGTGACCACAGAGACCAGAAACAACCACTACGGCTGAAGACACAGTGGATTTACTCAGCCTCTTTGGTAAATCCATGGTGAAGCCAATGTATTCTAGATCCTAGTTCAATGGGTTGTCTAGTGACCTACGCTAATCTCGTCTCAAAAAGAAACAGGAAGTAAACAATAACTGAACATACATGAAGCTCCCTTCTTTGGAGACCATGGAGGCAACCTGCTCAGCATTCCCTACTCTGGCAGGCAGCAGCTTTCCCATCACCTGCAACTTGACCCTTTTAAACAGGAGATGCCAGGGATTGCATTTGGGACTACCTTCATGCAAAACCGGGGCTCTGACACTAACCTATGATTCCCCCCATGTACAGTAAGGGGGGAAAGTATTTGATCCCCTGCTAAATTTGCCCCTTTGCCCTCTGGCCAAAAAATGACCAGCCCATAATTTTAATGGTAGGTTTATTGTAGCTGTGAGAGACAGAATAACAACAGGAAAACCCCCAGAAACCCAGAAGACAAAAGTCAGAGATGGATGTGCATTATAATGAGTGAAGTAAGTATTTGATCCCCTATCAACCAGCCAGATGTCAGGCTACCTGGTGTCTTCACTGTATGTAATGAGCTGAGATTAGAAGCACCTGCTGTAAGGGAGAGGTCTTTTATAAGTTTATCACTGCTTTAAAATTCGCCCTGCAGGTGCAAATAATCTTCAGTAATCAAATGGTTAAGAATGATTTGAGTTGAGCAGTACCATAGCATAGTGTTGCACAACTCAAATCAGTCTTAAGCATTTGATTACTGAAGATTATTTGCATTTATTTTTTAGCTTAGAATACATGAAGTTTGGAGATTTTATCCCTACCTTAAAAATTTATAAACTTGCTTTCATTCTAGTCAGGGACACTTCAATAAAAATCCCCAGTACAAACTTTTGGTGCCAAATATCTTACTTGAACTGATTTAGTAGCATGGATTACCTCTCTTTGGAGTCTACGTTTCTCCGCTTTCAATTCGTCCTCTGTTTTTTCAGCATTTTCTGCAGCTGTTTTATAGCGAACAACTTGACCTTCCAGCCGTATTACCTAATATGACAGAATCCCACTATTAAGATATATGTCAAACAAAATATTTCTGTCAATCATATTTTCCCTTTGGCAGTTCAATAGCTAACACCCAGTTGAGGAATCGCCAGAAGACGAAATAAGTAACAGATGTCCGATCAATCTTCTCCTCACCTGACTTGTCCAAACCCTTCGCCAGATGAACCCGGCTTTCCCTTTTTTAGTGCAAGTGAAAGTGCAGCAAGATGGTAACTAAGATTACAGCCGTGATGAAAATGAAAGCCCTAAAGAGCAGGGACTGAATGGGTAAAAACAGATTCCACCTGCTCCTCAGCCATAACAACTACAGTTGTTCCGTCTAGCTTGCCTGGAAATATTTTTTTATTTATAGCAATTAGATTAAATATTGGCTCCACAGCTTGTTTATAATGTCTTCATTTTTATTCACTGTTAAGATTTATATCCCACTCTTCCAAAATGCAGGGTTTTCTGGCACTATAATATTAAAAACCACAATAAAGTAAATAAAAATAAGCTGAAAGCAGCAAATGTATAGGAAAAGCATAAATATATTTCAGCACCAGTGGTGGGAATGGGGGGCGCAAGGGGCTCCAGTCCCCTGATTATATTGAATCAGGGGGCCCAGCCCTCCCACTATTGAGGGGGCCGGCATCGCTGGGTGCCCTCCACATACCCCAGACCCCACCCGGGAGCCAGGAGGGGGCTGGGACGAGCAAGAGCAAAGATGGTCCTCCATGCGTCCGGCACAGGCTGTGGGGAGGCGGCCAGGGCCACACTTCACCGCCTCCCCCCGATGCCTGTGCCGCCCGGACGGGGCAGGACATGTCACATGATGTGCCCCTCCTAATATGGGGGGCAAGTCAGCGCCCCTGTATTCAAGCCATGTTGGGTTTCTTTTTAAGTTTAAAAGTTAAAAGGGAGTTGGGTGAGGCACATTTGGCAAAAACAGGAAACCGAGCCTTTAGTGTCCTTGACACACCATAACAATTCAATGGGTGCCTTCAGTGCTAACTTTTAAATGCCTACTGAAAACTTTTTTATTTCTCCAGGCTGATGCAGGTAATTAACAGAACACCCCACAACAGTCTACAGTGGTACCTCGGGTTAAGAACTTAATTCGTTCCAGAGGTGCGTTTTTAACCTGAAACTGTTCTTAACCTGAAGCACCACTTTAGCTAATGGGGCCTCCCACTGCCACCATGCAATTTCTGTTCTCATCCTGAATCAAAGTTCTTAACCCGAGGTAATATTTCTAGGTTAGCGGAGTCTGTAACCTGAAGCGTATATAACCCAAGGTACCACTGTATTGGTGTTTGTTTTTAATTTCTACTTGCTTTTAGCTTTTTATGATTTGGCTTTATGTCTTATACTGTTGAAAACAACTGTGATGCATTTTTCTGATACAGTGGTATATAAATATTTTGATAAACGAATATAAATAATCACTAAAATAAGATGGCATTTGCCTGTGGCCAGAAAGCCCCAAGTACTTTGGGGGGAAGGGGAGCACTGCTATGGAAAAGGCCCATTCCCCAGTCACCATCTGCTGTATTTCAGATGGTGTGGGAACCCAGGGAAGAGCATCAGATGATTATCTCAAAGTACACACAGTAACACGGGACGCGGGTGGCGCTGTGGGTAAAACCTCAGTGCCTAGGACTTGCCGATCGTATGGTCGGCGGTTCGAATCCCCGCGGTGGGGTGAGCTCCCATTTTTCGGTCCCAGCTCCTGCCCACCTAGCAGTTCGAAAGCACCCTTAAGTGCAAGTAGATAAATAGGTACCGCTTCATAGCGGGAAGGTAAACGGTGTTTCCGTATGCTGTGCTGGTGCTGGCTCGCCAGAGCAGCTTCATCACGCTGGCCCTGTGATCCGGAAGTGTCTCCGGACAGCGCTGGCCCCCAGCCTCTTAAGTGAGATGGGCGCACAACCCTAGAGTCGGACACGACTGGCCCGTACGGGCAGGGGTACCTTTACCTTTTACACACAGGCACAGAGGCAGGTGCCCCAGGTACAAGCTGTTTAGAGGAATTGACTAAGAAGGGTCACATATTGCTAATTCTTTACAAAACTGGATATGTATGCATTAGCTTATAAACTGGCTGGGAATGGAAATTTCTGAAAAGAAAATTACATGACAGTACTACTTAAAACAAACTGTTCAATACCAGCTAAGTATCTGCATGAATGATACTCTGAACAAATTATTTCTACAGTGTTATTTTTGTAAGCAACTCAAGACCATTATGCTATCAAAAAGCCTTCTGACTCAAATGCCTTCTTGCCCTCTTAGTTCTTTATGCTCCACATAGTCATCGCCAGGAACATGGCAACCCACCACAAACAATTACTCATTTACATTCCAATATGTTTAGAACTGAAATATAAACAACTTCCATTTATTTCACAGGAATTTGCATTGAAGCACATGCACTCGGTATCACTGCCTGGGTATCCCTTCCCAACATTTTTAGATAAGAAAGTACACCTCAAGAGAGATATAAACATATCACAAACTTACATTTTGTTCCAGTGCTGTAATCTCTTGTTCAGACTTTGCAAGCTTAAATTTGAGGTCACTGATTTGTCTATTTGCATCTCCTAAAGACATTTTAAAAAAATGTGTCACCCATTAAAACAACTCTGAAAAATATTCCCACAGTATCTAGGGGCATTAAAATATACCGCAATTTATTTAGAGTGTTGTATAGGGCTGTTCAGATGCCATTTTTACAATGATAACCTCATGAAAAATGCACCAAACTACCTTTATGTCCACGGGATCTCTGGTAATGTCCACTCATTATCCTAGAAGCAAAAACTTCTCAACTGTCATCTACCGTAGCCATTTGATCAAGTGACAGGGGAGAGAAATGGACTGTAGGCCAGCTCTCTTAGCAGGCAATACATTTTTTTTATTCCTTTATGTCTCAGCTGGCCATTAGAAGGACTCTTTAACTAAGAAACAGTGGCTAAGTTTTGTTCCTTGCCACTTCATAATGACATTTGTAAGCCACCCCAAAAGTTTTTTTGGGGGGTTGCAGTTCAGTGCAGTACAGTAACTACTCATTGCTGGCAACTAAACAAAAACTCCTTCTTAATTTCTATAATCCTTCCAAGTTGGAAAGCACATATTGACCACCTTTGACCAGACCATGTGTAAACCTATTAGTCTACAGAACCTACTCTTGCCCACATCTGTTGAATGCATTCAGTTCCACGCTACAGTCGGGGCCCCATCACTTGGCACAGTTTCCAACTAGTTTTCTCAGGAAATAAGTATTCAGGGGAGAAGCAGCTACACCTCTGCATGAAGCAAAGTGGGTAAACATGCAGGGAAAGCAGGTGGGCAAGCTGCCACTAACCTTAATAATGAAACCTATTCAATTATATTTTGTATGATTATGTAAATGGATAAAATTAGTTTTGTCACTGAAGAGCTGAATACAGAATCTACAATGCGGGAATACATCTTACTTTGGAGCTCAATCGCATGGATCTCTGTGCCATTTTCTATGACTCCATCTTCTAAATGTAAATTCTCCACGTTACTGTTCTGCTTTTCTTCCAGTTGTACTTTTAATTTTTTAACCTGAAAACCAGAAATAATTTACTCAACTTACTGGCACACAAACAATATGTGAACAGAATAATTAGAATTACAAATATCCTGCATTTCCCAACAAGTGTACTCGGATTGCATTATTTGAACCGATATTCGTGTTCCGTAGCATCTGAAATTTTTTTTGTAAGGAATGATGTGACAGCAAGAGGAGACGTTACAGACAAAGTCAGGGACAGAAGAGGCTTAAAAGTCATGCAGGAAACAGAAGCTGCCAGTGTTTTCTCAAACAACTATAACAGCTAAAAATCTTCCTCTTTTTAAAAAGTGAAAATTTTGGAGAAACCAAAATATTATCACATTAGCTACCTGGATTGTATTATTATGATTACACAGAACACTTTTTTAAAAAATGTACAACTCGATATGGCAGACGGCTTTGTACAAGGGGCCAGATAAGGGAGGGTGCATAGCTGCAAACCACACACACACACACACCCCGCTTCTTCCAAACAGCATACCAGTGAGGACACAGCTTTGTACTAATGTACTTAACATTATGAGGGACACAGGTGGCGCTGTGGTCTAAACCACTGAGCCTAGGGCTTGCCGATCGGAAGGTCGGTGGTTTGAATCCCTGCAACGGGGTGAGCTCCTGTCGCTCGGTCCTGCTCCTGCTAACCTAGCAGTTCGAAAGCACGTCAAAATGCAAGTAGACAAATAGGTACTGCTCCGGTGGGAAGGTAAACGGCGTTTCCGTGCACTGCTCTGGTTCGCCAGAAGCGGCTTAGTCATGCTGGCCACATGACCTGGAAAAACTGTCTGTGGACAAACGCCGGCTCCCTCGGCCAGTAAAGCGAGATGAGTGTGCAACCCCAGAGTTCTCTGGGACTGGACTTAACTGTCAGGGGTCCTTTGACTTTACCTTTTTTTATTTAACATTACAGTGGTACCTCAGTTTACGAACTTAAACCGTTCCAGAAGTCCATTCTTAAACCAAAACCGTTCTTAAACCGAGGCGTGCTTTCCCTAATGAGGCCTCCCACCGCTGGTGCCCTTCCACCGTTCGAATTCCATTCGTAGACCAAGGTAAAGTTTGCAAACCAGGACACTACTTCCAGTTTTGCGGAATACATAAACTGAATCATTCTTAAACAGGACTGTTCTTAAACCAAGGTACCACTGTACTGTTCTGCCCTGGAGCTAAAGAACGCAATGGAAAGTGAAAATACCAAGTGGTAAGATAGGGCGGGTTCATTTAGATATTTTTGTGCTCAGGTGTGAGTACACAGAATACCCAAGAACTATATGAGATGTGAAGCACACACACACGTTTTGAAGGGTTTTTCCCCTTATAGGGAGCCCAACCCCTCCTCAATATCCAATTGCATTTCTTTTAAAAATCAACAAGCACCCCCCTCTCTCAACACACATGTGCATGCGCGCGCACACGTGCGCACTCAATGTATATGCATTTGCACTCGATCGCAATCAAGTTCAAAATTCTTTTCTGTGAAGTGGCCCAAAGTCTTGTTCTAATTTGGCTCAGGCAATGCAAATTATCACATGGAAACTTTGACCTTGTCAATCAGCTCTGACCTGTAGGGAAACAACTGGCAACATCTGAAGAGACTAATACAGAGGAAGTATTAAACTTTTGATTACCTGTTCAAGTAAATATTCTCGCTCATCAACAAGTTTTTTCAATCTAATGTCTACAAGAAAAAAAGAGAAGTGAAGCACTCTGTTGATATTGTTAAGTGAAAGATGCAAAGTATGTATTAAATTTGAAAAAGAAGGAATGGTGATGAAGGTTAGTGGAACTAATGATAAAAGATAGTTATGCACGTACCACGGTAAGTGAGGTCACAAACAGGACTGGGAAGGGGTTTCAGCCAAGGGAGGTTATGCCAGTCTCACAAAGCATGCTTGTCACTTCAGTAGAAGCAGCCAGGTGCATGCAAGGCAGCTAATCTTCTACTGTAGGTTAGCATGCAAGGATTCTAGGGTCAAACCCTGGAATACAAAAATCTCACAAATCTTTACAGTGCAGCAGCATTAGGAAGACAGCAACACACTATCACAATGAGGTACACATCTTTTCTTTTTTTAAAGCACTCCTCTTTATAATTTGTCATTGGTGGTGTGGTGTGGTGTGGTGTGGTGTGGTGTGGTGTGGTGTGGTGTGGTGTGGTGTGTGTGTGTTGAATGGGGTGGCTTTGGATGTTTCCAGATTGAGAACTATTTCCGTGTGCATCTCTCAAATCCAGGAGAAGAGCCACTCACCCCAAACATTTTGCTTCTGCCACCTTCGCCATCTTGGTGCCCTGCTGGCTGGGGCTAATGGGGAACATCTAGAGAGCACCAGGTTGGGGAAGGCTATGTAGTGTATTCTTGCAAAAATGATTAACAGTCGAAGATGCTGACACAAGCATGTGTTTTATTCTCCATATAAAACTGTAACATTCTCAAAAATAATTGAAGTGCTCCAAGAATCTTTATACTTTCTGTATTTGAAACCTGAATATATACAATAAGATAAAATGTAAGATTACCTTTCCCATGCCACTTTGCACCACACTTCAAGTTAGTTTTGAGAACTTTCAATTTATTGGGCATTGCATAGGAAGGTTGCTCTTCATAAAATAAGAGGTTCTGGGTGTACAGATCTTCCAACGCATTTTCCTAGAAATCAGTGATTACACTCAGCACCAAAGGGATGTAGTTAAAAGCTCCATAGTACAAGGAATTTCACTTTAGCAGAGCAACTCAGTCTGCATATTTATGTGTTTCACTCTGTACATCTGAACAAATACAGAGCATTCTTGTTATGTTACGTATACAAGCTTTGAAGACTGAAGGCCTGAGCCCCTATCATTTTCATTCAGGACAAATTTCATTAGTAGGTGTGGAGTATAGAATAAAATTTGTAGCACAGAAAACTACAGCTTGAATGAATGTAGCTTCAAGTAAATGTCAATTTTATAAATGGGATACATTGCAAAGAAGGTAATTTCAGCACTGAAGCATTGCTGCAGGCTTCAGGCTGCTTTGCTGACCCAGGCTTATAATGGTGGAACATCTATATGAACTGAAAAGCGATTAGGCACAACCAATAGCATCATTTCAATTAGATATTTATTTAATACAATACAGCTAGAACCACGTGGGAGTCACTTTTCTGTGATGTGATCCATTGCAGCTGAACACTTTGTCTGAACTACCTGGACAAGGTCAGTGGTGTGGTGTTTTCCCATGAAATCTGTCGCAGCTTTGGGTGTCTCAACAGGTCTGAGCTCTGAGTCTTCTGTACTAGGCCCCTGGTTTCCTGCCCTTCCTTTCTCCCCTTCTTTCTTATTTTGTTTTAGATTTTTTGAAACTTTGCTTATAAGGTTGCTGGGTTTGCTGCAGAGTATAGTGCTGGTGAGTTTCCAGGCACCGATTGTCGTAGTTTGCTCAGATAACTTAAATTGCCTTCAAATTTGTGTCATGGGCTGATGCTCTTTTAAGTACCAAGCATGTTCCGAGTCCCACCCACTTGGTTGCCACAGAGCATGCCAGTCAGTAAATCACACAGTTCAAAGTTGGAGCTAACTCTTTATTAGCAAAAACACGATTTCCACAGACTTGGCTGAGTGTCAGGCCTAATGAGCACGGGAGCTCATTCCCTGTGGGTCTCACTCCATGAACCCAGTTGCCAAGACTAAAGGTCACTGCCTCCCCACAGCTGTCCGTGTTTCCTCCTCTCCAGGGCTTTCCCCAAGCAATCTGAGACTGAGCCCGTGTGCAGCCAGTCTCTCCTCCGCCCTTTTCATGACTTTTTTGGTTCTGAGAGGCTGGGGGACAGGAGCTGATCACAGCAGAAGGACTTTTTCAAACTGTAGGACCTGTCAAATCCAGCCGCTGAGGGAGGCATGAGCTCTCCCCACAGAAGCAACAGGGTGTAGAAGCCACGTGGGGTCCTTCGCACCTTGGGAAGAGGAGTGAAAGGTGAAGAGCAGGCAGACTCTGCAGAACTTCACTGGGGGGTGGGGGTTCATTAAGGGGGGAAGATGGAGACTTGTTCTAAACAGGCGGGGGAAGGATTTCCCACCACTCATCCTGAAGCGCTGCCTCCAAAACAGCTGCAGAATCTTTTCCTGCCCCAGATGCAACTCACCCGGGAGACCTCCTGCCTTTCCTCTACCTTAAAATCATGCAATGGCCAAAAGGAGTGAAATGAAACCGGGGGGGGGGGGGGGGGCTTTTCCCGACCTGGCAGGAGAGCCATTCACATCAGCTGATTTGCCTCATCCCAGCAGGCACCATGGGGGCACACCAGAGAGAGAGGAAAGGTGAAGAGGGATCCTTGCATGCACACTTCCTGGCTCTGCCTGCAAAGCAAGTCTTTGTACAGAGAGCAGGTGCGTCCATAGATATGGGAAAAAGGAAAGAGTGACACACACACACACACACACACACTTCCTGGTTCTGTTTGCAAAACCTGAGACATTTTGCTGATTTTTTAAAAATTCCCCCAGATGGTGATTTCACCCTTTGAATCTCATTCATGTCTGGGGAAAACCGGACATATGGCAACCCTACATTACTGTACGGCACATCTTAAGTAAACAGTAGGGATACTACCACCTTTCACCTCCCTCTACTCCTGCCCATATAGACCCCATTTACAATTGTTTAGAGAAGATAAATCAAGACATAAGGGGACTATTTTACAGAAAATGATCTCAGAGCCACAGTAGCAATAAACAATATTTCACAAAACAATTTCTTGAATATTGTTAATAGGAACATTTTTAGTCCTATGACTGGTAGAAATTTGCATCAAATTTGCAGGTGACATCAAACTGGGAGGGGAAGCAAAAGCCACAGAAGACAGAATCGGGATTCAAGGTGACCTTAACAGATTGGAGAACTGGGCGCAAGATCACAAAATGAATTTCAATAGGGACAAATGTCAGGTTCTGCACTTAGGCAGGAAGAACCAGATGCACAAATATAAGATGGGGGACACCTGGCTTACTAGCAGTAACATAAGTCAACAGTGTGATGCAGCAACAAAAACGCTAATGCTATTCAAGGCTGCATCAACAGAAGTCTAGTGTCCAGATCAGGGGAAGTAACAGTCCCACTCTATTCTGCCTTGGCCAGACCACACCTGGAATATGGTGTCCGATTCTGGGCACCACAATTTAAGGCGGATGTTGACAAGCTGGAGCGTGTGCAGAGGAGGGCAACCTAGATGATCAAGGGACTAGAAACCAAGCCTGATGAGAAACAATTGAAGGAGCTGGGTATGTTTAGCCTGGAAAAGAGGAGAATGATAGGAGATATGAGAGCCACCGTCAAATATCTCAAGGACTGTCACATGGAAGAGGGAACAGGCTTGTTTTCTCCTGCTCTGGAGGGGAGGACTTGTGCCAGTGGCTTCAAGCTACAAGAAAGGAGATTCCAATTAAACAAGATAGTAAGAACTGTTCAACAGTGGAATGGACTCCCTTTGGAAGTGTTGGACTCTCCTTCCTTGGAGGTTTGTAAGCAGAGGTTGGAAAGCCATCTGTCATGGGACTCAGCTAAATTGGTAAAGAAAAAGCAATTTATATGCGTTGTATATGCGATATAACATTGTGCCACCAGATGGCGCTGCAAAGCCCCACTTTTATCTCCCTGTTTTCTTTGTTTAAATTTACATTGCATTTAACTGAAAAGCTTCTTTGTTGTGTCTAGATCCAGCCATGGATGCTTTAGCTGAGATTCCTGCATTGTGGGGGATGACCCTTGGGTTCCCTTAAGGTAAAGGTACCCCTGCCCGTACGGGCCAGTCTTGACAGACTCTGGGGTTGTGCGCCCATCTCACTTAAGAGGCCAGGGGCCAGCGCTGTCCGGAGACACTTCCGGGTCACGTGGCTAGCGTGACATCACTGCTCTGGCGAGCCAGAGCCGCACACGGAAACGCCGTTTACCTTCCCGCTGGTAAGCGGTCCCTATTTATCTACTTGCACCCGGAGGTGCTTTCGAACTGCTAGGTTGGCAGGCGCTGGGACCGAGCAGCGGGAGCGCACCCCGCCGCAGGGATTCGAACCGCCGACCTTTCGATCGGCAAGTCCTAGGCACTGAGGCTTTTACCCACAGCGTTCCCTTACAACTCTACAATTCTTTGAGGTATAGAATGAGGTATTTGGGGGGATAAAACAGCACTGAGCTTACCAACTGGCACTCCAAAGCAAAATCTGATATTAACAGTTGCAATTCAATTGACAATATGCCTCAACTCTAATTATGTAATAAATGATTGCAATTTTAGAGCCATTTGTCCATATGAAACTTGAACAGGAGTGGTGGGCCTGAAGGCCTATTCAAGCCCAGTCCAGGTCTCCAATTTGCCCAGATGCACCTCACAAACCAGGCCCATAGGTGATGTCAGGTATGGATGAAGCTACAAAGGAACCACTGAGCTTTAGTTTGTGAGTGGAGCTCGCTGTCAGCACCAGTTAGCTGACTGGCACTGACAGGGAGCCCCACTGGGATCAGCTAACTAGGGACTTCGTTGTTGGAAACTGAGGGTTTTCTCTGTTTGGAGGAAGTGGACTCAACTCCCTTCCTCCAAACAGACACCCGTCTCTCTGGAGAGGCAGTGGTTTGGATCCCATCCACCTGGCAATGTGAGATCTGGCTCACTGGCTGATACCAGTTCTGCACCTTTGATTAGTAGCCCTGGCTTTGCCTGGTGCCCAAGTAGTCATCACTGTTCACCCCGGAATTCAGGCATCTTCTCAGCGCATGCCCTGGGGAGCAATGGGAAGACCAGAGAAGCTGCATTGCTAAACAGAGCAGGAAAGGATATCATCTGGAAATGAGGCTACCAATGCACAATGGTGTCCACTTTGCATATTGATTTTGAACTCGTCCTGGGCACCCAAATCTGTGGTCCACTATGTTTTCTAATACAGTAGTACCACGGGTTACAAACGCTTCAGGTTACAAACTCCGCTAACCCGGAAGTAGTACCTCGGGTTGAGAACTTTGCCCCAGGATGAGAACGGAAATCACCTGCGGGCGACCCCATTAGCAAAAGTGCACCTCAGGTTAAGAATGGTTTCGGGTTAAGAACGGACCTCCGGAACGAATTACGTTCATAACCAGAGGGACCACTGTAGTGTTTCATTGGAACCCTTATCTCAGAGGAACATATCTAATACTGAAAGTTTGAAGTTACACGGTTCTAGCCAATGGTGTTGCCAGAAGAAGGGGGAGAGAAACAATGTCCCGTATTCCCCTTCCTAAAACTGGTCTTGAGGGTCTCCAACCTTCCGAAGTGGATTCAGGGTGTGCCCAGGTGGGAGGGCTGCACAGGGAATGGGGGAACTGCCAAAAATTGCTTATTACCCTGTTCCACTTTACTATCAGCAGCGCAACACTGTTGGATACAACTCACTGCTTTTGCTAAGAACTGCCACATCTAAAATAAAAGCAACAAAATAGATAAAAGCAGCTAGGTACCATCTAGATAATTTAAAAAATAAATTTATATAACAAAAATTATGAGCAGTCTCAGTTGAATTGTAAGCACTTTATAAACAAGAGACAAGAAACACCTTAGAGTATAAAAAGTTTATTTCAATCTATATACAACTCAGTGTGTGATATATGTTCTGTTTTTCCTTTTGTGCTTTAGTAGCTGAATACATTTATTATCTATTTTGAGTGCTGTTGTGCTACAAACATTCAGACTTTGATCCTATCTTATTTGTAACAGTCTAATACAAAAAAAATGTTTATTTCTGCATTAAAAATAGTCCAACTTGGAAATAAGATACATACTGAAAAATTAGAAATTATCCATTTTAGCCATTATTTAAAAAATATTTATTTTTTTCTAAAGAAGTGTGATAGAGTTTTATGCATAAAACAACAGTTGCCTTTGGTTCTGCGGTTTTAAATAACATTTATTAAGGCATTCACAAAGTCATCCAAATTTGCCTACATTTCAGCAAAGAAGAAGGGGAAAGACTTTAAGATTTAGATTTAAGAAAATGTTAATTTGGGGTGGGAGGAGGATAGAACATATGATAGAACTTGAAGAAAATGTTACTTGATAAAAAAGCTAAGCACAATATAAACGAAGCACAAAAGAAACAAAACTTTCTTTAAAATAATATATATAGATCATGTTAAACAAAGTGGTTTGAATTCAGAATCAGTCAACTTTATTTGGTTCTACTGAAATAAATGTAACTCAAACACCAATGATTTTAATGGAATCTAAGTGTGACTAACTTGCTCTGAATCCAGTCTAGTGAAGGCTTGATTTGATATGAAATGACTAAAGTGTACACTTATTCCTATTAGCAAACCAATAATTCTTTACTTGCAACTTCTGTTCATTAATTCTATGTTATACAAAAGTCCTGTATTGACCTAACTATATTTTGGCAATAGCAGTGACCTTAATATGGAATGTGTCGATATGCAGCCTGTATAAAGTGCCATTTTATCACCATCTGGCAAGCTACCAGCATTTGAAAGCATATTGAAGCCGATGTGCTTTGTAACAACTTGCTTCTAAAATAAAGGTGATGATAATTGTTAGTATATATTCAAAAGGTGGTCAGTTTCTAAGAATCTTCAAATCTTAGCTTTCATTAAAATACAGGGCCGGGGGAATCAAGTGCTATATTATACTGTAGGTGAAAATATTAAAAGCACTTAATTCAGATTTAGTATGATTAATAGCTTTGTTTTACTATGATAAACAGTAATTAAAACCTGAGATTTAAGAAAATGTTCATAGTCATTCATTATTGATATAGATAACAAGTTGTATAAAATGTATTTAGAGTGTGGATCTAGTTCCACTGTTAAACTTTTCCTTTCTTCTTTTGTTTAAAACAGCATATTTACTCTGAAATCACCAGATGGCAGGATTGTAACATGCAATAATGACCTAGCTTCTGAGGTTATGATATGACACAATCTTCCCGAGATTTACCTTTACCCTTTCTACCCACCTGGACTTCCTCTTCACTTTCACCCGCATCATTTTTTAGTTTTTCCAACTGCTCTGCAGTATATTCAGCAACGTGATCTATATTGATTTCATCTGACATCTTTTTGCTTGGGTCTTCCAAAATCGCACACTGTGCCTTTGAGGCCACGGGTGCAGAAGGATCTGTCTGAAAGAATGCGGCTTCTTCCAATTCTTTCCCTTTCTGCTGCTGGGTATTTTCACTTTCAATCACGGTGGATTCATTTATGACCTCATCTGCTAAGGCTTGGCAGGTTTTACCTTTTTTATTTTCTTCAGCATCTCTATGTTCCATTTCAGTGTCCTTTTTGATTATATTCTGTGCTGCATGTTCTGTAATCTCAACTTTCTCTTGCGTTTGGTGATTATTTGTCTCAAGCTCATTATTAAGATTATCATTCCTTTCAGTAGTTTCCTGTTGTCCAAATGGAGACTCTGCAAAATCAACTGCTTCATGATATTCTTCCACAGCTTCTCCTTCTTCTTCATCATTGTCAAGCTTTCTCTCTTGATCACTCAATTCAGTCTTCTGTGAGGTGACGCAAGGAGCCTTTTCAGTATCTAGCACAATGTCAAGAATCTTTTCTTCTGTTTTTTCGTGATTCTTGTCCTCTTCCTTTCCTTTGTTTACTTCAGTGCCCTGAATATTTACACATGCAGTTCCAGCAGATTCCTGAAAAGTTTCACCTTGTATATTTACACTTTGCTCTTCTGCTGGCTTATAGTCTTCTTCATTATTGTCACCAGCAACTTCTTCAGGTGCTATCTGGATGTCTGCCACAGTTTTGCCATCATCTATGAATTCTGATTTAAGGTCCCCACATTTCTTAGAATCATCCTCATGGTCTACGTTCCTTTCCTCAGGGATCTGGCATTCACTGTGACTCACACCATCTGCAGCAGTTTCTTCTGTGTGAACCTCTTTCATGGTAAAATCTAAACGTACATCCTGTGCTTCTGCTAAAGCTGCTCTCTGATCAGTCTCCATAGCAGGATTTTCTTCATTCTTTTCACTGGCTCCAATCACTTGCATAGTTTGTTCCTCTTCAACAAATGTCTCATCTTTTGAAGAGAAGGGCTGAGATTTTTCCATTCCAACTTGTTTTTGTTCTTCAGACTCATCTGATGTAGAAGATATTTCAGTTTGTTCTGCTGCTACTTCACACGCCTGCTGCTGCACAGCATGTTCCGTCTCATTCTCTTCATTAATTCCACCAGTTTCATTTTTATCCCCGTCTGCTTTATCAATTAGTTTGATGCGTCCACCTTCAAGAAGGTGTCCCTCAACAATTTTGCTTTCTGGCTGTTCAATATAAGGATCAATACTTGGCACTTTGAGAAGCAAATCTTCTGCCAATTCTGGTGATTCTGATTGATTGGAAGTTGCCACATGGCTGTTATTCACAAAATCCAATGCTTCCTGAAATACTTCATTATTATCGCCTTCTGCCTCATCACCTACAATATGTGTTTGCTTATCTTTATCTTGCTCTTGGGGAAGTATTTCTATATCTGTCTGTATCTGCTCATTACCCTCCATACCTGAACATGCTACTTCAGTATCACTTTTATTTACAACATTTCCATCAGACTCTTTCACTTCTATGGTATCATCAGGGAACCCCCCCTCACCCCTTAATTCAACTATACCACTGTTTTCAAGGGAACAAACAATTCCTGGAACATGCTCTGAATGACTCTTAGCTGGTTCCTCAGGTCCACTATTTAATAACAATGTTGAAGCCACTTTGCCTTCAGTGATTTTCTCTGCCTCCGCATTTTCATCAGCATGCAACGTCTTTATCTCTGAACATTCCTGCACAATTTCCTGTTCCTTAGTCTCCTCTGTGTGTTCCTCATGCTCAGTATTCTGCAAGATTTCTTTTTTCCCCACATTCTCCAAAATCTCATTTTTCATCTCCACTTCCTTGGCTCTGCCTAAAAGATCATTAAGAAAGTTGAAGGGACCAAAATAGGGAGACTACTTAACTGTGTTACGTTAAACACTTACCTCCCCACTTAAAACCCAGAAGAGAGAATGAATCAGAAGAACTGGTTAAGAAAGATCAGCTTTTGCCAATTATGTGAAGGCAAAGCAGCAATTGAATTAGTTAGTGGCCTGATCAGCAGAAAGTGGCTTCTTCCCTGGTATCAACTGCACTGCATTGGCAAATGCCATTGAAGTCTGAAGGTTTACAAAGACCTTTTGATTTGTCTGACAGCTATCCATTATTTCTGACCTAAAATTGTGTTCTATCACCCTGAGAAATATTGGGAACCAAAATACACCCCTCATAAATATCATCTTTTAAAAATTATCACTACAGTACTAAAAATATATATTTTTGCTCTCTCATTCACGAGTCAATGCAAAAAAGAGTAACTCTATGTAGCTTCCCCAGTCTCTTCACATGCTCCTAATCCTATTTTAGTCTCCACGTTTCCCCCACGTACTGCAGGGAACCAAAGCACCTTGAGAGTCACTCAGGACACTTAGGATTGCATGTTCAACATCTGTCTTAATAAAAGTGGCTGCACACCTTGTAGACATACATATAGAGCTTAGATGTTTTTAAAGCATTTGTTTCCCTGGACTTGGGGAATAAAAAGGAATTATTTTAACATCTCCTTTTAAAGATAAATAAAAGAAATATAATATGCTTGAAGTGATTGTTGGCATTAAGCAGAAAATAAAATGTATAGAAGTGATTTTATAAGCAGCATGCTGGTGATTAGTTAGTTGTTCAGATTTTAGCAAAGATGGTGATCAAAAATCTTGATAAAAGGAAATTACCTAATGTATCATCCCCAGCTACCTTAGGGGCAGGAGTTGACCCTGGAGCAATATTGGAAGAACTTTGTAGTCCATCATTATCTAGGTCACCGGAGGTTTCTCCATTGGTAGCTACTTCTGAGTTGGGTATTATTCCATGTCGCTGTGAGTGAAATAATAAACAAACATTAGAACAACATTACAATACCATGCACATGAAATTTGCTTACAAAGTCACAATTCATACATGGTACAAAGCATGTGTGTACACTGTATGAGGCTATAATGAACATCTGGAACATATAAGAAATGTCTTGATAAACAAAGCTATATGGTATTTAGATTAACCAATGTCTTGATTTGTATAAAAAAAATAATAAAAATCCTTCTCCAAGAAGTTCAGAGTAGCATTTTATCATTATAGCAATCCCATGAAAACAATTTGCCAGAGCTGACCAAAGCTATCTACAAACTGTACTTAAATAGTCAAGATTGTTTCCAAACCCAGTACACCAACAATTCTATCATTCTAGCTTAAAAGGCAACTGCAACTCAGCCCACTATGTCTATTTCTTCACGACTTTAATCTGGTTTAATATGGTTCAAGTGGGAGATGTTCCTAACAAATTGTGCTAGCAATATAAGTTTACAATACTGTTTTGCTTGATAGAGGCAGTATGGTCTCTGGCTTCTGTCAAAACAGCACTAAGTACATGCTTTTATCCAATGTTAATGTTTACTAAGTGCCAAATTGTAGCAGCAAGCATTGGACAGAACAGTACAGTGCACAGGCCCTCAATGCCTTTTTAGGTGGCCCTCAGCAACATTTGGCACCCCCCAGCCCCTGCACTGCCTTTCCAAAGTGGGTTAAGCAAGGCGCTGAGGTTTGACAGGGTCCGAGAGCCTTCCTGCCTCCTTCTCAAAACCTGGTTGGCACTCTCCCAGCATTGTGAATGGGTTGAGAGGGCTCTAGGGCACTGCCAGAACCTCGTGCCTCACTTAGCTGGCTTTGAGAAGGCAGTGTGAGGGCTGTGTGCGTGTGTCAAATTTTAGCCTCGCTCCCCACATGACCAGGGAGTGTTTGGTTCATGGGTTCTGTGTCAAAGTACTCTTGCAGCCCACTTTGTTTGAAAAGTTGGACTGCTCTGAATTAGTGTATAAACAGGGCCATCTTAACTACTGCGGACGGTTCTGTGCCGCTAGTTTGTTGCACTGGGCTCCTTGTGTTCCCTGTTTTCTTTTCCTGAGCAGAGATAAGTGTGGTGGCAGCTCCCTAAAAAAAGGTTGACAACTCTGTGACCACTTTGATGTTCTGCCCCCCAAAACCACTGGGCAACCTGGAGGGGTATGCGCCGGGCGGATCTTTGCACCCCGGCGCCACATATACTTAAGACAGCCCTGAGTATAAAACAGAGTAAGAAAGATTCACACACTTAGCCAACCCTTATTTAAACAGTTAGCTCACCACAGCTTCAAAGCCCAATCCATTTATTTTCTCGGCACACAGAAATGATTACTTAATCTTTTTACACTTCTTTTGTTGTTTCTCCATACCTTCAATTGCTCCTTCAGCACAATCACCTCCTCTCTAAGATCATCTCGCTCACTTCTTATGGAATCAAAGAACTCTTTCTGCCTCTCTAATGCCTGAGTTTCCAAAGAACAAGCAGAGGATAAGGAAATGACAGGAAGGAGGAAAAATGTAGAAATAAAAAGGTAAGGAAAATTAGCAATAAGAATAAGCAAGTTTCAGATATGCAGAGAATTATTAAATTTCCATGCAAGCGGAAAAAGGAATTTTATTTTAGTATTTGTGGGTGTTATGAAAACTTCCTTTATAGATATCAGTAGCTCCTATTTGCAAGAATGCGCCATGCTTCAGCAACCCTGAGTTGTACTTTAAAATGTCACTACTGCAGATGGATGTAAGATATCTAATGCAAACATGTTTGTTTTGTAAAATTGAGGTTGGCCCTTACAAACGTTGGTTTCATAAATGCTTTAAGTCAGAGCATTCCAAACTTTTCATGTTGGTGACACAATTTTTAGACATGTATCATTTCACAACACAGTAATTCAGTTTTACTAGCAAACCGGAGGGTAAGCTAACCCCTTTCCAGCCATGGGAGGAGTGTGGGAGCATTTGCGCAACACACTTACGCACTGCAGCTGACACACTAATGTGTTGAGACACACAGTTTGGAAAGCTTTGCTCTAAGTCATTAGCTGATCACCACACATTATGGTTTTGTCCAAGTTTCCTGGTCTTCTCTTTTTTATGCTAATGACTTTATGGTAGGTTTCTCTTTCATTAACAGTGTCATGCAGGCAAAATTGCTGATCAGCAAATAGAGCAATGTACTGTAGTAGTTATGAAAAACGTTACTGTGTCTAAATACTGGCCACATTCAACAATCATCACTAAACTTATACAGAAATATAAGGCTTTGAATTTTATGTTACGTGGGTAAGAGTTAAAATTTAATTAATTAATATAAATTTGCTCCATTTCTGCAATATTCAAATGGTCATGGGTTCTGAATTCTGTTCTCTCCAAATTCTATCCTTGGCGCACACATAACCCCCAGCTCCAAAATTGCTTTGGTAGCTACTACTCTGTTTATAAAGGACACAAGTCTTTTTCGCAGAAAGGAGCATTTTATAACACTGTGTGGAGTTTAATACTCTTGCTTAAAAGACAGCACTGACAATCTGGTCAAAGTTGTGACTCCTACCCCTATCTTTTTTTCTTTCCATTCTATTGTCTCCTGAAGATCAGACATTTCCCTGACATAGCCCTCCTGTTTCTGCTGTAGTTGTCGGATTTCCTAAAGTGCAGGAGCAAACAAGAAGACAGAAGGCAGACAAGAGAGTTAATCAGAAGAAAACCCCAAGGCTACAGCATTTTAAAAGTACCATGAAAAAATGTTTAATCAACTAAATCCAAGAAACCTACCATTTATACAAATTTTATGGCTCTGCCTTGAAATCCCAGGACCTTTTCTTCTTAAGATAAAATACCTCTTTATGCTACGTTCTAACAGAGAACATAGTGGCCACCTCACAGTATGGGCAGGAGCTGGAGTCAGGCCTACACTCCTCCTTGTCTTACCAGGACGGTGCAGCCGCTTACTCCATATAAGCTAAACCACCCCAGCCAAGCTGTGTGCATGCAGGTGGGCAGAGGAAGAGATTGGTATACACATTCTAGTTGGCATTCATCAGATATGTCAACACTTGATGAGAGGGGCCACATTGTTCTTAGGACTTAGTATGTGACACAGTCGCTTAAGAAGTTAGTCACCACCATCCCACTTTGAACATAAAAGTAAGGCGGAAGGAAAGAAGGAAAAGGCAATAAGTGGTAGATTCAGCCTGGTCAGTAATCTAAGTGGATGGATGCAACTCGGACCCCTGGACACCACCTCCTCCAGGAGGAAGGGGAGGAGCAGAGGAGCAAGGGCAAGGCTTGAGGCAATATACTTCACTGCAGGGCGCTGGGCTAGATGACCTGTGGTCACCCCCTCCAACACTACAGTTCTGTCATTCTATGATTAATCTCATTCACAGCAAGCCATAAATGAGTAAGATAAGGGAGTGTGAGAGGTCCTGGGAGCATTATAAAGAAGGAGCTGAGTAAAAGGCAAATAAAAAAAATGTTACAAATACAGGTCTTAGGATAGAAAAGTGCTATATATATGATGCTAATGCTTCGAGGTTCAAGGCAGGAACTTCAACTGATGCAGCTTCTGGGAACACCATCGAGGCTAAAAGCTCCCGTGAAGCAATTAAAGTTCCTGCCTTCAAGCACTAGACAGTGCTAATCCCACATGGAGCCAAAAAAGACAGCACAGAAGATACGATCAGATCAGATACAGTTTCTCAAACTGAAGGTACCAGTGGGCAAGCATTTGATTACAGGAGCAAATGCTTTCCTTGTATAGCTATTGCCACAATTCTCTTCAAACACTCCCAGTTCACCCACAAAAGAATCTGGTATCTCCAGATGGCATCTCCTCAAGCCACGTTTTTCATCCCAGTAGCAGGGAAGCAGTGTCCTCCCTGACTTCTGTCCCACATCCCAGAAGTCAACACCAGCACTCCAAGAAGAAGTGAGCCATATCAGACAGTAGGCGCCTTGTTTCCTGTGATTTGGTAAGCAAGTAGCTCTTTAATTCAAAACCATTCACACTTGAATACAATTACAAGTTTCCCTTCAGATGCTTTACTCATCCAACAGTAATTTACAATGTTTTAAAAAGGGATATAAAGCAAGGTCACCTGCTTAGATAAACTGTACATAGTTGGTGTTTTCTCTAGACAGCATCTAATGAGAATTTAACCTAGAACAGTGTGATGAGATGTTATTGGTAATTCCTAAAGAATCACTTTTTGTGGAAAATCTGAAGCTAGAGAAAGGAATATTTTGTGGTCCATTTGCTAGCATACAAGATATTAATGAAAGTATTGCTTAACTGAAGAATTCACTTACTGCAAGTAGTTCTTCTCTTTGTTTCAAAGTCTCTTTGACTTCCATGAACTGAAACTGCAATACAGTATGGGCGTGTTTTTCCCTCTCAAAATCCTACAACGAAAACACATTATATATTTATTATGTGAACCTGTTTAGGAAAAGAAAGCTATTTTTTGCCAAGGATATTGCAGCATTACACCTGTCTCAACATTCCAGATGTTCCTGCTTGCTGATGGGTATCTTCCTTTCTTTGGTAGTTATTATATACAAATTCTAAATTAGATACCATTAGGCAAGTGGTAAATCATGGAGAAAGCTTTGGGCTTAAGGCCTGTCTTTCACCATGCAGAAATCCCATAAATTCTAACCTAGACCTACATGCATAAATGCTTATGTGAGCAAGCTCCACCCATGTGACTCCTCCACTATTGAGGGGAAAAGAGGGATCTACTAATTCAGTCATTTACTCACACTGGCTCTGATATATGCGCAAGATTTGCTGCCAATTGGGGGACTGCATACAAAGCTAAGGCTCACTTCCGCAGCATGACACATATTTAATATACATGCCATGTGTAAACCCATCATTAATTTAGTATCTGCTCAGAAAAAGGCACCTTTAAAAGGCGCCTCAGAAAAACTAGAGCCATCATAGGGACAATGCAAACAGCACAATCCTAAATATGCTGACTCAGAAGTAAGGGCCTTGGAGAGGTCACTTTGACGCTGCCAATGCAGCAAATACAACACGGGAGGCAGCAGCCATGAGTTACTGGTCTCTGCAGTCACAGCAGGTGCTGTGATTCTCTAGTGCTTTTATTTCCCCCAGAGCTGAACTCCATTGTCTCTTGAGACAGACGGAGGCCAACAACAGTTAAGTAAGTTCTAGTGAAGTCAATGGGGCTTTCTTCCCGGTAAGTAGGGTTAGGCTTATAGCCTAAGACTCCTTCTTAAGACTGCTGATGTATCACTACTTACTTTGTTTTTCTCTTCATATTGTCTCTTAGATTCTGCAAGCTGTTCTTCCAATTCCAACAATGCATCCTTCAAGGTGTCTACTTGATACATGAAATTGGTTTTCTCATTATCTAACTGAGCATTTGATACCATAGCCTTCTTATATTTCTCTTCAACTTCAGCTAGAGAGTCCTAAAGAAAAGAAAAAAGCACAGTGATTAATAAATACTTTTAGTTTACCAACCAAGTCAAAATGCTAGGAAGACGACCTTGTCAATGACTGCATTGACAAGCACTTTATTCTATTTCCCCAACATTTTCTTACCTGTTAATTTTTGCATTTTATGTGATATTTCATGCAACTTAAAAACTACTTCTGGAAATCTCAGGGCATCTATTGTAAATTCCCTCAGATGGTGGTGGACTCTCATTCCTTGGAGGTTTTTAAGCGGAGGTTGGATGGCCAACTGTGATGTATGATCTAGCTGAGATTCCTACATTGCAGAGGGTTGGACTAGATGACCCTCAGGATCCCTTCCAACTCTTCAAATGATTCTAAGTTTAGCACTCATTTCCCTTGGTGTCACAGTCTCGTGCCTAAGCCTACTATAAAGAGATACCAGGAGGTTTAAAAAGCATTCTAAGGGAACAGGGTGGCCGTTGGGAAAGGTCACATTGAAGAACTCGAGTTATTGTTTCAGGAATTCCCATACACCCCAAATAGGGCTGTGCGATAAATCGCCACAATAACCCATGATAAGTGTTTCAACAAGGCAATATGCCAGTGAACAAAAGGTGGAGACATGAAGCTTCCCGAGGGTAGCTCAGCTGAACAGATACTTTACAGATACTTGGCAGATAATTTGCAGGCACCTTTGTTTGCTCTCTCCCTCCTCCCTCCTTTCTCCTCCTGGGCTTCCCAGGTATCTTTCCACTTAGAGCTCAGCTAATTATGCACAGTCTGCTAACCAGAAAGAACTGGAAAGCACTTCCTTCTTCCCTCACACTCACCCCACCAGTGGAAAAAAGAGAGAGAAGAGTTCTTATTTTTATTTTCTGGTGGTGTTTACATTGTTAGTTCCCCCTAAATAGCTTTCCTCCATATCTAAAAGGAAGGGTTTAAATTTTTTTTAAAAAGAAGACTATTTTTGCTTGCTTGCTTGCCTGCCTGCCTGCCTGCCTGCCTGCCTGCCTGCCTGCCTGCCCTACTACCCTTTGATAAAAAGGGAGAGGTTGGTGGGATGAGGGCTTTTGTGGGGGTCCTGGGGGGGCAGAATGGAGGGGAGAGGATTTAGTTGGTTGTGGTTTTTGGCTTGTGTCACAAGTCAATGGCAGTGAGTCAATGGCAGCCGTAGGCAGCGAGGAAGTTCAGGCAGGGGAAAGTCAGGATTTATGAGGCAAAAATCCCGGCAATGCTCCCCAGTGGAGTCTAGGGAGCTCCCTGCTGTGCTGCTCAAGCCCATGTCTGCCAACTTGAAAGGCAGAGCAGGTGAGACCTGGGAGTGTGTCCCTGCCTCCGTCTCCAGCATGATTTGTGGTTGGTTCCTCCTTAATCTGGAATATTGTCGTTAATCAAGAGGCACTCCTGGACTGACATGCTGTATGCCAATGGGCTGCAATCAATCAGCTGCCAAAAGGACTGGGATTGGTTCTTTGAAGGTATTTTATTTTTTTGAAGCTTGAGAATCCTTATAACAACTGGGAAAGTCCATCTCACACACACCCCGTACTCTCTGAAAAGCAGCAACAAATCCTCCCAATTTTTTGCAATTACTCACCTTTCCTCCAAATGCACCAACCTCCCCTAACAATACTACAGTACTGGAAACTCCCAAAGCCAATTTTTTCTTTCTCCCCATTGTTGCTAGAACAGAATAGGAATGTGTGTGTAGTATTTAACCCCCCCCCCACCGCTCTCAATGAGTCCTGGGCCTCTGTAGGCAATAGAGTTTAACCCTTGGAGCGCCTTACCGGGGGGGGGGGGGAGGACAACCTTTTTCTAGGTTTGCAGCAAGTAAAACCAAACAAAACACACAACCCTGTGCTTTATCCTTCCAGCACAAAAGCAAGCACTGAGGCTGCAATCCAAGTTGCAAGGGGCAGCCGTATGGAGATGTGGCAGGCTGCAATTGAGTGGCACATGGTTACGCCATTCTCGCGCCACCCTCCCCGATCCGAACCTTGCAAGACCGCTTGGGGAGGGTGTTGTGGGGACGCAGCAACCATGCGCCCTTCAATCGAGGTGCATGGCTGTCGCGTCTCCACACTGTCCTCCCCGAGCAGCCTTGTAAGGGAAGGGATGCTGGGATGCTGGCGCAAGGAGAGCGCAACAGCAATGCTGCTCAGGGCTGGTGTCCTGGCACTAGGGCCTGGGCACACACATGCACATCCCAGACAGATCGCAGACACTCTCTGCTGCTGGAGAGTGTCTCCGGTTTGCTAGTAAACCTGAATTACTGTGTCATGAAACGATGCATGTCTAAAAAGCATGTCACCAACATGAAAAGTTTGGAAAGCACTGCCTTAGCCGCTACACTGCATCATTATTCAGATTTCTGGGTCTTGTTGCAAATTTTTATGGTGCCCTTTAATGACTGTGGGGGAAATAAAAGTGGAAAGTTGAACAGCATTTCATAAAGAATGCCTGTGCCACAGAAAGACCATGCTGGACCTTAAAAGAACCCAGCCTTACTAAGAATGTAAAAGAAGGTAAGTTTACTACCCACCCCTCCCCCACTATCTTCTCCCCCAACCTTAAACTATATACAACATTAATGGCTCACAACAAATCTAACTGATCTGTAGAAAAGACTCTACAACCTGAAAACCGAGACAATGCTTGTACTTTTTTAAACCCAAGAAAATATTTAATAAAAACAATTTTTTAAAAACCGCTCCCTTGAAATTCTGTGGCACAGAATTTCAAAATCAGCATACATGCTTGGGTCTGATTTTTAAATGATTCTCTTAGTTCATACTGACCCCCTTTTCACTGAAACTGGCCAACTTCAAACTGTACAGCTCTTCAGAAATGCATGATTTTATGTGAAAGTGTATACTCTTGAAGTAGTAGTATAAAGCATGCAAAAGCTATTTTAAGTGAGTGTGCTGTTTGCTCAGTCTGTTAATGTGCTTTAAGTACCTGCGCTGCTATGAGCTGAATAATTAGAACTAGAACTTTGTAAGTTCAAGATGCAATTTCACAACTCTGAAAGAAAACATGCTTGTTAAATTACACTCCATTCTTGTTCCCTCTCTGGATATTTATCCAAGGTTAATCCCACAAGCTCACTCCAACATAAACTTGTACCTTCATTTCCTTCAGTCCCTGCATGTATTTTCCTTCTACATCCTGAATCTGGTCCTTTAACTCATTGATATCCTGAAGAAAATCGCAAAGCATGGTGTCAAAAAACCCCACTGAGTAATCACTGAAAACCACTGGGTAACCAATGACATTACAAAAATAGAATTTCCTAGTCATTCTTTTTACAAGTCATTCGTTGTGATGAAATATATATCCCTATACCAATTATTTTTGCACGGTAAGACATGAGGGACAGAAGCAAGTCCCTTTACCAGCTTTCACCTCCAACAAGCAGCTTACCTTAATTTCTCTAATAGATGCTTCAGTATCAACCGAGATGGAGGTATCTCCACTGCCTCGCCGGGAAGAAGTTCCGCCTAGAGAGGCCAGCGTAGCTGCTGACAAGCTTGACACAGTACGAACCCCCTGGAATACAATCAAGGAGTGTTTACAATAAAAGCAGTGTAAGTCTTTGTCAGAGAATCTAAGATTTGGAAATCATAGAATCATAGAGTTGGAAGAGACCACAAGGGCCATCGAGTCCAACCCCCTGCCAAGCAGGAAACACCATCAGAGCACTCCTGACATATGGTTGTCAAGCCTCTGCTTAAAGACCTCCAAAGAAGGAGACTCCACCACACTCCTTGGCAGCAAATTCCACTGTCGAACAGCTCTTACTGTCAGGAAGTTCTTCCTAATGTTTAGGTGGAATCTTCTTTCTTGTAGTTTGGAACCATTGCTCCGTGTCCACTTCTCTGGAGCAGCAGAAAACAACCTTTCTCCCTCCTCTATGTGACATCCTTTTATATATTTGAACATGGCTATCATATCACCCCTTAACCTCCTCTTCTCCAGGCTAAACATGCCCAGCTCCCTTAGCCATTCCTCATAAGGCATCGTTTCCAGGCCTTTGACCATTTTGGTTGCCCTCCTCTGGACACGTTCCAGTTTGTCAGTGTCCTTCTTGAACTGTGGTGCCCAGAACTGGACACAGTACTCCAGGTGAGGTCTGACCAGAGCAGAATACAGTGGCACTATTACTTCCCTTGATCTAGATGCTATACTCCTATTGATGCAGCCCAGAATTGCATTGGCTTTTTTAGCTGCCGCGTCACACTGTTGGCTCATGTCAAGTTTGTGGTCAACCAAGACTCCTAGATCCTTTTCACATGTACTGCTCTCAAGCCAGGTGTCACCCATCTGGCATTTGTGCCTCTCTCTTTTTTTGCCCAAGTGCAATACTTTACATTTCTCCCTGTTAAAATTCATCTTGTTTGTTTTGGCCCAGTTCTCTAATCTGTCAAGGTCGTTTTGAAGTGTGATCCTGTCCTCTGGGATGTTAGCCACCCCTCCCAGTTTGGTGTCATCTGCAAATTTGATCAGGATGCCCTTGAGTCCATCATCCAAGTCGTTGATAAAGATGTTGAATAAGACCGGGCCCAAGACAGAACCCTGTGCACCCCACTAGTCGCTCAAGATGGGAAATATTCTTAGTTATAAATTTTAAAAAACTGTTGCTTAATTTCAGGATATTCTTTAATGTTCCCCACCTTTCATTATGGAAAACAAGAGAGGAAGAGCCTGCTGGATCAGGCCAGTGGCCCATCTAGCCGAGCATCCTGTTCTCACAGTGGGTGACCAGATGCCTCTAGGAAGCCCCACGGCAGGACCTGAGCAAAACAACCTTCCACCCACTCATGATTCTAAAGGGCTGTCCCAGGAGGATGGAGCACGCTTGTTTTCTCCTGCTCTGGAGGGGAGGACCTGAACCAATGGCTTCAAGTTACAAGAAAGGAGATTCCAACTAAATATCAGGAAGAACTTTCTGACATTAAGAGCTGTTAGACAGTGGAAGAGACTTCCTTGGAACATGGTGAACTCTCATTCACTGGAGGTTTTTAAGCAGAGGTTGGGTGGTCACCTGCCATGGATGCTTTGGGACCCCTTTCCAAATCTACAATTCTCTGGTATTCAGGTGAATAGTGCCCCTGACAGAGGAAGCTGAACATAACCTTTTGGCAAGAACCGTAGTCATTGATCGCCTTCTGTTCAGTAATATTTTACTAATCACAAAACTCTTCTTCATGTTTAAAGGCAAACAGAAAAGCTTTGATAAGTTCATTTAAATTGCACCTGTGACCTGGTTTAGAAGTAACACTGTCATTTCAGCAAACCATGGTTCATCAGAGTGGGGAAAAGCAATGAGGCGCAACACTCCCCTTCCTCCCTTCAAGCACCTGGCTGGAGAGAAAACTTCCTGGTTTTTTTGTTTCCTAGGATGTCCTAACTGAGAATCTGTGGTTTACACATTTCCTACATATCAGAGTCAAGCTGTTCCTGGTTTGCCATTCTATTCGACTTCAAACACATGCGTGTCTTTCTTCTTTATTCCTGGCCATGTATCACACCTGCCCCCCTAAGCAACAAGCACATGTAATGAGATTAACTCTGAAAGCACAACCTCCAAACTATACTATTCAAACTTATTCTTACAGCAAAAAGTGAGTATATATCCTGAAATATAATAACACTTGGATTTCTGAATATAGCAAGAATAACTAACTATGAATATATCATTGCACATACATGAAGTCAAAAAAGAGTCAATGGCAGAAAATTTAAGAGCTGAAAACCATCAAAACATTTTCAATAGAAACTCCAAAATCCAGTGAATCTTATTCTTCATGATTAGGAGACATTTCTCAATCTATGCCTGTCATTTAATATTGTGCACAGGTACCTTTCCTCCCCCACACAACCATGCTACCCATTCACTCTTACCTTCTCAAAGTCTTTTTCAGGCCTTTCTTCAACCTACAGGAGAGAGAAGAAAGAAACCATAATTGAACCACAAGGACCCATTTTCCCATCAGGAGAGTGTCTTCAAACCTTTTTAGCATGACATCACTGGCTGTATACAATCTTGGAGTAAAGGTGGTTATTTACTCCTAAGCAACTAAGCATGGAACTTTTGTTTTGTTTTGTTTACTTCAGAGACTAAAAGGTATCCCTTAAAATTCATCCTCTTTTAAAAGTTTGATTTGGTTTTAAACAGGCCCCGTTGCATCTGTCAGGCACTTGAATAGTGTTCAAATGCTTTAAGTGATGAAAGTACTGAAAGCTTAACATGTGAACAGAAAAGACTGTGTTTACACCACAATGTTCTCCTTTAGCTTTCATGAAAGTGCCAGTTTCCCTCCACACCCACCTGCTGAATATCTTGTTTAAATGTTAGGGTTCATTATTGTTCCACAGGATGTGTACCACTTTAAAAGCCAGGGTGCATATCCTGACATAGTTTTTGCAGCTGTGTAGCAGGTACTGATAAGTCTCTTTAATTAGCTGAATAAGGTGATTACAGTGTTTCTTTTTCCTTAGCATATATTAAACCTTGCAAAGCTCTCTTTGCATCTTTTCAGTGATTCCATCTGTATGGTTTAGTCTGCACGCACCCCAGACATCTGACTCCGAGATTGAGACGGGACTTTGAAGGGAAAGAAACTGATAGTGTGCATCTCACTCTCGGGAGACACACATGAAGTCAGAGGTGAAATACATGAAAGAGCCTGAAACCATCAGCCGGGGAATATCCTGTATTGCCAGTGTGGCATTGCAAACTCACCAAATCCAGCCAACATGTTTGTGGACATAACTGAAGGAATTCCTAAGCAAATCATTGTTCCTTCTGCAAACAATGTGGAAGCGGTTGCCACTGCTGCTGCCCCCATGTCAGCCAAGGTGTGACTTAAGAAACTGGAGCAGCTGCTGGTGGACAGACCTCAGTGCATCAAGAATGTCCTGAGCATGGAGGCACTGCTGGACCTCCTGGTCAACCTCAACACAGAGGGCCACTGCGACTCGCTACTCTAGAGGGACAGGTTTGCCTCCGAATTCCTCGCGTGGGAATGGACCGCCTGACTATTGAGAGTGATGTGGGCGGGCTCCTTATCAATTGTGCCTTGGAAAACTACCTGGAGTAAACATTCATTTTATCGCTGGTGGTAGACCCAATAGCTCCATCCCCTCCACCTGTCAGGAGCCGGAGTTGGGTCAGGCATAGGTCAGCAACAAAAAACATGGGTGTCACTGAAGTTAGTTCTTTATTCAAAGAAACCAAAAGAGTACAGGCCTAGTGATCCCAGCAGCTCTTCCCGATAGGTCTTGCTCCAATGAGGCAGCTAGAAAGACTGAAGGCCCCTGCCTCCCCCCCCAGGCCCCTCCCCTCCGGGAGGGGAAGCAGCTGCAAACTGTGTCTGTGCAACCAATCTCTGCTCTGCTCTTTTCACTTCTCTGCATATTCTACGTGGCCAGGGCAGAGAGGAGCTGGTCACAGTAGGAGGGGACGACTCCCTGGATTCTTCAGCAGCCCACCTGAACTCTGCCTCTTGGCCAACCTCTTCTCCAGCCTCCGATGCTGGACTGCTCTCTGCCACAGCCTCTTCCTGTTCATGAAACCCTGTTACCTCTTTTGCTTCTGACACATCCTCCTCTCGGTCTGCTCCTTCTTTTCCCTTTGACCACTCCTCATCGCCCACCACCATTCCCCTGGCCCTGAGCCTTCTTCCCCTGGGCCCCCCCCCACGCCTCTGCATCCAGCCAGTCCATGACCCCACCATGGCCTGAGGATCCCAAGCTGGCTCAGCACCTGGTTGAGCTGGCTTAACAACAGGCATGATGAGTCTTTTGTGTGTATTTTAATGAACTGAACAGACCAAAAGATTTTGAATCATGGTTGTGTGTTGTGAACTTAACAGTACTTATCTTACTTTAGTTACTTGCTATTTTGATAATTTTGTTTTATAGAGTCTAAATGTTGTATTGATTTGTTAACCATGTTATACGACTTTTACTGTAATTGTGATGTTCAGCTTATTTGTTAGTTGTTGTTTTGTTTGCTGTTTAGATGGGACTAACACAATGTGTTACACCTGGGCATATGAGCCAACTCCTAGGAGCTGAGGGGTCTTCGCCACCTCCAATGAATATTTGAGGGGACTGGATGCCTGCAAAGTTGATGGGCATTGCTATTAAAATAATCATGTGACTGATTGGGGGGCAGGGTTTACCTGGGCTCCCTCATTATTTTATTCAAGTTGGCACCCCTGTACCTGGGGCTCACTCTGATGAGTCATTAGAAACTGTACTGTACTTGACAGTATAGGTGCCAGCTGCTAATTGGGACCAGTTGAATAAAGCACATGGCTCTAGGTCTCAAACAGGAGCACTGGCTGACTCTCCATTTCTGGCCACACTTCAAAGTGTTGGTGATAACCTTTAAATTACTGGGCAGCTTGTGACTCAGACACTTGAATATCTGTCGTCTTCCATAAAAGCATATTCAAAGCTACTTGGATTAGACTAATTGAAATAACAGGATTTAAGTTAGCTATCATGACTAACAAGTCCCACTGATATCCTTTGGTCTTTTCAAAGCATGACTGCACCCAACCTATTATCACCACCAGAATATATGAACTGACCTGAGAGTGTTAGCATGCAAATTTAGGATGGTATTTGCTGCTAGTCCTATTCAGAGCACACCTGCTGAAGTTAATGGACATGACTAACTTAGCCTCAATAATTTCAGTGAGTCTACTCTGAGGAGAACTTAGCTGAATACCACTCTTAATAAATAAATTGATGTGGAAATGAAATTTTCTTTCAGAAATGTTATTTTCTTGAACGTATAAAACTGAAATGGAGTAAACTGAGTCCTTGTGGGAAGGCTTCTGTCTTCTTGTTCCATTACTGTATTGCTATGCTGTCAATGCTTTCCCCAGCCAAATTTTTGGTGTGATTTTTAGCATTGCAAGAAGACAAACAGTAATCTCTGCCCTTCCTTGCCTTTGCCTCATGGGTTGTCCTCAGGCTTCCTATTCTCTCTCTCTCTCTCTTTCTTTCTTTCTTTCTTTCTTTCTTTCTTTCTTTCTTTCTTTCCAGAGCCCCCCAAAACCCAAATACAGTACTACTTTTGAGAACCTGTTTTACACAGCACTTTCCAGCAGATGGAGCTCTTTGTAATTTAATTCAGCTCAACAGTAGAATTATATGGTACATTTAAGTCAAATCAGGCTGCTATCCTGTGCCGTTACTTTGAAAGAAATCTCACTGAGCTCAGTGGAAGTTATTTATGAGTAAAAGCCAGTATGATGATTAGAGTGCTGGACTAGGTCCAGGAATCAACACGCCCCCCCCCCTTTAGGCATGGAGCTCCCCTCCCTGTCTCTCACCCAGCCTACACAGGGTTGTTAGGATAAAATGGGGAGCACACCTTGAGCTCCTTGGAGGAAAGGAGATATAAATGTGACAGATAAAAGGAAATGTTCATTTTAATTTAGATTTCATTGTAGTAAAGAATATGATCCGCTTTGCTACACTGCAAGGTGACGTTTTATATGAACCTTTAAGAGTACAATTAGATAGTAAGAATAGCAGGGGTATCATAAACTTCAAAGAACAAACATGAGCTTCTTGCATAACTATGCAAGGAGAATCTGGGCCGCTTAAGCTTTTATAATGATCATCATCATCATTATTATTTAGAGTGCGATGCAATGGGGAAATAACAGCAGAGATCAGAAGAGACCTGGACACTTTCAGCCTAACCTACATCTCAAGGTTGCTGTGAGGATAAAAGGGGGGCAATGGCATGCTTCACCTTCCTTACAGGGTTGTTGTGATGATAAAATTGGGGAAAGGACCGTGTGTATCAGCTTGAGCTTCTTGGGAGAAAAATAGTGTGTGTTTTTAAAAAAAAGTTTTTTGAAATTTTAACTTTTAATTATTTATTTGTTTGTTTCTTTTTCTAAACAGTTTACAGTGGGTATAAATGAACAGATACGGTTTTCACCCTAGTGGCAGTACCATTCTGAGAAGAACTTCAGCCTTTCATGCTCCTCTCCATGTCCCTCTGTCTAGGTAGCTTTGCCTCTTCATAGTTCTGATTTCAGACATTGTGATAAATCGGTATATCACCATGTTTAGCTGCTGATACGTCACAATGCTGAAAACCAGATATTGCCCAGCCCTAGTATAGAGTGCCACTGGGTACAGATCACTTTTACTGCTAAAACAGTGACTACACCGACTGAAGGTTATATATAAGGCCAGGATGGAGCAGCAGCTTCGTTTTTAAAACATCTGGATCTGCTTGATTCTGCAAGAGACAGCTCTGAGGCCATCTTTACAATTCCAGTATTTCAGGATCTTTCAGAAAACATTAATTGTAAATTGCAAAATGTTTTCAAGACACATTCCAGCATCATTACAGACACAAAAAATAAAGACAGCATTATATTCAATTTATAACAAATATGTAGTTGTGATTTTAAAAAGCCTTTACTACTACACTGTTGCTATTTCAATTGTGTAGGTATATTTTAACTTTCATTGTTTTATAATATGTAAGATAGATAGATAGATAGATAGATTCTTTATTGTCATTACACAAGTGCAACATTGCACAAGTGCAACGAAATTGGATGCCATCCCTTAAAAAACAACAAAAGCAAAACAACAACAACAACCAAACAAACCACATTCCAGCCACACCCACACCCACACCCATCAAACTCCCAGGTCACACTATCGAGTTACAGCATTCAAAAAGGCCACAGCTCTTAGATAGAAACTATTTTTCAGTCTATTTGTCCTTGACTTGATGTTTCTATATCTCCTGCCAGAAGGCAGTAGTGCAAACAGACTGTATCCCGGGTGAGATGAATCCTGCAGGATGTTGTTTGCTTTCCTAAGACAACGGGAACCGTACAGTTCTTCCAAAGATGGGAGAGGATGAGCAATAATCCTTTGGGCTGTGGTTATGACCTTCTGGAGCACCTTCCTCTCCCTAGCTGTACAACTGGAGAACCAAGCACAAATACAGTATGTGAGAATGCTCTCTATGGAGCCTCGGTAGAAGGACACCAGCAGTCTCTCACTCAGATTGTTCTTCTTCAAAAGTCTGAGGAAATAAATTCTCTGCTGGGCCTTCTTCACCAGAGCAGTGGTATTTGCGCTCCAAGTCATGCCCTGATCGATAGTCACTCCCAAAAACCTGAATTCCGCCACCCTCTCCACCCGTTCCCCGTTGATATACAAGGGCTGAATGTCCGCCTTTTTTTTCCTGTAATCCACCACCAATTCCTTGGTCTTAGCCGTATTAAGAGCCAGATTGTTCTCTCCACACCAAACACAGAGCCGCTCCACCTCGTCCCGATAGGCGGACTCATCCCCTCCTGAAATGAGCCCCACCACCGTAGTGTCATCAGCAAACTTGATGATTTTGTTGCTGGAATAGATGGCTGTACAGTCATACGTATAGAGAGTATAGAGCAGGGGACTCAACACACAACCCTGTGGTGAGCCGGTGTTAAGGCTAAGGGCTTTGGACATATGTGACCCTACTCTAACCCTCTGAGAACGTTCTGACAAAAAATCCAAAACCCAGAGACAGGTGGAGTTGGAGAGTCCAATCGCCTCTAGCTTGGACACCAGTCTATGGGGGAGGATAGTGTTAAAAGCAGAGCTAAAATCCACAAACAGCAGCCTCACATAATTCCCCGGCTGCTCCAGATGGGACAGAGCAGCATGGAGAGTGGTGGTGATAGCGTCTTCTGTGGATCTATTTGCCCTGTATGCAAACTGGTAGTTGTCAAAAGTTGATGGAAGACAGGAAATAATGTGACGGCGCACCAGTTTCTCAAAACACTTCATGATGATTGGAGTCAGTGCAACTGGTCTGTAGTCATTCAAACTACTGATTGTGGGTTTTTTAGGCAGAGGAACAATAGTTGACGACTTCAGGCAGGGTGGGACAATAGACTGGTGTAAGGACTTGTTGAAGATCTTAGTAAAGACCCTCGCCAGCTGATCCGCACAGCCCTTCAACACCTTTCCAGTGATGCCATCAGGTCCAGCAGCCTTCCTCGGATTCACCATCCTCAATACCTGTCTCACCTCGTGCTCCTCTACAGTGAATGAGGGGCCCCTATGGGCTGGTGGCTGTAATACCGGCGTCTCAGGTGGCTCCTTCTCGAAGCGAGCAAAGAAGAGGTTAAGCTCCTCCGCCAGCAAAGGGTCACCGTCGACAGCACCAAGGTTAGGTTTGTAGTTGGTAATATGCTGAATCCCCTGCCACATCTGTCTTGTGTTGTTGCTCCTTAAATTATCCTCAATCCTCTGCCTATAATCCAGTTTTGCCCGTCGAATACCCCTCTTCAAGTTTGCTCTTGCCACACTGTAAAGCTGCACCTCGCCCGACCTGAAAGCCCTGTTCCTTTCCCGCAACAGGCACTGGACCTCTCTATTCATCCAGGGTTTCTGATTGGGGTAAAACCGGATGGATTTATTTACTGTGACAGTGTCTGTGCAGTGATTGATATAGCACAGAACTGCCGCCGTGTGCTCCTCCAGGTCTGAACGATCGAAAATATCCCAATTGGTTCTCTCAAAACAGTCCTGCAGCTGGTGAATAGCACCTTCAGGCCAGATTTTAACAGTCCTTGATATTGTGGGAGCCCGTTTCCTGAGTGGGATATATGCTGGTACCAGGAACAGAGACATATGGTCGGACTGGCCCAAATGTGGCAGCTGTAAAGCCCTATAGCCGTGATTTACATTCGAATAAACTTTATCCAGTGTCTTGTCCCCTCTTGTGGGACATTTCACATGCTGATAGAGCGTTGGGAGCACTGTTTTAAGTTCAACATGGTTGAAGTCTCCCGCAATGATGTGCACAGCTTCAGGATACTTGTCTTGCTGGCTGCTGATAAGGCTCTGCAGGCATCCCAAAGCCAAGTTGGCATTGGCATCTGGTGGCACGTACACACCAGTTAGCATAACAGCTGTGAACTCCCTAGGGAGATAGGCTGGTCTACATTTAACAGCCACATATTCCAAATCCGGTGAACAGTGACTGCCCACAGTCTTAGAATTATTGGACCAGCATTTGTTCACATATACACACAGCCCCCCTCCTTTGGTTTTTCCGAAGTCCATGCCTCGGTCATGACGATGTACCACACAGCCTTCCAACTGAATAGCTATGTCTGGTATGGACGGTTGAAGCCATGTCTCAATGACAAATAAAACGCAGCAATCTTTTACAAGGCTGTTCTTTGCTGCCTGCAGCCTCAATTCATCCATCTTGTTGGCAAGAGATCTCACATTAGCAAGAAATATGCTAGGGAGTGGTGGTTTAGATGGACTCCTCTGCAATCTTACCAGGACGCCGGCCCGACAACCCCTCCTTTGCCTCCTGTCTCTACGCCGCCTTCGCCTCCTCCCTGGAGGCATAGTAATCCATGGAGAGCCCGGTGGCCTGGCTACTCCCACAGGAACGGTATCTGGGCGAAAATAATCAGCTCTTACAGCTTGTTCACACTGTAACCCGACCTTCAGAAGTTCCTGCCTGCTGTAAATCTTTCTTGCCCGGCCAGACATACTCAGAACAAGTAAAAATAATAAAAACAAAAACAAAACGCTGAAAAACAAAGGGAGAGCACTAAGCCGCAGCGTCTATGCGCGCCGCCATCTTGGACTGTGAAGTATTTTATCAAGTGACATGTAAGACACTCAGAATAGTTTCAGATGAAACTGTACCAAATGACAGTCTATGGCTTTGGCTAAAGTGTCTGATGGACTTAATGTACCAGACAAGACTCAACACTGGCACGCACAGTGCCACCCGCATCCCTAAGGCTCATTGTTGTTGTTGTTTAGTCGTTTAGTTGTGTCCGACTCTTCATGACCCCCTGGACCAGAGCACGCCAGGCACTCCTGTCTTCCACTGCCTCCCGCAGTATGGTCAGACTCATGTTTGTAGCTTCGAGAACACTGTCCAACCATCTCGTCCTCTGTCGTCCCCTTCTCCTTGTGCCCTCCATCTTTCCCAGCATCAGGGTATTTTCCAGGGAGTCTTCTCTTTTCATGAGGTGGCCAAAGTATTGGAGCCTCAGCTTCACGATTTGTCCTTCCAGTGAGCCCTCCAGGGCTGATTTCCTTCAGAATGGATCAGTTTGATCTTCTTGCAGCTAAGGCTCATTACCGTATCTTTAATCGTGAATTTGCTTGTTGTTGATAATATTAGAATATGGAAAATATTTTCTGAGACAACTGAAGTCTACAAGATAGGGCTGTGGTCTAAACCACAGAGCCTAGGGCTTGATGATCAGAGGGTCGGCGATTTGAATCCCCGCGATGGGGTGAGCTCCCGTTGCTCGGTCCCTGCTCCTGCCAACCTAGCAGTTCGAAAGCACCTCAAAGTGCAAGTAAATAAATAGGTACCACTCCGGCGGGAGGGTAAACGGCGTTTCCGTGCACTGCTCTGGTTCGCTAGAAGCAGCTTAGTCATGCGGGCCACATGACCCGGAAGCTGTATGCCAGCTCCCTTGGCCAATAAAGTGAGATGAGCACCGCAACTCCAGAGTCGTCTGTGATTGGACCTAACAGTCAGGGGTCCCTTTACCTTTACCTAATTAAGTTTAAGCAATGCTAAACTTATATCCTTTTCAGATGTTTTCTAAAGATCAGTTTCATTTGTTGTGAGACACTAGTGTTGCATGCAGTATTAGGTTGGGGAGAAAAAAGGGGGAAAGAGGAGGAACCTAGGTAGTGGGAAATGGGGCATACATTTTTAAAATATACAAAAGCATAACTGTGGCTCCATTGTCTTAAGCAACCTGAAAACCAGTCCTTCCCTACATTGTGGTGTTCTTTTGCTTAAAGTGAAAAGCAGCTACTTATAACCAGAAAACCACCAAGGAAACATCTTCAACCTGAGTTACAAGCACAGGGCAGCAAACAACAGCAAACACCTATCTTAGCAGAATTTTCATAACATCTAATAACATTTGGAGAAGAAATTAGAAATAAGAGCCCCAGTTACAGTACAAATGACCTGGTGGTTATTCGACTAGTTCAAAAGATGGCCAATCACTTTTCAACAGTAAATGAATCAGAACTCATCAATTCCCCATATATTGCAGTGTTCTTGCTTCAGCAGAAATAGCCTTGGGAGACAGAAATAAAGCAATTCAATCAGGTAAAGAGGAAGCAGAAAAGCATGCTCACCACAGGACTTGCACGAGCAGAACTAGCTCTAGAAGAAGCTCGAGATCCTGAGCCGAGGTAGCAACTGTACTCCGAGGGCTGCCCACAAATACCCCAAAAGATTGCATCAAACAGAGATGAGAAAAAAGAAGCATTAGGATAGTGGAAATCAGACAGATTTGCTAGCATTTCTCATAAGTTAAGAGCAGGATAGCATATGGCTACAGAAAGGCAGAGTAGATGTCCCCATGAAGGAAGTTAATAAACCAATGTAAAATAGATTCATTTAAAAAAACTGAAGCAAAATATTTCTGTAGAATTACATACTACCAGCCAAAATCTATGAGTCATTGCCCGTGTAGTCTAGTGGCAGGTAAGTTTGTAGATATGTGACAGTTGGTGCACTCACACCAGAGTTAAGATTACATTCCAGTCTAGTCCAATAATCGTTGGAACATTTTGCATATTTTACCTAGAGAAACAGTAACTTCAGAAACTACCTTTAAGATTGCGTGCTCATATTAAATCTGCTTCAAATAACCAAATTATGCTCTTGTTACCTCTCAGGTGGACAATGATGATACAAATTAGGGTATGAAATTTATCAACACTTTTGCCACTAGCTCCAAAATTCAAGAGTTATTTCACATAAACTCAAGGCTTTCTATGTGCCCAGTGGGATTTCTCAACCTAAACAGTCTCCCTCCCCATACCTTATTACAAACTGCTCATGAAACTACTTTCAAAAATAATTTACTAACCGGCATCTGGGGAGTCAGAATCTGTGCTAACATTGTCAATGAAATGTTACCTGGGGTATATTTATTTGTTAACACTTTTATCCTGCCCTTGCTTGCAAGAATTCAGGAAAATATACGTGTTCTCCTACTTTATCCTCTCAGCAACCCTGTGAGGTAGGGTAGGCTGAATTCACAATAATGAATACCAGTGCAACAGAAGTGGTATCCACAACGTGGGCAGCAGAACAGAACTGTGTAAATCTACCCCCAAAACAATTATAATTTATGAGCTGTAGAATAAGAATGAGGGTCTTTGCAGATTCACTTAAAGTCTGAACCCAGTGCATAAGCATTAGCAGCACTGACTGGATTTATTCTAATGGCTGATTAAACTATACTGAAAATAGAGATTGGTAATCAAGGTTACTTTAAAAGTGGGGTACTTTGTGGGATCATAATATCACTTCCCATAAGATCAGTTGCCAAAAACATTAATGCACTGCACACACATTACATTCCCTATGTATCTTGTGTAATTTAAGAGGACATTTAATGTGAAATATCCCTCACCTTCTGAAATCCACTATGAATTTCATCTCACAGAATGAGACACACACAGAGAAGACATATTGTTGAAACCAATCCAGAACCTTGCTCATCTTTAAGAAGCATTTAATATGATCCAGTGATAATCAATGATAATCCAATCAGAAACTGCCTAAGCATTGATTAGTGAAAGTCCAATATCGTTCAGCTAGAAGCTGGATGACCATACTGACATTCATTGAACAATATTCCACAATTATGCATACCATGAGAAAATTAACTCAGAACATGAGAGAGATAATTTCAACAGTATTTCATTTTTAATTAGTATTTTTAAAAAACAAAAACCAAACTGGTAAGTGAAAATTAGCAATGGAAAATCCACAACTTCTGCTAATCATTAGTAGAAAGTGTGAGAAAAATAGGATTTAACATTCCACCAAGTATAGTACTGCAAAAGACGTCTGGTCATTTAAGCATCACAATAAAAAATGATTTGTACTTCCAGAGACACTGCAGAGAAGGGAAGTATAGTAGGAGGAAGAGGCTCTCATCTGGGGTGTGATTCAAGGTTTCGCATCTTGCCTATGGAATGATCCCCCTCCTTCTCCCACTGTTTTCCTGAGCCCACAGAGAGCCAATTTCAAGGGGAGGAAGGAGGAAGGAGGAGGAGGAAGGAAGGAAGCCCAGCTGCACACATGGAATTCCCTGTGCAGGGTTTCCACTGACTGGGCTTGTTAGCTGAATCCCACCTCTGGCCTTGATCTACATTTAAAATATTGTTGTTTTTATTTAAAGATGATAAATTGCAATTCAGATTTAAATAAAATAGTTCACATTGCCTGTATTCCTGTGATTCTCCAAATGTACTTACACACAATTGTTAACTATTCCTACTTCCATTAAACCAAAGTTTGTTATATCCATGCTGGCGAACTGTGGTTTAAGCGAGTTCCTCAAACCAATATTGCAAACTACAATTTGATCCTGGCTTGCGGTTCTAGTTTGGAGCACTTGCTCAAGCCACAGTTTCTAGTTTAGGAATAATAGCAACATAACTTCATTCACTCTAGATGGAGTAAAACAGGAAGCAATGATTAAAGCCCCACATATGAGGGGAGCAAGGAGTGTCTAAAGCAGTTCAGCCGACTTTCACAAAACCTGCAGGCTGCAGTACATTCTCCTGCACTCTTCTAACTGAATACCAAGGGGAACTGAACACTGTTGAACACTGCCGACTGATACCACTCTGACTTATTTTTCCTCTGTATAAATAAACAGGTTTAACAGCCTTGCTGCAAAACATAGTTTGGAGCAGTGGTGCCAAACAGTTTTGGGCACTGCCCCCTTGGTTCCATAAACTCAACCCCAGTGCCCTCTAGCTGACCGTATAAAAAGTATTATTCAGAATAGTGGTTTGCATAATTCACAAGGAAAGTTATGACACAACAGCATTCAAAACAGTAGCAATTAATTGCACACTTCAATTATGGTTGCCATATTTTAAAGAGCAATATGTCCTCTTTTCCCAGGAAACATCCTCTTTTTCATGGGTAGAGTTGTCATAGTGATCCAGTTAAAAGTAGAGGTCATCAAATGTGTCCTCTTTTTTGCTCTTCAAAATATGGCAACCCATCAAAATTCAATTAAAACCATTTAGTTCAATTAATTCTACAAAACTGTTGAATGTGACCTGATGCCAGCTTTTCAAAATCTGATACTCATTTGCACCTCCAGTGCTTCCCTGCCACCCACTTGCCTCTAAGCACTCCCCTAGGTAATCCCACTGATTTAAGGACTATCAATATATTTTGGGAATGATTTGTGTTCTCATGTACCGTATTGGCCCGAATATAAGTGGCACCTGCAAATAAGCCGCACCTTTAAAATTCAAGGGGGAAAAGGAAAAAGTACAATACCAGAATAGAAGCCTTAAAATTCCACAGGCACTCACACCCGTAAATGGCAAATGTAGAAGAAAATCCTATGGGTACTAGAGAGGACCCGCAAGTGGGTGAAACACCTGTTCATAGCACTGTAAATGCAGATAACAAATCAATACAGTGGGACCTCAGTTGTCAGTCTTAATGCATTTTGGAAGCCCATTCGGCTTCTGAAACATTCAACAACCAAGGCTCAATGGGGCAGTCAAAGAGAAATGTGATCCAAGGGAAAAGGGAGAGAGGAGGCTGAGGAGGGGTGGTCCCCCAAATCTCTCGTGGGCGGGGGGGGGAGTGGCTGAGATCCGGGCTCACCCCACCTCACCTCACGAAGGGGACGAGTCTTCGAAGGCAGGGAGGGGAAGGAAGGGCGCACCTCCGTGCACCTCCATGGAAAGAGATGGGGCAGAGCCATGATTCTGCTTCCAAAAGCTGGGAGCCTCCCTCTTGAATTCCAGGCTGGGCTTTTGGGCTCCTGCTCTGCCCCCCTAAGGAGACAGAGGGAGGCAGGGATCCGGATTGTGGAAACTCACGTCCAAAAACAACCTACGGGGGCGTGGAAGGAAGATTGAGAGGAGATCCCATCTTACCCCCTGCCCCCACCCTGTCCTAAAAACAGAAATGGTTGGTGCGCAAAAGCGCATTTTGGTAAGGTTGCGAATTTAAGCTGCACTTTAACTTTTCACGGTTGGAATTTGGAAAAGAAGTGTGGCTTATATTCAGGCCAATACGGTAGCTGCCTTGTTTGATGCTTTCTGGGTGTCCCATAATCATATTATAAAGTTGTTGTGTTCTAGGTTATGAATCAAGAACCACTAGGGGTTGTTTCTTTTTGTTTTCCAATGTGTTTCCTACTAATAATAATAAAAAATGGTGTGGCACAAGCAATTTTTTATTCTGAAAGTGTGGCCCAGAGAAAAAAGTTTGAGAACCACTGCTTTAGACAAAAGGATCCTTGACAGAAATTAGCATCAGGGTCAAGTCCTCCTCCCTCTACTCATCTCCTTTGTGTGCCTGTTTCAACATTTTAGTCCTGTTTGTTTAAACCAGAGTTATGAACAAAAAAAAGGGGGGGACTCTAGTTTTAAAAGACAAAGACTTGGGAAGCATCAAATGTCTTTTGGAAAACTGTTTATCTGTCTTAATTTTATTGTTATACACTGCAATGACATTTGTTAATGCTTATCAAAGTGTGGAAGTCAGGTATGGGGTAAGAGAGAAGTATGTGGGCCAAACACTCATTCTCAGCTTACTGAACCAGGCCTGTTATATCTGAAAGGGCTCGTTGTATCTTATGAGCACCATTTGACACACAAGGAACAGTATTTAGATCTAAACAGGAAGTACCTATTATTTCAGGTAGTTACAGAAAGTGGTCTTTTTAGAAAACATTGCAGGCAACCAGTGCTACACAAGCTACTACAACAGAACATGTTTTAGTACAAAACAAACGAGGCCAGCACAAAAATGTGGAAACCATCTTACAGGACGTGAACTAGAGGCACTATACCGACGATTCCCACTGTTAAAGTTCTCATCATATAGAGATGCCTACAATTAAAAAACAGAGTCAGAACAGTATTGGTAGATTTGGGAGGTTCAAAATACAGCAAGGTGCAAAATAAAAGAGACAAAGGAAATGGAAAGGAAGAAACAAAATTAATGTCAATATCTCCTACAGTGTAGTGCAAGCTGCATGCAAGGGAAGGATGCGGAAACCCCCCTGCAAACTAGTCCGAATGCATGCAGAATTAAAGTGAGGGAGCCCACTCTTCACAACAGGAATATTGCTGGGCACCTTATGCTCCAGCTGCGTCTCTTCTAAACTCAGTACCCTGTAGGTATTGCACAACGATTCCTAAATGAATGGAAATCCTTTTACACAATTTCAAGTTTGAAACAGTTTCAGAGGGAAAGAAACAAAGATTGCTTGGCTCGCTGGTAGATTCCTGCATAAAACTGAATAGAAGGCAGAAGAGGTCAGGTTGGAGGCAGCAGGAAGAGCAAATAAAGGTACCATGAGGGGATGGAAGCAGGAATATGGTCTTGAACACAACCTGAACTGAGGAGCCTAAGCTGAGTGGTAGCTAGGCCTATTGAGGTTGCCTTACCGCAATATTTGCAGACTGGCTCCTTTCAACTCATATATTCAAAACAGGATCATTGTCAGTGTTGATTATTTATTTTTACTGATTCAAAGCCTAAGGGCTTTGTGTGGGCAGCAACATGTTTAAATAGGCTTCTGTACCAAAAGACTTAAGGATACACATACACGCACGCGCTCGCTCTCTCTCTCTCTCTCTCCTCCTTCAAGTAACTGCCTTCTCAGCTCCCAATTGTGGTGAGAATAAATTAAGAGTGTGGAAATTACAAGCTCCATCCATTAAAAAAAAACAGTGACAGGTAATCATAATGCAGGAATGAATGAATGAACACAGTACTATGAGCAGCAACACTGCACTACAACTTAGAGAGTTTGGCTTTCCTTGCAGGGTACCCAGTGATCAGTTTCTGTGCCTATCAAACTTCTTTAATAACATCAGGAGCAAGTTACTAGAAACGTTATGGCCGCTGAATTAACCTTAAACACAGTGCTTCCCCCCCAAAGAAAAATAAGTGCCAGAACTCATCATGAAGTTGTTACAATAAGTTGCTGGGTAAGTTGGGGCAGATGCTGGTTTGGCAACAGCTGCATTCACTGCCCAGGGAGGTGCTAAAAACTAAGGCAAGCTGTTTCCCTAGCTGGTTCAAGGATCATCCCATCAAAGAAATGTGCCCTCACCTCCCTGTGTCTCTTAGATTCAGGCATCCACTAGACCAGCTTGGAAGGGCCCTTGTGCAAATGGGCAATGGTAGAGGCCTGCTTGGAGAGCTCAAAGCCCACCGCCACTCCGTGGGAGACATATCGAAGAAAAGGAAATACAAATTGGCCCCAGCTCATAGCACGGCTAGGAGCAGCTAGGAGCGAGGTGGAGTCATAGTCTTCTATAAAGCGTAGACTTGCATATGCTGGCCAGTTTCTGTCTTGACTTGAAATGTTCATTTGGGCTTCTCAGAAGTATGTAAAGACAAGAAGCGGGCAGGGGGAGTGCCGACCCACAATGGTGCACACCTGAGAGGTGCCAGAACTGTGCTCCAGCTGAACACCCCCCCACACACTGCTTAAACATTAAACTTTGTAGATGCCTCATAGATTTGTAAAGTTTACAGATACCAGCCGTTTGATTTCAATGCCAGCTTTCAGAACCATTATCCTATTTTCAGCCTACAGTTTTTCCACGACTGCTCTATTTCACAAATGGGCAGAAGACCTAAACTGCTTTGGACATGGCAGTATTGAAAGTAGCGAGTTGTTCCAGGGCAGCCAATTCCATATGGATAAAGACAATAGTTCTGAAGCAAACAAAGAATGCTGCCTTAAAAAAAAAAGTGTGTGAGAGTCCTAGCAGGCATTACCTGAGAAGAGTCGTGTGTGTGTGTGTGCGCGCGCGCGCGCGGTGGGAATGACCCCAAAATAACACCTGCCACAATCTTCTGCTCCATGAGTTGCAGGTATTGTTAGTAAATGAGGAGTTAGTCACTTAACCTAATCAATTAGACGTTATAGTACTAGTTAAGTATTATTTCTCTTTTGTGACTTGTAATTTAAATAGAACAACTTCATTTAATTATTGAAATAGCTTGAATATTTCAGCCTGTTTGTAGTAAATTTTGCTAAATTTGACTGCTTGGTTACATAATTTTAGTATTTGATTTGCCTTTAGGGTAAATTTACATACCATATTCAAAGAGTGAGCTAAGCTCACTGCTGTCATCATTCCTTCACTGTTTGCTGATTTATTGCCAAGATTCCTTGGTATTATGCTGAACTGGTGCCCTTTTATGACGCGTAAATGCAATAGGAGTTGTCTTGAGGCATTTGGAAGTATCAGGATAGGCAAAGGGATAATGCCATTGAAATGACTAATATTTAATTGCTCAGAAATACTAGGTTCAAAACTGCAAAACTGTGAATTGCAGATGTTTCCCCATATTTGTTTTAAATGAATTCTTGCTCATGATCTGAGAAGCCAGTTTCTGGGCTTTTGTTCATGGCCCCCTCCTTCCTGCACCAGAGAAAAGGCTGCACTTTTCTAGGAGAAAATAAGTGATGGCAGAGGGCTGCTCCAAAACTGGTCTGCACCCATTCATACATTATGGAAATAATCAAGTCTGCCCATTCAAATTAGCTATAAAAGTGATAACATAAAAACCTATCTTAAGCTTTAGCAAGGAAAATTAAAATGTTTGTGCATGTTCAAATAAAATAAATAAATAAATAAAATAAAATAAAAAAAATGTTTCTGGCCACGGCCTTCATAGTTAATATGAACACACAGAAAATTACTGTGTGGTAGATGACACTTTAAATTCCAAACATTACACTCTAATGTAACTCTCTTAAAAACTTTCCTATCACAGTGGTACCTCGGGTTAAGTACTTAATTCGTTCCGGAGGTCCGTTCTTAACCCGAAACTGTTCTTAACCTGAAGCACCACTTTTAGCTAATGGGGCCTCCTGCTGCTGCCACGCCGCCGGAGCACGATTTCTGTTCTCATCCTGAAGCAAAGTTCTTAACCTGAAGCACTATTTCTGGGTTAGTGGAGTCTGTAACCTGAAGCGTATGTAACCTGAAGCGTACGTAACCCAAGGTACCACTGTATACGTAAATATGTTTGACAAATTACCTTGTGTTTAAATTAGGTCTGCCATAGCTTGAAGAGCGAAAAAAGGACAACCCCTGTTGTTGCCAGTCCAATCTGGGGAAAGAGGCACATGGGCGCACAGGGCTGTCGCCGCACCTGTGTGCCTCTTTCCCCAGCTCGGGCTGGCAGTGGCCGCGGCATACAGAGCAGCCCGCGCCCAAACCTGAGCTGTCGGCACCAGAGCCACCCACACCCAAGCCTGCACCACCCAAGCCAAAAAGCCAATTAAATATATTTTAAAAACCCAGAGAACCCTGAAAATTTACTTTAAAATGTAAAAATCTCCTCGGATGGGCACGTTGGCCCACTAAAGAGGACATATCTGGGATTTCCCAGACGTATGGCAACCCTAGCTAAAATTGTAGCGCAAAGGAACAGCAGAAGTGGCAGGGAAGTACCATTTTTGCGGAGAGGTGGTGGAAGTAGAAGCTAACATACTATGTGGAATATTGAGGGGGATCCGCACCCTCCTTGAAAAAATTTTGGGGAAGCCCTCAGCCCACTGTCCTCCCCCATGGCACCCCTGGTTAGGAACTAGGGGATTTTTCCCCAATGCATTTTCCAAAATTTAATACATACATTTTTCAATTCTCTTCATCTCATTTCTCCAGACTTCCCTATCCATCCCTCTATGGCTTTCTGCTTGGTCCTTGTTACACTTCATATCCATTTGATTTTATCCTAAGTGTTATTTACTGCTGCTCATGTATCTATCCCTACTTGGATATTTTTTCCTGGCTGTTGTACCTCTTTAAATATTCTCCAAACTATTTCCACTTTTGCCTCACCAATCTCTCATCATGATTCCTTATCATTAGGATTTAACATTCCGCCGAGTGTAGTACTGCAAAAAAAGGTCTGGTCATAAAACATTACAGTCAAACATGATTTGAACTGCCACAGAGACACTGCATGGAAGGGACAAATATAGCAGGAGGAAGAGGGTCTAATCTGGGGTGTGCTTCAAGGTTTTGCAGCTTGCCTATGGAATGACCCCCCATCCCAACAATTTCAGTCTTTTTTTCTTTAAATGCAATAGCTATGATGTTGTCTCTTTTTTCTTTTTTTAACGTTACATTGTAATGTACCACCCAGCAGCTGGAAAACAGGCACAATTAGCAGACGGAAATATTGTTAGCAGTTTCACAAGCAGCAACCGCAGGATTCTAGTGGGAGGGAAAGGGAAGATGAGCAGAACAGAGCTGACAGACACACCAAAGGCAAATGTGCATTCCATTCATAGAGATCACATGCTCAATGCACAGCACAAGTGACATGAACTGCAACAAGAAGATGTTTCTAAGACGTAACAGAACATGGTCAACATATGTGACATATGAAACAGATTCTACCACAAAGGGAGAGCAAGAACCAACCCTGTAGCTTCTGGCTTCACTGTACAACAAGGAGGGCTGAGAACGACAAGGAACACAATCTGCTTTTAACGCACTTAGAAAATGAAGGGAGAAGGGAAATCTACTGCTTGTTTGCTGTGGAATTCCTTGTGCTGCTGTCAGTTACTACAATATATATGCTGTAGTGCAAGGTAAATCAGAACATGGTAGAGGTTGCCTTTCTGCTTCAATGGTCAAAAAGTCAAAGCCAAGTAAGAGTTAGATGGCAAGGTGAGCAACCTTATGCATATTACATACAGGAAGGGAGGATACTATTGCAAAAGCACAACACAATAATTGGGATGCAGACATTAATCACAGAGCATGAATTAAAACATCTAGGTACAAGAGACAAAAACAGCTTCGATACTCCGGCTTCTGTCTCAGCTACAATACTGTAATGGCAAAGGAAGCTACCTTGACAACAAACATAAGAGGTAAACACATCAACTTATTGGGACACAGCTTTGAAAAATAATGGAACATTTCTAAGTGATGCAAATCTATATTTCTGGAGGGGGGAAAAGTACACTGAACTATTAAGAAAGTAGACTATCAAAACTAGCTATAAACCACCATGCAAAAGTAGCTTAATTAGAAAATTGGAGGAGACATTTTCGTAAAAGGCAAACATGTAGAAGTATCTCATAGAATATACAAAATTGTAGGGGCGGGGACACACACACTCTCACACACTACATGCAGGAAGGAAAAAACCAGAACTCTGACCAGGAAAAATACATGTTCGTTTCTGCATGCAAATTAAGCAAATTCAACCCCAGTGAAGGCTGTAAGGCTTTTAAATCAGTGATTTCTTTTTTTGGGGGGGGTATTGCAGGAATTTTTAAATCTATTCTATACACTGTACAATCTATTTTTTACTGATAAAATGCAGGTAGAATTAAAACATTTATCTCTTACTTCCCTCAGTGGCTTTCAGAATTGCTAATGACTAAATGATTAAAAATAAATAAATGATTCAAGACAAAGGTAGGACAGAGTCTTATGCTGTCTGGAAACCAGAATTCTATTTTACCTTCTTCAAGCAGAAGTGGAAATAAAGATTTAAAAGGAAAACCAAGACGGCGGAGGGCCTTCTTGGTAGTGGCACCCTCCCCTGTGAAATGCCCTCTTATCAGATGTCAATGAGGTAAAGAATTACACAACTTTTAGAAGACATGTGAAGGCACTCATGTATCAGGAGCTTTTTAACGCTTGATGTTTTTTATTATGTTTTAGATATGCCATAAGCAACCCAGAATGACTGGGGAAACCTAGCCAGATGGGCAGGGTATAAATATAATAATAATAATAATACAACTAACCTTGAGAATATTGGATGGAGGTAAACAAAAGTATATGGAATCACTCATTTATTATAGCCTCTTAAATTAACAAACTGAGGTTATACTGCCCAGGGGTAACTCAAATGTTCAACAAAAATGGCAGGGAGGAAAACTGACAGACCCGGTTTCCATTTTGGGAAGAAGGTTGGGATTTGGAAGGAAAACCACTGCAAGGAAGACTAAGGTCAGAGTAGCAGGAAGCCTGCATAAATATAAAAGGTTTTAAAAACAAGAATGAAAAAGATGTCATTTATTCCAAATCAGAGTCCTCAGTGTATATACTATCTGCTGTACCCAGACTGTGGGATCAGAAAGCATTTCGAATACCATGTTGCCCAAAACAATATTCTTGTGGAGTGAATAACTATCATTCTGTTGCATAAGGTGTCTATTTCAGAAAAGAAAGATGCATATGTTTTAAATGCTGTTCCATGTAAAAGAATAACAAAAGATTTTATCTACTCTAGTTTTCAGTACAGGGAACACCTATAATTTACTTTATTATCCTCTCTCTTTGAGCTCTTTGAGCACCTAGTTCATTTCAAGATGCAATTCTGAAACATAAAGAATGCAGGAAGATATTTAAACTATTGCTTATTAGCAAGTTATTTCTATTTAGACAAAAACCATGCAACCAGGAGTTCAGTAATATAGGCATTATGGGTACTCACCAATTTTCCTCTAAAAAATAGCCTTGCCTTTTCCAGGCATTGAGTCGTTCCTATCTTTCTAGCTATGAAACAGAACTAGACTGGTAAGAAAAGAGGCTTGCCTCCACTACCTGAACACTCCTTTAAGTAGGTAGGACAAACCAGAATATTAGGATGAGTGACATACCCATTGCAGCTGAGAGAAGAAAAGTCATCCCAGCCTTGTTTGAAGAGTACACATCCATCTTTTCTTAGTTTTATTTTAGGAAGCAATATGCCAATGGCAGAATGGATCTCAAAAGGTTCAGAAGTCAGAATAAACACTGAATTAATTGGCAAACCTCCAAAGATATAATATATTCACTTTGGCCTATAAAGTATTCTTGTTTCTCCTATCATTCCATAGAAACAATGGTATTAACCCTTTCTGTTTTAGATAAAGGATACCCTGCTCACACCCAATGGTGGATCAATTGATATGCAAAGTTTATACTTGCTTGATATAAGGCAGTCTTCCCCAAACTGGGGCCCTTCAGATGTTTTGGACTAAAGCTCCCATCAGCCCCAGTCAACATAACCAATGGTCAAGGAAGATTGGAGGGGGAGACCTCCAGGTTGGGAAGGTTGGTGCAAGGGGTGGAAGTCAGTTAAGGGGTCATTGTTCAGAACTAATTTCCTGAAATACTATTTCCTATGCATTCCTTCAGAACAATCTTCCGAGAGTGGATAGGGTACAAATTCATTTATTTAAACTAAACTTTCCCCCCAAATTAGGTCTATTTCATTTTGAGATTCCTGCATTGCAGGGGCTTGAACTAGATGGCCCTTACGGTCCCTTCCAACTCTCTGATTCTGTGATTCACATAGCAACTTGGCTTCCCTTTTCTGATTCTTGGTTATATTATTATTCCATATTTGAATCAAATACAGCAATTCTAAGTTATTGCTCCAACTCAGTGGCGTAATGTGGGGGTGTAGGGGGGGCCGGCGGCACCGGGCGCAACATCTGGGGGTTAGGGTTAGGGGGCGCAAATCCACGGGTTAGGGGGCACAAATTACTTGCCTTGCCCCGGGTACTGACAACCCACGCTATGCCACTGCTCCAACTATTATTATCTGTATCATGTATACGTGTACTTGGCCTAGTTAGAGAAGCTTCAATAAACAGTCTTCTTCCACATCGTATTACAGTAACTCTGGTAGGGCTAGTTGACAAAACTGGATGTGATCCATCTCACATCTTAAAAGGCTTGATGATTTTATGGCAGAGAACAGTATTAAACATTCCACCATCGTTTATCTCAACTTTAAAGATGAAACAAATTTTCCCCCAGGAGCATGTACCTGATCACTTGATGCCAACAGGTTTCTCACCCATAAGTAGTAGTAGTAGTAATAATTTATTATTTATACCCCACCCAATGAGTGGCTAACTTAAAGTATTTTTAATATACTGTGTTGGCAAGAAGTCTCTCATGAAGGACGGGGGGGGAACCATCCAGTCTTCACGTGTGACTTCTCTGTATGCTACTTTTCTTCCACACTGTAGAATTGCTCCTCCTAAGCTAGAATAATTTTTATGCAATATTGCATGGTACCAGGCCGACAATGAGTGACGCAAGATTGTCAAAGCTTGTTTTGCTTCTACAAAACCAGCCCAACTACACTGCGCATTCCAGCTGAAGTATACACCTTCTTACAGTCAGAGTGATCACATTAACAATTGCAGTGCTTCCTTAAATATTGTTGTGTGTGTGTAAAACAGATTTATAATCGTCTCCTCTTTGAATCAGTATCAAAGATTATTACTTACTACTAATCACATCTTACATTTGTTTGGCTGGATTCTGAATTCATTTGCGCTCTTCGAAGTATTATGATTCCCCCATAGCTATTTCTTTGCTTTGTTTGATCTTACTTTTTCATTCTTTTTTGTCCTCGGGGTATATAGACCTACCCAACTTGGTTGACTGCTTCATGCAACTGACAAAGTGGGGTTTGACAAATGGAAGCTTTTGCCACCATACATCTGTTGTACCTTACAAGCTAACAAGACTTCGTTGTTTTTGCATATTCTTAGTACTGTACAAGTTATCACCAAAGAATAAGGATGGTACATTAAGAAGCCTGCCTAATTATTGCTTTCATAACAAACAAAATGTAAGAATTAAAAAAATCTACTAACCCTACTAGATTTTCTACTCTGGGATGAACCATACATATCTTCTTCGTAACCATTTGTCTGTCGTAAGAGGGAAGGGGAGGGAGAGACAGAGAGAAAGGGGAGTAAAGAACTAAAACAGCCATATGAAATTCATTTAGAAGTAGCATGATAGAATTTGTCTATAAGAACACTAAACCAAACTTGAGAAGGAAGAAAGATCCAGCCTAGGCTACCAGAAATTCAGAGTCACACCTCACAGGAAGATGCTAAAAACAACAACAGCTTCTCATAATTCCTGTAAATCGGATAATTTTTTAGTTATGCATCTATTTTAACAAAGGCAATATAATATCAAAGAATACAGAAAATTATTAATTTAATGTTGTTGTTTACTAGGGAGAATAGAAAAGAGTGAAGCAAGCAGAACACATGCATCTCTATTCACTGTTACAGACTTTGACATCATCTATTCAGTATCCCTCTAATAAACAAATTGTGTGACCATAATTCAATGTGCCCACCACAATTGTAGTAAACTCTTTTTATTTGATCATAGTTATTCCCATTGGTAATAAACCTCTATATGAACTATATGAACTATGAACATTGCACAAAATGATTTGGTCATATACACTAATTACATTTTATCTTGCCCTTCCTCCAAGGAGTTCAGGGTATTATACAAAGAGATAGTGACTGAATAAAAGTCACCAGAATAAAAAAAAAATTCCTTCCAGTAGCACCTTAGAGACCAACTAAGTTTGTTATTGTTATTGGTATGAGCTTTCATGTGCATGCACACTTCTTCAGATACACAAAAGCTCATACCAATAACAAACTTAGTTGGTCTCTAAGGTGCTACTGGAAGGAATTTTTTTATTTTGTTTCGACTACGGCAGACCAACACGGCTACCTACCTGTAACAAATAGTCACCAAGTAAGCATTATAGCTGAGTCGACATTTGAACACAGGTCTTCCTAATCTTAGGACAAGCACCTTAGTTACTACACAGCACTGACTGTATGGGGTCTTTTGGAAGGGGACTTTTTCAAATTCAAACTACAATGGAGGCCCAAGATATATATTGTTCTAACAGAAAGTGATGTTTTTGAAGGAAGTACATTTATCATTCATTTGGAATATATTAATATATATTAAATAATGATTTGATCAGATATACTGCTATACCATTTTCAGTATAAAATGTCAGTTTGTATTTCTTAGTACAGAAAGTATTGATCTGATATGTCGAGATCTTTCCTATTCTAATTAATTCAAGAGGGTTCTGGCAGCTTCTCTGCGTAAGAGGAACAAGCAGAAGGTTCCTGATGTTTGGGTTCTTCCTTTAGAGAAGCTGAGTCCAGCTGGTTTAAACTGGGTCTCTTATCTCCTTCTGTAAGAGGCCAGAAGGAGCCTGGGCTTCACTTTATCTATCTAGCTATCTCCCTCCCTTCGGGTGTTCTGTACGCAGTATGCTTAGTGTTAAGGTTTAGACTTATTATAAGTTATTGTAAGTTTAAGTTAGGTCTGCTGCAACTGGATTTCTTATGGACAGTGCCAATCCCGAATGTATTGGATTTGTGACCATTATGTTAATTTGCATTCAGCAGCAGTAACGCTCTGCTGGATGAAATTCAATTGCCTCTGGTCTATTCTTTGGGAATCCTGCAACGTGTTAAAGTTTTTACTCTGCTAACTATACGTTGGAATCTGCTCTGGATCAATATTGAGTAGAATTCCATGACATTAAAAAAATGATTATTAGTATAGTTTTATTTTCACCAGCTTCATATAGAGCCGTGACCATTTTCTGGGATTAATCCATGTCAGAACTCTGGCAAATGTATTCACTTTTAAGTAGACAGTGATAATCTGCTATAAGCATAAAACAGAAATAAGTTTAATTGGTGTATGAAAAGGAGAATTGACCAGGCTTTATTTGCAGAACTAAAGCCAACATGGCGGGGTGGTTAAGCGTTAAGTGTCATTCCTGGAGTAGGAAAGGCCATATGCAAATCCCCACAGAGCTATTAGATTCATGGGGTGACCTTGAGCCAGTTAGTCTCTCCGCCTTGCCTTCTTCTCAGTGCTGTTGTGATGATAAAATACAGTGGGGAGGAAATCTGTGTATACTGCCCAGAGCTCCTGGGGTGGGGGGTGGAACAGAACTATAGCAGAGATGGAAAAATACTTTCTGCAGTTAGCCTGCACTGGCTAAAATATTGTAAATGATTTCTCTGCCTTCCACAGCAGCCTGCCTTTGCACCCAGAGTACTGTACTCAGAAAACCTACAGAGGCCTGGAACAGAGAGGAAAAATGTGTCACATCAACTCTTCTCTGTGTCACAAAGGAAACCCAGCATTTGAGCAATGCCTTAGAAATCTTGCTCCTTCGATCAGAAGATGAAATGAGCATCACCACAAACACACAAGCCCCGCCCAATGAAGTAGCACTTGCAGTAGCTAATCAGAGAAGAATGTAAGTGACAGTACTTCTAATTGTATAATCATTACCTAGCTGCAAGAAGGGAAGAAACTACTCAGCGGAGTGGGTGAAAAGCTATGCTCACTTCTCCATTCCTTAGTAGTTGCACTAAGGGGTAAGTAGTCACCCATGTTACTCGTGTTACCATTCTGCGAAACATGGGGACCTTTCAAAGCAAAATGCCAATAGATGACCACTTCTACTCAGGTATAAGTCCTATTAAATTCAAGGGGTCTTACCCCTAGGTGTATGACAAGAGCCTATTCTTCCTCCAAGCTGACAATAATATATTATAATATGAGTTGCTCTTCTCTCTCCCCATCGTCTAACAATATGGCGCCACATTTTTCCTCTCAGATTATTCTGGAAATACATGTTTTGAATATAATGCATTTCCTCAGAAACACAATGTTATTCACATATCTATAGCACATACATACTGCTAATATCACTTGTAAAATGCAGTCGTTTTTCAATCTCTCTTTTCACCTTCCATATGTTACTGTTCTCAGGGGAAGATAGAACCTTTGAATACATACTGTTTTGAAGTTCATCCTTTTGGTCCTCTCTGTCTCTAATCCAGTCTGAAGCAAGAGGAAGAATGCAGAATGAAAAGGCTTTCAATTCCCACTTCTCTCATATCCACAAATGAAATAGAAATGTGGCTCTTAGTGAAATCTTAGCATTTATGAATGCATGTACATGCTCAAAGGATTCAGGAACAATGTCACTGAGAAGATCTGCCCTTTTGCAAAACACAGGAATGCTCTCAAAAACCAGCTGATAAGAGTTCTATTATACTTGCCTACAAGGTTAATCAAACTATCTGACCAAACCACTGCAGCTAGGAAGTAAGCAAAATGTCATAGTTCTCATGCTGCAACCACCGGCAGAGGAAGAGGAGTGCAGAGGGAGCGCACCGCCCCCGGCAGCACAATCCTGGTGGGGTGCCATCGTGGCTGCCCCCCCGCCCACGCTGGGCACCAAGCCCCTGCGGACGGCACACCATGCCCCTGGGTCGCGCGCCAGTCCTGCCCCCGCCTGCTCTCCGCGCCCCCCAGTGCTGGAAGATGAAGCTCTGCCACTGGCTGCAGCAGCACAATGAATCAAGTCTGGATTGACAACAGGAGACGGGGGAAAGGAACCCCTGAGTGACGTATGTGGCCAAGTTGACTGCAAGTTACTAATCACTACTTCAGCATGATTGCAACTTTAAGCTCCAAAGATCTGAGCTACTTCAATCTCAGCTGAATGCAAAATTTGAAATCTGTCATTATACCAGCCATTAGAATCTCATCACATCTGATGACTCTCAAAATCAGGTTTTGATTCAAATTCAAACATCTGTTTGAGATTAATAATGTCAGAGAAGACTTGGGAGTTGAAACATCATTCATCTAATTTAATTACAAACCATGCTATTTGGATAATTTTGTAAGGAAAATGAAAAAGACCAACAACTTAATGCCGACAGTCTCTCTTGCTATGTAAAAGTTCCAGGCTAAAATACGGGTGGGGAATCACCCCCTATAAACACAAACGTTTGAAATTTAAATTAAAAGCTATGCATTTTTTATTCACTGTAACATCAGGCAGATACAAATAATAATAGAAAATGTGTTAGGTTTCCTAATAATGTTATACAGTGGAACCTTGGGTTGCGCAAGCGGCGAAACCCGGAAGTAACCCGAGGTACCACTGTAATCAACCAGGGAAAAGGTTGATTGTACAATAAGAGTTGCTATATAAATGATGCAAAATATAGGCCGTTACACATGCATAAGATCACATTGAAATATAATTCTCCCCCCCCCCCCATACTTAGAGAGCCTGGCAGGCCTGTGTGACTCTCACTGATGCTTACTTTAATACAGGCTCAATCAGACAAAAAATTCACAGCTTAGAATAAGGAAAGCTGGGAGACAGTGGGAAAAAGGCAATTATCAAACATCTAGGAATGGAAGAACAGAACCACCCATCTTAAGCAAATGCAGGAGACAATTCTGGCAATGTTTAGTCACTTAGTACTAACCCTTAGGCTTCCGCGGCTACCCACAGACATGCGCTCATCTTCATCTGAAGCCTACAGGGAAGCAAGTAAAGAGGATACCAGACAACCATTTAAAAAAGACGGAAATGCAACACTGAGTCAATAATCCAGGGAGAAGTTTTAATGATGAAATACAAGAAAAGGTACCAAAACACTACACAGCCTAACGTATATATGAAACATTCAGCAGGGAGGGGGAAAACCACAGCAAAATGAAATCCAAAAAAGGAGAAATGTCTAAAGCATTATTAGCTTTTTACGTTCCTTGTAGCTATCTGAAAACATTTCAGTTTATGTGCAGGAGATACATAGAAGTTAATCTATTTATTTATTTATTCATTAAATTTATATACTGCCCTTCATCTGAAGATCTCAGGGCAGTTTGCTTGATAAAAATACAGGATAAAAGAAGAAAATAAAGTTAGAACAAAAACCAGTCAAAACAAAACAACCGCCCCCCAAGAAACACCACACATTTAAAATGCCATAGAATATTAATCAGCCAGAGGCTGGTTATATAGAAATGTTTTTGCCTGCCAGCTAAAGATGTATAATGAAGGCATAGACAAACCTCCCTGGGAGAGCATTCCACAATTAGGGAGCCACTGCAGAAAAGGCCCGTTCTCATGTTGCCCCCTCCAGACCTCTCATGGAGGAGGCACATGAAGAAGGGCCTCAGATGAAGATTTTAGCGTCTGGGTCAGTTCATATGAAGAGCGATGGTCCTTATGGTATATCAGTACTAAGCCGTTTAATGCTTTATAGTTCAAAACCAACACTTTTAATTGGACCCAGGAACTAATTGGCTGCCAGTGTAGTCTGGCCAGGATCAGTGTAATATGCTCAAACCATCTTGCCCTGATGAGGAACCTGGTTGCTGAATTCTGCATCAGGTGAAGTTTCTAAACCATCTTCACTGAAGACTCTTCAGAGGCAGCCCTACGTATAACATGTTGCAGTAAGCTAACCTAGAGGTTACCAGAGCAGACAACAGAAGTTAGGTTATCCCGGGTGCACCAGCCGAAGCCGATGGAAGGCACTCTGCACCACTGAGGCCACCTGAGCATAGGCGCCAACTCTGAGGGGACCTGGGTTCTGGGGCACCCACAAAATTGTTACTGTGAGTGCCCAGCCGGTCAACCCAATGTGGTGCACATGCATGACCTCACACAGCGTGCTGAGGTCCAACGTGGCCTGTTGCACCCTCCAAAAACACATTGCAGCTGCTGGAGGGTCCAACGGGGCCTGTTGCACCATGTGACGTCATGCGTGTGATGTGTGTGATGGTGTGTGCATGTGTGCACTGGGCACCCACAATGTGGGGCGGAACCCAGCGTGCCTGCCCCTGATCCTCAAGCAACAGCAAAGGATCCAGGAGTACCTCCAAGCTACTGGTAGCATTAAGCACATTTAAGATCCATGCAGACATAACAGTGGTTAAAATGAAGAACAGGGGGAACATGTATATGAAAGAGGAATGGTGATCCCATGATCCCTGTGGATGATCCCATCTTGCTCCCAATTCATTCACTTAAACAATAATCAATGTGGGGTTCTGTTTCAGCTAAATCTGCAGAGGTGCTCCATAAATCTCCACAAAGATTAATTTTAGTCATTAATTTTTATTCATTCCTTTTAAAATGAAAGTTCTAGCACAAAGTGCAAACAATACTGACCGAGGCATTTCTTCTGGATTTACGGGTGTAACGCTCACTATCTTCCTACCAAGGCAGAAGGAAAGACAGAAGATAAAATGTAAGGGAGAAGCATGCATACAGAACTTTGAAAGAAAAATGTTAGGGTCAAGAACTCAGCACGATTGCACCTGATGATGAAAAATGGTACTCAAAGATAATTTGGAGAAAATAGCAATAGGTATTTCACCATATCTGAAATCCATTGTTGTTCCAGACTCAGAAATCTATTGTGTATATGAAATCTCATGACATAATTATTCCTTTTGCAAACCCACTTCTATTCCTTAATATGCAACTGTGAGCTAAAGAATTCTATAAGCACACATTCTAATTGTTCTGAGTTCACAGACTGAGAAGCTCGTTTCGGTACATCTGTTTCCGATAGTCTACACATGTGGGGTACACTTTAGCCTGTGCTGAGTTATAGTTATCTACATGGCCAGCAGTGATCAGCAGTGTTTAGGGGCCGGGCTAAAGCTCAGGGGCAGAGCATCCCTGGTCCCATCTCCAAGTGGGATGAAGAAAGATTCCCAGGAGACTTGCTGCCAGTCAGTGCAAATAATGCTGAGCAACATGGAGCAAAGGCAGCTTTCTATATAGCCTCCTCACATTAAGCACATAGATGTTCCAGGAAGAAATGTACGAGGATGCTTGGGCAAAGTATCAACAATATGTTAACATTTCTCATACACCTCTCTTATTAATGTTTATGTTCATTAAGATGTTTCCTAAAACTACCACCATGCAATTGTACCCATTATTCAATGGAGAGTAGTGGGAAACAGTGTGGAAGATTGATTATCGTGCTTGAGATTAAAGCACCTCCTGCTCCTGTGTGCCTGAAGGATGCCTCATGCCTCTCCCCTTTCTCACATCTCTAACAGTGATTGATAAATGGTTAGTGCATATAAGTCTGTACATGGAAACTAGAGGCTAATTGACAGGTGTCAGCAACATTCTTCAGCAATATATGACATCCCAAAGAAATGCTTTGGATTTTAAAAATGGCAGGGTGGTCTCTGAGACTTAGTACACCATATCAGTCTTCCAATTCTGAGAAATGTTTTAACAACTAGAGTTCAGGAATGAAAACACATCTTCAGATAGAGATAACAGTTATGCTACATAGTTTATTCAGTTTTAGACAAATCTGGATTCTTAGACAAAGCCTACCATCCACTGCTCGATGTCGCCAAACTTTGTATCCAGACCATAATATTTCTATGAAAGAAAGAAGGTGGAAACTTAGATGAAAAAGTAAACTACACAAGTTTATAGGCATGCCTACACCAAAGATTTTGCTTTAGTCAATAAAATACATTGATTTGGTTTGACCAAACCATTACTATAGACTTGGAGCTCAACTTTGCTTGACATGGCTACAGGGTAGCTATACCAAGACTATGAAAGTCTCGAAAATTGGGCTTAATCTGCAAATAGCCACTGACATTAATACTCACTGCCTTCCAATTAAGGCAAGAGGGTGACATATTTCAAGGATCAAAAAACCTCAAACATAATCAGTGAAGTTCAGAGTAACATCGATCACACAAATCTAGCAACTAACCTAGAGGTCAAATAGCCACAGCCTCCTCTGTAGCATAGGCATGCCCTTTAAAAACACATCTGTACAGGGGTGAGCAACTTATTCAGCATCCAGAGTCTCAAAGGAAATGCAGCATGAGCTGAAGGCCCACAGTTAATATGCACACTGCATTCTCCACCCCCATAGGCCACTGTTGTACTCAATCTTAGCCAGAGCCTTTAAAAGTATGAAAATGCTTCAGGGACCCAGAAACTGAGAAACATGCAGTGAACCTGTTTCTTCTACCAAGGTAGGATCAGTTCAAAGTATTCATTTACTTCTCTGATTCAAATGTGCAGAAAAAGTATACCATAAAGTGAGAACAACATCTGTGTGGTAAGTTTATCAAGCACGTAAAAGAATAGGCACTGTAGAAATATAATTGCAATACAGAAAAATCCACACCCACAGACTGGCAATCTAAATAAGGTAAGATACAAGGATAATAGGAAATGGAGTCAGAGGAATTAAAGAAAGGAGGGGAGGCACCAAGTGCAAAGAAAAAGTCAGATGAGGGAGATGGAAACGTTTTGAGCAGTTTGAGAGGCAAAAAGAACATTCCAAATATCTATGAGGGCAAAATGTTAACAGTGGAGTGGTGCAGTTTAAAAAATGGATGCATGAGAAAAAAATGAAGACAACAGGGTTTGGGTCAGAACCTGTAAAGCAAAAGAGGAGGGGGAGGATTACAGGAGGGAACAGTGAAGCCACAACATGTATTGTGAGTACTTTGCTTTCCACATTAAAGGGGAGCTTTAAAAGGGACTTATGGCAGTCTGGAGAGGGACAAGTCAGAAACATAATGCATCATTCTTTTTCTGCACATCTGAATCACCTCAGTCCAGAGGAAGACAATTTCAAGAAACAGAGAAAGCAAATGAAGAGAAGACGACTGCCCAGTCTCCTGGATACTCCTCCCAGCACCAGAGAGCTCAGAAGTTGCATGTCCCCTCCTCCCCTGCAAACAACACGTTGCCCACCCCTGCATGGCAAGGGATCTCTGCACCACCACACAGACAAAGGATCAAGCAAACGTGCTCATGCAAGGCTGCAAGCCAGAGCGTCTCTTCGGAAGGCACTGAAGCATAAATTGCTTTCCACAAGGCAGCTTCTCTGTTCAGAATGGCAGCACTGTTTAAAGTCAGTCCAGCAGTAATAGGTTGCTGAGCACTGTTAGCAGGGCATATTATTCCATAGAGAAAGAAGTGGAGAATGATGCAACAGGCCTGAATTGCTGACCCAGTTCAGTCAAGATTTATTATAAAGGAACATTTGAGCAAAAACAGTGGCTTCACACTTTGTTTGACTTAAGTTTCAGGGGCAGGAATGAAAGGTAAATTTATTCTATTGGGATTTTTACAAATTGAGGGAACCCTCTGCTAAAAAGTCCTCTCTCTTGAAGGTTGATGGGTGCCATGAATAACAACTGTCCTGTATTGTTAAGAGGAAGACAAGCATTTCCATGCTAGGCAGAGCGACAATTGTGCTCTAATATTTAATACACAGCTGCAAAGAAGAGACACTTCCTGACACACCAACTCCAGTAGAGATATTAAAACAGTTACTTATCTCTTAAGTAGATAAGTCACTCCTATTTCTTCCTGACACACTATTTAACAAGAAGCTCTGTTGGCTTACTGAAATATGTTATTATATGCTTTCTATTTAGCTATTAGAGTGTTGCAGACACCCTTAAAATGTATTTGTTTTTTTCAGCAACTGACCCCAGTTACTAATTTTATGCTTCTTACAATGGTGAAATTATACCCATTAATTGAAGTTCAAATTATGTAAAAATACTGAGTGAGGGCCAATGTAACATTAGCACAAGAAGATTGAGATTTAGCGTTATTTCACAAGCACTTGGGGCAGTAGTACACAAAGCTTAACTGTCACAGTGTATAAGAATAGCAGTTGCACTAGGAGCTATGCAACAAATAGAAGACACCCACTGGATTTGGCTGTTACACTACACAAAATGGGTCCCACTAGCAGTATGGCTGTTGCACAAAATCAGTAAGCAGGGCCGACAGAATGCAGCCAATACTGAACAACCCATACTAACAATGTGCAAAACTTTTTATCCTATTCCTTTTATAGCGCCAGCCACCCCGTCCCCCATTCAGGGCGGTAGAGCCAGGAGGCGGGCGTGCAACACTCGGTTCCAAATAGAAGCCGCACTTCAACTTTTCAGTCAGAATTTGGGGGGAAAGTACAGCTTATATTCGGGCCAATACGGAAAATCCCAATTGCAAACATTTCCTATAGTTCCATCCACATCAAGAGCGTAGTGAATCTGGTTAGCCCAGAAGGAAATAAGCCATACGTTTCTCTTGAATGTGAGGTATATGAGTTCAATGAAACCAATGTTCGAGACTCCTATTGTTCTAGGCGCATTTTGCGACTCGGAATTTCATTACCGCAAGCAATTTCTGAGCTCTGGACACAGTACTGCATCTAAGATTTCAGATTAAAACTGCCACTGCTGGAGTGGGAGGAGAAATTCCTGCCTGTTCGACTTCCAAGAAATCACTTCAGGGTAAGGCAAGCTGATGGGTTCTGCCTCTCAGCTCCCCTTACAGAATAGCAGTGTTTTGAGCAACCCTCAAAACCCTAAGAAGTTTAAGGTTTAAGGCTGGGGAAGAAAGGCTTCATTTTTTGCAGTCTTCAGATGAAGACTAGACCATGTGAAAAATGGACATAATATTTTAGCTGCAGTTCATTCATTTTCAGCTTTGTATTCTTGTTGTTGCGGCCATGACCTAGGTTTAAGGTGCCATTTAGCTCCTAGCTTTCATATCTCAGTTTCTAACAGTGAATGAAACAAATTTATTTAAAAAGCAAGTGTTTCTGTGATGTCAGAGCAAGTGGTTTTGCACTAGTTTTCTTCTTTTTAAAACATTTACATGAACTCATAAGAGAATATGGCACACATTATTTCAATTTTAAAGGACACACTTTCAAAGTAACTCTGCACAGAGGGGAGTTGTTAGTGGGGAAGGATATGATTGGTGACCATGGCATGAGCACCATCAATATGCCCCAATGACAACTATGGACACCTCTTTTGCAGCAGTGCTCATTACTGTATATTGCTGGAAGGGACTTCAGCATCCTCCCACACCCAGGAACTGACTGAAGCCTTAGAGCAGTGTTTCCCAACCGGTGTTCCGCGGCACACTAGTGTGCCGCGAGACGTTGCCTGGTGTGCCGTGGGAGGGAGGCGGGCGAGTCGGATCTCCCCCCGAGAGCGCAAGGCTGGCGGGCGGCAGCTGGCAGCGCGGAGCATGGGGCGCCCTTCGGAGGACGCCCCGTGCTCCGCGCTCGTGTTGGCAAGCCTTGCGCACCCGGGGGCGCGGGGGGCGCCCTGAAACAGAGGGTTCCCCATGCTGCGGACTGTAGCCTGCCGCCCGCCGCCGGGGCGCGCTGAAGCAGAGCGCCCCTCGCGCCAGGCAGACATGGGCCAGCCCCACAAGCTTGGGGGACAGCGGGGAGGTGCAGCACCGCCATCCCACTGTTCCCCGACCTGGTTTTTTTTTGGGGGGAAATAAAGGGGAAAAAAATTCCTTTATTTCCCCCCCCCCCAAAAAAAGTAGGTGCGTCCTATGGGACGGAGCGTCCTATGGGACGAAAAATACGGTACTTACTATTTCATAATAAAGTAATTATAAAATACTTTCTTTGTGTTTATTTGATGCCTATTAAAGAGAGTTACTTTATATATAGTCAATATAGACACAGAGTTAATTTTTTTAACATTTTCTATTGGTGGTGTGCCTCGAGATTTTTTTCATGAAACAAGTGTGCCTTTGCCCAAAAAAGGTTGGGAAACACTGCCTTAGAGAAGTCTACAAACCTGGTTTGATAAGAGACAGAGCAATTAGCATACACAATGCAGGAAATAACAGCTCCAAGCCTCTGAAGAGGTATCTCCTTTAGTCCAAGACTAAAGCAGTCAAGCAACTTCAGCATTTTCAGAAGCTGCCTAATTTACACTGCCATTCAAGAAGCATTAGGAAGTACAGTCACTGAAGTGAAAGCATGCAAAGAAAGAACAGAATGTTGCCCAAGCAAAAGGAGCCTGATTGTCAGAATCCTGGGAGACTCATTAGTAAATAGCAGCAGGTTTACCAATGAAGACAGTTTGTGATTTAGTCTTCTATGATAATAATTGCATATGCATATCTTGGGCTGTCACACAAATATACACTACTAAAACTGTTAGGATCCACAAAGAGTATTTTAATTTTACTGTATATCAAAATCTGAAAGCTGTTTGTTGCCTGCAACAGCTATTCCAGTTTAACATTCTGCTGCTCTAGTCCAAGATTAAGTTATAACTCCAGCCATACACCATAGTTAAACACCCACTCCAATGTGGTAACTTTGAATTACCCACTATGCGAGGCATCTTCCCATACGCAATTACTGGCTGAAAGCATGCCTCGTTTGGGAATGCAAAGTAATTATGGCTCTAAAAACAAATCCACATGGACCGGTGTGCTGGTGTTGTGTGGTAGGTGCTATTTCAGCATTTGAAGTCACAGCCGTGCCGTCATTTTAGAGCCTAGTAAAAAATCACAGTTAAAAAGAGAAATTATTGTGAACAAATCCTGTGATATTTCACCTGATTAGTACTATATCAGTAAATTAGCTGTGGGAGAAGCTGTTATTTGAGCAACTCACAACGAGATCAAGTTTACTTTTAGTTGATGTTAATATAGTAGCAGAATTAAGAGAGTCTTAAAGATAAATTTCCAAGTAAATCCTGCTGCATACCTGACATATTTAAGTGGGTTTAATTCTCAAGTGCCATCAGGTTTCCTGATGCAAAAGGAAAAGTGCATGCAATCACACAAGAGGCTAAGCAAACCCTACCTTTTGAATTTGATAGATCTACATTGGCAAAGAAAAGGAAAGAAAGAAAGGAGAAAAATAAGGGCAATAGCTTTCAGTAGGTACAGTTCACAATGAACTCTTCTTCCACATACACCCATATATGAGAACGCAGAAATAAACCACAGTTCAAGGCCAACTTTTTTTATTTATCAAGAATGCAAAATGTGCTTCAGCGGTGGAGGGTAATTCCACTGGATCCAATATTGTGGACAGAGATCCATATAAAACACAAAGAATGACTCTTGGATTGTTAAAACCCAGCAGTGTGATAACTCTTCCAGTTCTTTAAACGCTGGCCTTGTAATTTAGGTAGACACAGGACTCCAGAGTTGCATGGCTGTGCAGTTCTGGTAGACCAAATAGAAGCTTCGGTAATAACATGAACACATAGTTTCCTACCCAACTTCCACTACAACTTATTAATGTAGCCATATCCTGAGAAGTATTATTAGATGGCTTCACATTATATTCAGACTTCAAGTTCACCAGAAAAGGCAGTGAAAAATGTTGATTTTTAAAGCTTGACACACAGTGCTGGGGAGCAGAGGCACAGCATAAGCTCCCATAACAGAAGATAAACCACATATTTAAAAAGTTCTTCACAATGAATATACATTCTTGATCCCCAACACAAATGATAATCAAGACTTTTAGGCAATAATAGGGCATTTTTCTTTAACACACACAATAGAAGTTTTACTTCTGCAGAAGTTTCTAGCACAAGGGGGGGGGGACCCCACACTTCCTGCTTATCCAATTAGAATTACACAAAAGGAATTTTGCCAGTCCAAGCAAGCTCCCCTAGTTTCAGCATAAAGTATATCAAAAGCATACCGACCTTACCTCTGTGTAATTCATACTGTTGACTATATACCATGTCATACATATGTTGCATAATCACACTTTAAGCAGCCTGACCTTTCTACTTTAAATAGCAAACAATGGATCCTGACATTTCAAGAGTATCTTTATGGAAAATTACTTCAAGCAAACATTTTAAGCACAGTGTTGTAGCCCAGAGCTTGCAAGCTGTTCCATAACATTCAAAACAGAATACAATAATCACCCAGTCCTCTCTAGATTAATTACAGCAGTGAAGTTTGGACTTTTGGTGGCAGTCCTGTCCTGCAGGAGCTGATGGCACACAGCACTATTCTCTGTAACCCTCAGTCAAAAGAAGCTGTGCATGATCTGGACAGTTGCCCACATGCCCACCCCCAGGTCTCTCCAGTGACCATCGCTGCCCAGTTCTTCCCTCCTCAATAGGTGGTGGAGTGGGAATTTGGGGGGAGCCCAGCCAAGTGCTCAGTGCTATTGCCAAGGAGTAAAGTCTGGATTCTCATATTTTGTGCAGCAGCCAGTAGGCTCCAAATTAAGAGATTGCTTTCATAATTTTTGACCTGGCAATATATCACAAATCAGGATGTGTGTTAGGGCTGGGCGATATATCATCCAAAACCAGTTTGAAATCCATATCATGATATCACTATCATAATTTTTGACCTGGCAATATATTGTGAATCATGATGTGTGGGCGCGTGGGCGCATGCTGTGCAAAAATCACGAGGCAGGAAAACCCATGAAGCCAGCCAGTGCCTCTACATAGCTCCATCCCTATTTCAAACATTGTGATATAACAGCATATTGTGATGCTTATCTGGTGATATATCACAATGTTGAAAACCAGATTATCGTCCAGCCCTAGCAGCCAGCTAGGCCAGAAGCATGCTCTGCACTCAAATGCTACTTTTTGTCCTGCCTAGTGCTGCTGCCCTCATAAAGTGGAAGTCTCTCTTTGTGGAGGGCAGTGGCAACTGTCAGGACCAAAGCAGCATGAACACATGATGCAAAATGGCAGAGTTCTCTGAGACAGCAATGTTTCAAATGAAATAGCCAGCCCTGCTCCTTGATGAGCACATAAAAGCTTTTTCAGTTTTAACCAGCTATTGGATATTTGTTGCCGTTGTTTCTTCAACTGCTGTGAAATCTTGTCACAGGTGGAGGGGAGGGAATAAAAAGATCCTCCAAGGTTTTTCACAAAGGTAATTTCCTGGCAATTCTAGCCAATTAGACGGATGTTCTTCAATGTCTCCCCAATCTTGTACTGTAGATGACTGTTCTGTACACTTCCATAGCCAAGTCAGCATGTTATACGGAAGAGCTTCCAGATGCTCAGAAGAAAGAAAATTGTACTCCTGCCCATTTTTGCCATCAACAATCGTATCTGCATGTCCTGTTAGGACCTGTGCAGACTTTCACAAAAACTGACATTGAGAACGCCCCCCCCCCCCGAACTACTGATGGTCATATATATTGAAGTTGGGAAAGTGTCCGGAAGCGGCTCCTGAAAGTAAAATGGCAAAGTGCCCTAAAGTAGAGAGCCAAATAAATATTTGGGGTAGTCCTTAGAAAAGTGTCACAAAAAGTAATTCAAAATTTCCCTCAACAAAACAGAGCACGCCTTTCTAATAGTTTCAGCAGTAATTTTCTCTCTGAACCTAATAACATAAGATGATTATCTCAGACAGATGCTTCAAAGCACACAGCCTCTCCTATGTCAGCTAACATAGAAGGATTTTCTTCAGGGAATTGCATTTCAGATTCCTTTCCGTTTGGGATTATTGCCCTCTCTCTTGTACACTGCAGAAGAACATTGTATTAAGCAGCAACTCTGCTAATTTACCAATGTTTTCAATAATCAAAATTAACAAATTCAAAAAATGAGAAAAAGAAGGCTGTATTGAGAAGACTTTGACCTTTAAAACAAACAAAAAAAGACCTTAATACAGCACCCTATTAACAAACAACAAAACCTAAGTGGGTGATATCACACTGGGTTGTGAAATGAAAACATATCAGGTGTATCAACAACTTGACATAGCTTATCTTTAAAACGTGAACAAAACTTGTTGGGAAACAGGGAAGCATATAAACATGACCTGTTGCAATAAAATACACATTCCCCCCTCCGCCCCGTAATTGGCTACTTTAGCCCTCTAGTTTACATGCAGGCGTGTTAGATCTAATTTTAAATGCTTCACACTGTATCCTTTAATATACAAGCACTATGTTATTTTTTATTAAGCACTTTCCCATTAACAGTAGGTTTCAGCTTTCTTAGCCTTCCAGCTAAGAAAGAGACCCTCCACCTTGCCTGTATCTGACATCCCCAGACAGACAGCCTGGTGTCTGCCCTCTTACCCAAACCGACTTTGTTTTGATTGCCAGGTTGGGAAGGACTGCCCTACATTTCTGTGTCTGCTTTTTTGTCTTTTATTTCTTTTGGAGGAGTAGTGTTTTGTCAAGGATGTTGACAGGATGGTTGGCGGTTCCCTCACTGCGAGAAGCGAAGTTACATGGAAACAGGCAGAGGGTCTTCTCGGCAGTGGCGCCCTCACATCAGATGTCAAGGAGAGAAAGAACTATACAACTTTGAGAAGACATCTGAAAGCAGCCCTGTATCAGGATGTTTTTCATGCTTCACGTTTTATTATGTGTGCTGGAAGCTGCCCAGAGTGGCTGGGGAAACCCAGCCAGATGGTCGGGGTATAAATATTCTTTTATGTTTGGGGGACATTCTGAGCGTTGTCAAATTTTATTCTATAAAATTGGTATTTAGTGCTGCTCAAGACAGTTGCTTAGATTTTCATATAAGCACAGGGGTCCAACTAACCTGGGGATAACTTTTCTGTCTTAAACATAGAAACTTATGAAACAAATTAAGTATATCATGCAAACTAACAATTAAACTTTCTGAAAACAATAAATAGCCAACACACACAATTGTTTTAAGATAAAAAATAGTTAGACAAGATTACTTTGAAATAAAAGAAGTTATAGCTAGTTCTCTCTCTGTTATGAACTGAAAATCCACAGGGAGGGGACCAAGGCCCCCATCCCCATGTGATACCAGGGCTGTGCAAGGCCTAGGCACCTCTCTGTGCCACATCAGATGAGAGCTGTACGCCTAGTGGTACCTCGCAAGACGAATGCCTCGTAAGACGAAAAACTCGCAAGTTTTTCATTTTTTGAGTTTTTCATTTTTTGAGTTGCTTCGCAAGACGAATTTCCCTATGGGCTTGCTTCGCAAGACGAAAACGTCTTGCAAGTTTGATTTTCAATGCATTCCTATGGGAATCCGTGCTTCGCAAGACGAAAAATTCACAAGATGAAAAAACTCGCAGAACGAATTAATTTCGTCTTGCGAGGTACCACTGTATCAAGAGTCAGAGATGCAGAATTGACATTTTTGCTTTTTGCAGTTAATATAACACACACACACACTAGAAACTACTTGGTGATTTATAGACAAATACTCTGTATCCAGGCCACATTTTAACCAGCCATTAATTAAAAGCAATACTGCGAACTCTGCTTAGAGGCATTTCCAGAATGCACAGTTTTAGTCACAAGTAACTATATTTCCTTGAATTTCTTTCTACCACACACTGTGGATTGATTGTTGCCTCTGGCAGAAACCTAAGAATTGCTATATTGTACTTGGTTTCACCCAAAAATGTAAGATTAAATGGGCCAGTTGTGAGATAGCCAGTTGGATAATTGTCTGCTCAGAGGTGGGTCTGGTTCATACACAATGCTAAATCAATAAATTATAATTTAACACGAACAAGCATAATGCTGGTGCGCAGACTCATGCTGCACAAGGAGGAAACAAACCAGAGTCCTGGCTTAGTATTACATGTGAACCAGCACATGTTTTTTAAACTACCGTTTACTGTTGTATGTGAAACTGAACATTGTTACTCATTGCAAGAACTACATCCACTTGGAAGAAGATATAGTTTTAGTGTTAATCCATCTAAGTTCTCAACACATGACTGGATGTTTTACCAACACCCATAGAGAGGCAAGAGTAGTCCCATTTACTGGTCAGGATGCAGTTAGGAATTGACAAAAGCAAACACCAGATTTCAGGAAAGGACTCCAAAGGGTGTGTGGAATCTAGATGGAGCTAGAGACAGCCGCACTTTCAGTAACTGCTCACTTAGGTCCCTTAGAAAGCACAAATAGGAAGAATACTGCTGCCAGGGACTATGAGTTTGCTCTACTGCTGTTTAGGAAATCCTGCTACTCAGGACTAGCACAGCAGGTGGATATAAATACCCTTGACAGACATGTCAACCTTCTGGTGGAGTTTACAAAGGAGAATTCCACTCAGATAGAAGCAACTGTTGTAGAGGAAAGGCTGTTTAGGCCAGTTACTATTACTATCTGAGACAGTAGTCTTAAAAGAGCATGCTTTCAAAATATTACCCATTGACTAAATACAAACTATGGACAGGACTATTGCGGGCACTGCCAGCATTGACCTAGAAGGGTGTGCCAATTCTGTGCACGAGCCCAACAGATGCTCCTCTTGCTTTTATTTCCCAAGTAAGCATGCACAAATTGATTCTGAATTCATCAAACACACAAAAGTAGTAATAGCTCTCCAGCTGTCAAGCAAAGAGCTAGAACCATTCTACTTTGAGGTTGCAAATGCTACGTTTATTTCATTTCAGTTGAGTGATGTGTGAGAAGGAAACAATACTCAGACCAAAGAAGGTGCTTTCCTAGGTCCCTCCCCCATATCTTAAGGAACAGGAAATTCTGTATAGTTCAAAAGAAAAAAATGTGGCTCTTCTATTTTACATTATTACAAAAAGAACTGAGTAATGTATTTTATCTTTTGCGTAAGGGCTTTGGCTACACAAAATAAGTAAATAATATTCAAGAAGAACCATTAACACACATTTAATCTATTTTCCATTCATTAAACAAATTTATTACAATCACCACCAACTGTGGCTCCCAAAGGACCGTTTCTGCGTTTCATTCAAAAGATTAAGAAGTAATTTTGGGGCTGCAGAGAAAGACAACTCAATATCTTTAACATACCTCCTTTTGCTGCCTCTCCAGTTCCTTCATTCGGATTTCTCGTGCTTCAGCTCGTGCTGCACGCTTTGCTGCAAGCCTCGCTTCAGCCTACCATAAAGGAAAAAAAGAATAAAGCTATATTTCCACATAGTTTAAACTTGCAGAACATGCCTTAGCTGGAGGGGAAGTACATGTAGGCAAACAACAAGCTTTCACGCAAAATGCTCACCATTAGTCACTGGTAGTATTCAATACCTGCTTGTTCTGTCATCCAATAGAATACCTTTAGCCCCTCCAAGGCAGGGATAGCCAAGGTGGTGCTCTCCAGATCAGGCATGACGGGAGCTGGAGTCCAGCATCATCTGGAGAACACCACACATTGACTATTACAGCTCCAAGGTTTGCATAAAAGTATGCCATATCATCAGTAACGCAAGGGCATTTCTAAAAGATGCAATGATTGGCCTTTAGCCTGCCTGACACGAGTCACTTGTAAATGTAAATACAAAATAGAAAGCAAAGGAGAACCATTTGGAATCTCAAATACATGCTCTAGCTAGCTGGTATAGGTTTTGCACTTTAATTACAGATATGAGAATAGTAACCACCCCCTACCTTCATCTTGTAAAAATAGCCAAAAGATGTTTTGTTTTGTGAACTCAAAATCTTGCTTATCATGTAGAGACAATTTAGTTGGTCCTAATAAAACAATACTGTTGCTGTTGGGTTTTTCTTTCTGATGAAACATTATGGTTATATATGAGTTTTGTCTATGAGGCATTTGACAAGATATTATTCCTTTGTACATAACTGGGGAATTCACAACTACAAAGCTAGTTTCACCTTTCCCTTACATAAAGTGCCTAAGTAATATGCAAGAAAAGGCTGACTTGAAAAACAGGTTTCCTTCAGCAACTACATCTATAAATAAATGCACTGATTCAACTCACTCAGCATCCATGTGTCAAAAATAGACCACATATAAATATGCTACATGTTTCCACTGAAAGCCTTTTAGCACACCATTGTAATTATTAACTATGTGGAATGCCTGCTTCAATTTTAATGGGCGTTATCTGCTTACATGCAAAATCAAGCGTTCATAAAACAGATATTTTGTTTTGAACGCTAAGCCAGTCTTGATCATTCACAGCAGTTATTTCTACCTCTTTCCCCCAAGCAGCTTGATAAAATTACATTTCAATATATTAAAAGTTTAACTTTTAATTTTAAAAGTTAACTTCAATGTCACATTAAGTGGCAAATACATTGACAATTCACCAATCCCTAGCACAAAATGGAGATTAATCAGAGGCTGAAGTGAGGGGAAGCAGCTCTGGAAAATTAGAAGCCCTTGTTTCTAAGGGCAAATACTGATAGCCAACGACTACACCCAGGATAAGCTGACTCATTTCTTAAATGCTGCTAAAAGTGCTATGGAAAAATCCAACTATGTCCCACTTCCTTAGAAAGGTTTTCCCCCATCCTCCCCAAGGCTTGCCATTACTGTGGCATGGAAAATGTTCCACCTATTGCTACACTTTGCCACTATTTTCTAGTTCTGGGTTTATTGAATAGATGGCTTATTATGTTATTGCTATGCCATCATTCTGATTATATAGTTGTTTGCATTGGTTTCCAAATACATGTACAATGTTTTTAGTGAAACATTTTCCTGTTCAGGGAAGGGGTGGGGTCTTCTTAAAATATAGCTTTGAAAAAGCATCTAGGTTTTTAAAAGTTGTTCTGAAAATGCCTCAAAAATCCAAAGTATTTTAAATTGTTACAGAACATAAATAACTCTTAGAATTGATGACGTCTGGAATTCATGGCAAAAAGGCAGAGAGATTATACAACATATGTAGTAATTACAGATTACCAAGAAACAGCATGGTAGAAAACTATCCTATGGTAAGCTGCCCATCAGTATTTCCCCTGCGTTGTCTTGAAACAGGATGTCCAAATGAACTCCAATATGTGATTTATCTCAAAAACCTGGCCAGTACTGGAGAAAACTAACTTGAGCATGATCAAGATGCTCAAGTTACAGTTGCTGCTGTAAGGCCTAAATGGCTCAGGACCGCAATACATCAAGGACCTCCGATTCCCATATGAACTGATCTGGACCTTGTGATCGTCCTCTGAGGCTCTTCTTCATGTGCCTCCTCCACAAGAGCTCTGGAGGGTGGCAGCATGAGACCAGGTCTTTTCTGAAGTGGTTCCCCATCTGTGGAATGTTTTCCCACAGGGAGGTTCACCTGGCCCCTTCATTATACACCTTTAGGCAGTAGGTGAAAACATTCCTTTTCAACCAGGAACTGGGCTGACTAACATCCTATGTTCTTTTTGATGTGTTTGCAGGAGGGGATGAAGAGGTTTTTGTATTATTTTTGTAATTGTTTTTATTATGTATTTTGTGAACCACCCTGAGATCTACAGATTTAATAAACAAGCAAGCAAACAAACAAACAAACATATTTCCCTCCCAATTAGTGACAAGAAGGGAGGCTCCTGCATCCCATTAACAAACTATTCATTCAGATTTTAGCGGAGAGGATTGAACCCCATGCAAGCAAGCCACCAACATTCAAAATGAGACCACGTTCGGTTGAGAAAGAATCCTGGCAGCAGTAGACTCTCCTTGCAACCTCTCCACCAACACATGGCATGATCTGGAGTCACTAGACATTTTTGCATCTTCCACAAATCAAACCCTCCCTGCTCCAACCCCCAATGGGCATAATAGGATGCCCTGAATGGACTATGGATCCATAAGCCTCTGTGAGGCCTGCAAACTTCATACCATGAACCAAGTCCTCCCAGCTATGTGCATTTCAGACATCCAATATACCAAATTAGTTAATCAGGTTGATATGTGCCATTCTAATTCAGGTCCAGAGAAGCAAGATGGCCACTTAATAAAGATTTCACACCTTAAGAGATAATACTATAGGCTACATATGTGAACCGTGGTGATACAGATACGAGTAGAAACAAAACCAGTAAATTGGAGTCCCTGAATCTGAAAACCAAAATAGGTAATTTTTTAGTTACTGAAATTTTGCTTGCATTAATAAATTCTTTCCTGGCACTATGACTTATGCTGCCCAGACAAGCAACATGTTGCCAAGCAACCAACTGCCTGGAGTTCTTAATTGGTAGGGAAGCGGGGAAAAAACAACGAAAACCTGAGGAGCTTTAGGGATGACAACACCTAGCAACAGTATTTGCCAAATTTTCCAAACTTCTGCCAGCTTCAACACAGTAATTCAGCCTGGCAAACAAACTGTTATGTTACCATCATATCTTCCATAACTGACGATCTGCACTTATTTTTAAGCATATTGCAGAATTTTAGATTACAATGAGGGATTCCAGATGCTAGAATCCACATCTGATTCCCCTTTCATGTATTGTCCTGTGTTTTCCCTGTTGGAAGAAAGCAATTGTATTTCCTTATCTAGAGTTTGAAGGAGCACTGTTTTATCTAGCAATCTAGCCAGCACTTGTTTGTCTAAGTTAGTGGGACGTGGGTGGCGCTGTGGGTTAAACCACAGAGCCTAGGACTTGCTGATCACAAGGTCAGCGGTTCGAATCCCCGCAATGGGGCGAGCTCCCGTCGCTCAGTCCCTGCTCCTGCCAACCAAGCAGTTTGAAAGCATGTCAAAGTGCAAGTAGATAAATAGGCACCGCTCCGGCGGGAAGGTAAACAGTGTTTCCATGCGCTGCTCTGGTTCACCAGAAGCGGCTGAGTCATGCTGGCCACATGAACCGGAAGCTGTACGCCGGCTCCCTCGCCCAATAAAGCGAAATGAGCACCACAACCCCAGAGTCGGCAACGAGTGGACCTAATGGTCAGGGGTCCCTTTAACCTTTATCTTTTATGTCTAAGTTAACACCACATCTAAAAGCTGAGCCATTTTGTTTGTTCTCCTCCAACTTGTTGAGACCAGATGCTTGCTGTTTTTCTCTCTCATCTCCACTCATCCTGTAAGTAGTTCTTACATAAATAAAGCCTTTGAAATGGTAAATGATTATTCCAATCTAATTCTACCAAGCTGCAGGGTCTCCTGACAGCCTCAAAATATAATGCAATCCCATTCTGCAAGGATGCATTTGTGAATAATACAACCACCCGAGTAGGGCCTGTGTCAAGTGTATTTCTCACTTTCATTTCCAACAACAGTACAGTATGTCAAATACCTTACAGGTAAAGGTACCCCTGCCCATACGAGCCAGTCTTGCAAGACTATAGGGTTGTGCGCTCATCTCATTCTAGAGGCCGGGAGCCAGCGCTGTCCGCAGACACTTCTGGGTCACGTGGCCAGTGTGACAAGCTGCATCTGGCGAACCAGAGCAGCACACGGAATGCCGTTTACCTTCCCGCTGGTAAGCGGTCCCTATTTATCTACTTGCACCCGGGGGTGCTTTCGAACTGCTAGGTTGGCAGGCACTGGGACTGAGTGACGGGAGCGCACCCCGCCGCGGGGATTCGAACCGCCGACCATGCGATCGGCAAGTCCTAGGCGCTGCAGTTTTACCCACAGCGCCACCCACGTCCCTTGTCAAATACCTTACAGAGATCCAAACAATGGAAACATGTTCATATTATTCATGTACACATACCAGCATCGTTGGGTTGACCATACAAAAACTGTGGGAACCCAGGAAAATGGCTTTTTATGTACAGATATTGAACTACGATTTGGAGGTTCTGTACATTTTCAACCTGATGGTTTCTTTAGCTATTGGTATCATCAGCAGTAAATGCAGTTTGTTCCTGCAGCAACTCACCTATTGCCTGAGCAACTGAGCCCATCTAAAGATTAGAACCTTGCTCAGGCCTTATAGCACTACCAAAAATATCCATCTCGTCTAAGAAAGCCCACACATTTAGAGATTTGGCAGATTCCTACTTTGTTTCTGCTTCCTCTTCGCTTTCTAGCCTGGCCAGTTTGGTGCCCATACTGATTTGCTTCCAGCAATTACAATGGCTCCTTGTGAGCTTTTAAACAAACAAAGTGTACTCTCTTAAGATACACGGGCCTAATTATGGCATGGGAAACAAACATCCTATTGTCATCATTGCTAGTATTGACTGTTCATGTATTGTATGACAGATGGCAAGAACAAGAGGATTGCTGAAAGCCATGCAGTACTTCTCAGCTTCACCAAAATCAAGCAAGCTTCCCATTTCAGTTAAGTATTGTTTAGAAGTTGGAATATAGGGGACCCTACAAAAGCGAAAGCCTAAGGAGAAGAAGAGCTCTTCCCTCTGTCTGCCCTGGCAACTCTCTATGGGAATTTATGGAGAAAGGGTTGCTAGTGACAGGCTTGGCTCAAAATCAAACCAGCCTCTTATGATTAGGTTCTCAAGTGATTCCATGCAAACTAAACAAGCCACTCTTCATTGTGCGTTGTCATCTGGTTGATTCACTTTTCCGGCACACATCCAAACAAAATAACCTAACTTGATCTGCTTGCTTGTTGACGGCATGAAGAAGGGGGTCCTTATTCTATTAGCTAAAATAAAAGGTAAAGGTAAAGGGACCTGTGACCATTAGGTCCAGTCGTGACCGACTCTTGGGTTGCGGCGCTCATCTCGCTTTATTGGCTGAGGGAGCCGGCATACAGCTTCCGGGTCATGTGGCCAGCATGACAAAGCCGCTTCTGGTGAACCAGAGCAGCACATGGAAATGCCGTTTACCTTCCCGCCGGAGCAGTACCTATTTATCTACTTGCACTTCGTGCTTTCAAACTGCTAGGTTGGCAGGAGCAGGGACCGAACAACGGGAGCTCACCCATCGAGGGGATTCGAACCACCAACCTTCTGATTGGCAAGCCCTAGGCTCTGTGGTTTAACCCACAGCGACACCCAAATCCAAGGTAAAATAAAAACAATCACACAATTTGCTGCTGATTTCAGAAATATTCAGTGCATTCTTACCTTTTTTAAAATCACATTCAAACCAACTTCCAACAGATTTAATTAACTTCATACAATTTATATTTAAAAGCCACACACCCTTAACGCTCATAGCAATATTTATATTTCCTCACTGTAATTCAATAAGCATCCCTTTGCAGACAGATAGGGAGAGACTGGCTGCCCCAGCTCCTGCCTTCCTCTTCACCCACCGTTTCTGTAG